>NC_136489.1:54527374-54682374 GCF_053919585.1 Euprymna scolopes | reverse complement strand
TAATGATGTAGAATATAAACTACACCCATGTACATTGTTTAGCCTGGGGTGCTGGATATTAATTCAGGATGAGCAAAAGTATAATAAAACATGTACTTATACTTTTATTCATGCAAATGTTAAAGATTTTTATGTGATTTTAAATTTGCGATTAATTTATTTCTCATAATTATTACTCATTCGAGGCCCAAAACGTCGACTTTGTTTCCGTATGAACAAAAGAACTTTGTTTCCGTATGAACAAAAGATAATTACATGTTCATATCCAATGTAAGATTATCTTATGTTTCAGTTTTATTTTAATTTAAAATGTTAGAAAATTCTCGAATGTCATTTACGTTAAATATGTATTGGAAAATTTTCTGAAAGTTTGACGAATCGTTATCTACCTGGACAAATTAAAAACATTGTAAAACTCAATTTAATCTTTATTTATGTAGTGTTTCACGTAATTATAACTTAAAAGCGACAAAAAATGATTGCATTATAATTCCTACGCCCGTTCCATCTAAGATTAAAAATAATTACATTTTTATTGCCTTAAATTTATGTCGCAATCAGTCGAAATATACTTTGCCTGGCTTTAAGGGTCGTATAATTTGCGTGAAGCATTGTTTCATGTGTTACGACGAAGATTAAAGTGCATGGAAGGCAATGCAATGCAGAGGAGTATAAACCTATATACTTTATCCCTTTTCTGTACAAATTAAACAATGTTATAAACAAACTGTGTAAAATTTCGATTATATTTTGAATATTTTCTAAAAAGTATAAGCATATATATATATATATATATATATATATATATATATATATATACGAGGGTAAATCAAAAAGTTCTGAGACAAATTGAAGAAAAACTTTATTTATGGAAGTTGAAAACTTTATTTTTCTACATACGATCCGCCTAACTCAATACACTTCTGTAAGCGATGTTTCCATCGATAAATTCCTTCTTCATAAAATTCTGGAACTTGTCTAGTGAACCAGGTCACAACCTCTTTCTTTCCTTCATTTATGGATTGAAATCTTATTCCGTTCAAATGTTCCTTCAGTTTTTGAAATAGGAAGAAATCACTAGGCGCTAAATCAGGACTATAAGGAGGGTGTGAAAGGATTTCCCAGCGAAACTCGCGTAAAATTATTCTTACAGTCTTGGCCGTGTGTGCTGGAGCGTTGTCATGATGGAACAGAATTTGACGATGGAGCTGTCCAAAAGTTAATATTTTAAAATATTATCTGAAAAAAAAAGAATAAAAGATTTAGAATGCTGTAACTTGTCAAATTTGTTGTTAAGTAATCAGTAGTGCAATTAAACCTTGTTTTGTTGCACTATTTTCATTTAGATTGAATTTATATCACTTGTCTTAAAACTTTTTGATTTACCCTCGTATATATATATAGTAATTTATAAAATATATATGGCGATTAAGCTACACTGAATATTCGGCGTTTCATCCACTCTAGTATTCCTCAGGCCTATGCGCCTGATTATCATATACGATCATGGTTGTATATTGTGAAAAGGCGCATAAGCCTGAGGAATCCTAGAGTGGATGAAACGCCGAATATTCAGTGTAGCTTAATCGCCATATATATTTTATAAATTACTAATTAGCTCTACCTACGTATTGAGCACTTGTGAAGTAAATACGTAAAGTTTACGCATAAATCTATACTTTCGTATATTAACTTTATGTGAGTAAATGTAGTAGTTATATATATATATATATATATATATATATATAATATTCTGTCTCTTCCCAATCCAAATTTTAATGGACAAAGTCTTATATTTAGTGTTTCAAAAGCAACACTTAGCAATACCATAAGACCGGTCTATTTCATGTAGCCTCATTTCTGATTATCATATACGATAATGGTTGTAATATTGTGAGAAGGAAACTCGTCGTTTCTAGGTGCGGCGGTTCCTCAGAGCAACGTGACGTAAAAAGGGTACATTCAGGAAAAAGAAGAAAAAATGAATATTTACTGATAGAAGGTGCTAAACTGAAGATTGTTTCTTGCAATGTGATATTATAATAGATAATTATTATATTGAACTATGTAGCACAATAATATTTTTAGAGTAGTTATTAGCACTTATTTATCATATTTGGGCCAAGTTTATATTTAAAATAAAATGTACACTAATTTCATAGATATGTCAAATATGTGTTAACGGTTTTTATGTACAGATACCTGTTTGCACTATCATTAAACATATTTGTTGATTAGATTTCTAATTCGGTAGAATTTAAACGAATCCTGCTAGTTTGATATAGTTCTAAAAATAACTGAGTAAATATGATTTTTATTCGATTCCACTGAACTTTTATTTACTGATAAATATGATGCTTTTCTTAATTTCGAAAATTTAATGTTAGAATTAATGCGTAGAAGTTTTTACCACGACTGTCTTTTTTTCTTTTTATGTTACAGATTGCTTTTGTACTAACTGAACACAAAGGGATTACATGCATAAAATACGTTACTATTTTTATCTGTACGAATTCAATCTAATAATAAATGTTCCCATGTAATACTTTAAGTAATATTAGCAAAAAAGCTTTAAATTAGAAATATAGAAAAGTCGTTTGCTTGATGCATCGCTCATAAATAGATATAGAAGAATAGAAGAAGGCTATAGCAACGTAGTGAATCGGCTGTTGTGTTGGTGTGACGTGTGAACAAAAATAGATATACAAAAGAAGGTCTCATTTGTTTGGTTATTTTATTTAACTGGTTTTTATTTTGCAAAGACATTGTTTAGTCGCTTTTCTTTAGTAAAAGGGATTTTATTCTCGAAATATTAAAACCTCTAGAATACCGCTTACATCAAACAGCAAGTAAATGTTTACTGGTTTTTATTGTGATTATCTTGAAAATAAATGGATATACGAAGTTTAAAAAATAACAAAATAAATAAGACATTTTACCGTTCGCCAATTTTTGTATATACGTCACACTAATACCTTGGCCGGATTCATGCATTACTATACTGTTCTTATATTCTTCCTACCTTTAAATTTATGTATTGTCAGATTATCTGCGATAAAGAATAAAAAAAAACGATTGAACAATAGTCATTTTTAGAATGATAACGTAGAATGGAAGACAGGAGTCAATAACAATATAAATTCAATCGTCAGCAATATTATGCGACGGCTGGAAACAATAAGTAGAATAGAAAATGTATTACTTCAGTGGCCAACTCCAAATATATTTTTGGAAATTGACGTTAAAGACAAATGCAATCTGTATGAAAAAGACTTATATTAAATTGTTCAGATGGTAGGTGATTGGAAAAAGATTGTTCGTCAAAAGTAGGTGTAGATTTATGAACATTGAATGAAATAACATTCCTGCGTAGTTATGGTAGCGAAATGAAAACTTCTGAGAAGAGACTTACAGAGAGTACAAGATGTCTCTGTTCAGGTAAAACGCAAATACTACCAAACCGTCTTTGGAAATGAAGGCTTCAGAAAAAAGAACTCGTCAACCACGAGATTGTAATGTCGATTTTGTACTCGGTTAAGGCCAGAACAGATTCTACAAACGGGATCTTCCCATATGTTGCAACAGTAATTCGTATCACGAACTGGAAAATGGATTTTCTTATACATTTAACAATTTACTTTTACCAGAACGTTCAAATCGTTATGTCTCTTATTGTTTATTCTGGCCGATTAAATAAAGGCGACTTCCAAGTTGCGTTGCTATATATACGGTAATTGTGTATTCATGGTCCGATAGTTTGTGATATTAATTATGTGCGACTCTAAGAAAGCAACACGTTTCATGGCCATGCATGAGACTCATTAATGAGTCATTACCTTTCTCCTTGCTAATCACATCATACGAGAAAGTATCAATACTGTTTAGTTATTACACGTCATTTTTTAAATATCTCCATTTGACCAAACTTGCGAATATAGTATAATAACATTAAGCCATCGTGTACTTACATGATGTTTAAACTGCCCACATTCATGTAATGTTTCTGAGAGATTTTATCGTATTTACGAGTCTATGTGTACACTATTCTAAATATTCTATGCTCGTTTTAGTAAATCAGCTAAAATACATTTAACACTATAGTGTTACCATACGAATATATGCGTTACTAATATAGTTTTAGATAAAATAATCTCAGATAAAACACTATTTAAACTGTATCTTATTGATCTACACACGGGATTATTCACTTTTATTACCAAAAGAATACTGGGAACCTTAAAGAATATGTCGTATAAGGTATCAAATTTTAACAGAAAATTTAAAAAGCAAAGGTGTTTTTTTTTTAAAGAAATCGTTTGGAGAAGGCGTGAAGCAACACGATGCGGTGAGGAACAAACATAAAAGATGATTAAAGACATAAAATGCCTATTGACCAAAGTAATCAAAAAACCAAAAAAAAGTATAAATAAAACAGAATGAAGTATGTTTCACAATCTTGTAGTTCTTGAAAAAGGCTGGAACTCAATCGATACAAATCTGCGAATCGGTCGTTGAAGCCCCTCTCTGGGTACTTATCTGTACAACATTTCCGAGATCCCCTTGATGGGTGCTTATCTGTGCAACACAAACATTAATGCACGCAGGCGCACATAAGTCATCGACATTATCTTCGTTCAATCTGTTTAAGCTTATTTATTGAAATATTTACAACCTTTATCACTGAATTATTTTCTAATATGATTATATGATTAACAAAGAACATTGACTCTTATTATCAACATTCAATGAATGAATTTAAGTGAGCAGAGAAATTTTAAATACAATTTTTCTGATCCATAGAAACATACGACTATTGATTAATCAAGACATCTTCTAATGCCTCATCTAATGATTCCAATTTGTTTACCAGATCTCTTTAAATATTCATGAATATTATGTGTTTCTAATGCTGTAAGCCTTCCATTTTAAATATATACAGTACCAATAAATAGAAAGTGTAGACTTATCATTAAAAAAAAACCCGCACATTTAAGTTTAATTGAATGTAACTGTTTAAACCACCTATACGTCATTTGGTTCGCCTTTTATTTCTCTATAACTTTACTTGTTTATATTTTATTTTTAAGTGAAGTATCCTAGTGTTCAGGTCAATTAAAAAATTAAGTTCAACTCGAAAAGACAAAAAGAAACTCCGCAGCAACACATGAGCCTAAAATCAGCTAAGAGTATCCATCTTTTTAGCATCTCTAATTGAAAAATATCTACGTTTTAGCATCTTTAATCGAAATTGTTGTTGTTCCTAGGTTAGGCAACGTAAAATTAGTCCATATATCTCGACTTTTTGTAAGTAAACCTCAGGAGCTCATTAATCTCTACCTTTGTGCTTTATTCAATCGAAAAATCGCCCACAGATTGAAATTTGATGAGAAAACGGTACGAATAACTAGACAAAAGAACTAAAATACCGACAGCGTTTGTAATGCACCGAAAGCTGGTCGTCATAGAGTTAGTAATTACAGGTAAGACAATACCATTAATATCCCCAGCCTCAGAAAAACATTTGAAACAGCACGCAAAATCTGATAACAGTGTAATCTTGTTAAAAAGTGCTCTCTTTCTTCAGTTAAGAACAGGTTGAAAGAATTTAACTTGCGAGGCTTTGTTGCAAGACGCAAGCTAATGATTTCTGTAAAGAAGAGAAAGTCCCGTCTAAACTTCGTCAGATGCAATAAATGCCATAACTCTTCATATTATTCTTAATGATTTTTAGCGACAAAAGCAAGTTCAGTGAGCTAGACGGTGATGGTAAGAAGAACGTCCGTTCAAAGAAAGGACGAAAAATTTAAACCTAGGTGCACAGTTTCGACGCTGTAAGGTGGTGGAGCTTCAGTTTTGTCGTGGGGCGTTATTAGTGTGTCAATGTTACAGGGCTTATAGGTCACTTGCATGGTCGAATTAATTCGACTAATCATATAAATATGTTGACTGAGCATTTTCTACCCTACTTAAGCCGGGATTGGGATGATAATCCCATCTTCCTGCACGGCACAGCTGGCCATGTAAAGAGGTTCCTTGAAGAGCATGATATTCCGTAAGGATTTTCCTGCACAATCTCCAGATCCCAATCTTATTGAAAACGTATGGCATTACATAATGCACCAGCCGAACAATAAAATTTCAAATTTGGAAGAACTTCGGATAAAAATTAAAGGGAAGTGGTTTGCTTTTTTTTACTAGAGTATTGCCATAGACGAATTTAAGAGAATGCGCCAAAATTTGCAGGCTGTAAAATTACAGATAGGCTTTACTTCTAAATAATAACTAGCCTATTGTGTTCCTTTCTATTTAAGTTGCATTAATTTTTCAGAAGTTTATTTAAATAATATTTTTCTATTGTGCGGAGTTCCCTTTTGCTTCTCGATTTGAAGTTATTTTTCTAAATTACGTGAACATTACTATAATTCAATTTAAAAGTCAAATATGAACAGGTAAAATTATAGATGAATAAAAGGCAAATCAAATGATGAATAGGCTGTTTTAACAGTTAAAATAAATTTAGCTTAAATTTGCGTCTTTTGAAAAAAAATGACTAGTGGGGACTTTCTCTTTGGCGGCGCGGTAAATAATCTCTTTTGTGAATATATTCCATCTAAACTTCTATTGTTTTTTTTACTGTATGTTAATATCTCTCGTATTCTCACATTTGAATATAAAACCCGCAAATCTTTTTCACTAAAGATATTTCTCTGAATTCGGCCCATCCCCAAAATATTATTCTCCAATCCAACTACTCTAAAGAAAACCCTCATAACCATGTCGTTAGCACACCTCTAAAACCCGATAAACGAATACCCATAACTGATAACCTGTATAGCCACCTTTTCTTAACAATTACAATGTACGCAATCATAATGGTTGTTCATGTTAAAATATAAATTTTCAAGCTCGTAAAGTCATTGCGATAATTGTCTAATAGATAACGTGGTCGTTTACGGAGTTCGCTTTTTTTGAGGTTCGCGCTCAGAACGGGTCATCTTTTTCTTTTTGGCTAGTAACAAAGTGTTGTATTCTGTCCTCGATCAGTGATGAAGAAATACTTCTAGATTGAGGAAATTCCTATTTTGGTTCCTACTGCAGAGTGACCATTTTGGAGCGCTGGATTTTTCTCAAATTAAAAAAAATGACCTTGGCGAGTAAAGGAAATATGGATACAATACGTTTATTTTGGTTTCCAAAATTATTTTTAATTTATTAATCATAAAATTAAATTAGTTTCAATTTGCTTTATTTTTTAAGTTTTTCATTCATATCTTTAAAGGCGACATAAACTAATTCTGAAGTTTACTGTCTGTGCTGAGATAACCACGCACAAAGTTACACAGCCGTTGCAACGAATCATAAAGATACATCTTTCTAGACTGAGGCAACATTTTAAATACGCGTATAGTGGTATATAGTCATCAAAATGCGTTTAATATCTTGGGAATAACTTCTATTTGTCAGGGCTTAGGTACTTCTTTTTATGGCGCTTATATTTTCATGTTTTTATCCGTTTTTAGTAAAATTACCGTACCTTTTAAATGACTTCCTCCACGTACTTAGACGTGAGGGGGGTATAAACGTTACCCACGATAGAGAGTAATGAAAACTTGCTCAATGTACTTAGTATATGTCCAAACGGCACTTCAGTTATATTATTTGTGGATCCAAGCAACGCGAGGTATCACTGCCAGTTATAAGAGGAAAAGCACTTGATCTAAGAATACCAATAAAATTCGATGAAAAAGAAAGACAAATATGTTTTAGAGTCAGTTTTGTACTGTGATAAACGTAGAAAACACGACACGTCAATGATTAAATAGCATGAGAGGAATGTTAACATGATTATGAAAAAATTTCGTTAAACCAAAATGTGTATTGCTATCCTAATCAAGTGACTCATCCAAGTATTTCAGGTTATATGAGTATAATTTAGATCTAGGATAACTGAAAGGGAGGCGCTTACATTCAAGTATATAAATTTAAAAAAAAATGATTATTGTTGTGTAGTGGGGTATACATGACGGGAACATAAAATAACGAAAGATGAGGCATTTACATAACGGCGTATACGGCAACGACGATGATGTAAAAAACACTGGCTTAGTTCATATTAATAGGAGAGATATGAATATGAAGGGATATTAAATTGACAGTTATTTTTTACACGGAGAAAGGAATTCATTATTGATGATGGGAACAGACGGTTAACAATGGGTGTTCCATGTAATGTTCGTTTACAAAAACGATAGACAAAACCTATTATCTTTCGGTGGATTACAAACGAAGATAAAATGTTTACTTAAAACATGAAGATATTTTTTCTAGCTTGTTATGATGATGATGATGATGATCAGGCATTCGATGACTTGCAGAATTACTACATTGTCTTGTCTCCCTTTCTCGTTCGCTTCCGAAAGAGATTCGGCTAACTCAACTCTTCCTATTCTTTGTCAAATCCGAACCCTTCTGACTCTCCTCTGATGTCTCCTCTGTGAAATCCATCATGTGGATTCTACATATTACATGTGTCTCGAATACGTTTTTGGCAACACAAAGAAAATTTATTAATTTACATTGTACGATTCTACTTGCTCTGACCCAATTAGTTGTATAATTAATTCTAACACACTAGACAACGCTCTACATTCCTACTATCGTATCTAAATTGCAATATATATTATTTTTAAATTTTCATTACTGGGTTCGATTCTTGCCTTTTCCTTTAATAAATATTATTTTCAATCCTAATAATTTTGTTTTGTCTAATTGCCGGGTCTATTGTACACTAGCGCAGTACCAAGAATAAAAATAAACAGAAAAATACACCCTTCGACTTTGTATCACTATACACAAAGATTCTAAAGTTAGATAAAAAAAACAAAAAAATAAAAACAAATCTATAAAAAAATAAATGTTATGAAAGACAAGATAAGTTACTTTTCTACTTAACTGGATATTTTTAGTTGTTTTTTTTTATTTAATGCAACGTTTATTCGGCTGGAAAAACATACAGATTTTGAAAAAGACAAAGGGCAGTCGACTTTCTGTTACATTTTTTTTATTATTACATTTTCACCCCAAACAAGGCACATTGCCACTTTAATGTAGGGGGCTACTATCAGGGGAAACATCTACTGGGGTACTATTTAGGGATTAGGGCAGCGAGATGTTGGTTCACGTTGCACTTGAACTTATGCATGTCAGTACAGTTGGGGAAGCAGTGACCTGGAATGGAATTCCAAAGTCTAGCAGTTCTGGGGAAGAAACTACTGGAGTAGAAAGATCTTTTACATCTACGGATCTCTACAGTGTGGGGGTGGGATTTTGTAGCTTGTCGGGTCTGTCGAGGGTGTTCACGTCGTGGGGGCACAAGTGCTCGCAGTTCTTCAGAGCATTCACCATTATAATACTTGTAGAACAGGCAGAGGGATGCAACGTTTCGACGATGGGACAGAGGCTGAAGTTTTGATGCCAGTTTAGGGCCTATCGGATTTGCGACTCTCTTTTGAACCCTGTCAAGGAGCGAGAGACTAGTAGCCGATGCACCGGCCCAAATGTGACAGCAATACTCCATACATGGGCGAATAGTGGCCTTATAGAGGTACAGGATACTTTCGGGTGTTAGAAGTTTTCTAGCACGGTAGAGAGAGCCCACCTTCCTCGCAGCGGCCCTGGCAATGCCCTCGATGTAATTGTTCCAGCTCATGTTTCCTGTGAACGTTAGGCCAAGGAGCTTGAAAGACGTACTCTCAGCTAAAGAGTTGTTGGCCATTGCTATAGGTGGTAGAGAAGGTTTCTTGTAATTATTGAATGAAACCAGTTTTGTCTTGGTGGCATTGAACGTTACCATCCATTTTTGTCCCCATTCCACTACTGATTTGAGGTCATCCTCTAGTGTTTCTGCCATTACTTTAGATATATGTTCATTTGTTTTCCTGTCGTGCCTGCTATAGAGTGTGGTGTCATGAGCATATATACCCATCTCAGAGGCAATTTTGTCGGGGAGGTCATTTATGAATATCAGGAACAGCAGAGGACCAAGGATAGATCCCTGGGGCACTCCCGCATTTATATTATATTGTTTAGACGTACGACCGTCGAGGACAACCTGGATTTTTCTCTTATCTAAGAAGGATTTAATTATGTTAAGTATTCTACCAGTGATACCGTAAGATCTAATCTTCCTGAGGAGACCCTCATGCCATACCCTGTCAAAAGCCTTAGATATATCTAGAGCTACCGCTCTGCCCTCTCCCGCTTTGTCCAGTGAATGGTATATGCGTTCAGAGATTACAGTGAGGATGTCTGCCGTGGAACGGGCTTGTCTAAATCCATATTGATGGTCGGTCAGAAGTTTAGCATCTGTAAGGTGCTGGACTAGAGCATGGTTAATTAAGGTCTCAAATATTTTGGCAAAAAGTGGGAGGAGGCTAATAGGGCGATAATTTAATGGGTCAGTTCTTTCGCCAGAATTCTTGAATACTGGTACCACAGAAGCAGTTTTCCAACAGCTCGGAAAGCAAGATTCATTAAGGCATTTGTTGTAGAGTTTGGAGAGAACTGGAGCTACTTCGGCTGAGCACTGTTTTAATAGCACAGCTGGGATGAGGTCGGGTCCACATGCTTTGGAAGTGTCAAGGTTTTTTATGATAGCATGCACCTGGGCAGGGGTGATTTCCAGATCGTCTAGCGTGGCGTCTGTCCGCATAGGAAAGTCAGGTAGGGGGTGGTTTAGAGGGTCCAGTGTAGAGTTGGAGGCAAACCGACTGGCAAGCATGTTAGCCTTCTCGGTTGCTGAGCAAAGAACCTCGTGATTGTTGGTTAGTGGGGGAATTGTTATTTGCCCATTATTTACTACACTGTTGTAGATTTTCCAGAAGTTACGAGTTCCTAATTTTTGTGCTTCTATGCGTTTTTTAGTGGTTTCCGTAAATTCCCTCTTAGCTGTCGCTATTTCTTTAAAGCCAGTAACTGTCAATCCGGTACCCTCAACCAATCAGAGGAAGGTCAACCCAATCTAATTGCTCAGGCATATGTGGTACTCAAGCATTCTCAAGTGCCCAGCTTAAGGGGTGGGGTGTGTCGGGAGTGGGGGAAACGGCGTTCATTGCCCTAGACAAGAAACAAGATCTACCAATGGGTGTTTCTGTCGAATCACTGTGATAGTATCTCTGCGCCTGACTAATAGGCAAAGAAGGAGTATGGAAGCCGGGCGATAGGCAGGACCTATCTACTCCTTAAGCAATTTAGGTATTGCAAACCGGTAATTTGTTTGAGTTACCAGCTCTAGGAAGGTTGTCATCCAAGACTGAAGAGGCCTCCCTCCTCTCTGGTTTAGTTTCAGAGTTTTACTTCTCCTAGACGGATGATCTGGAAAGATTCACTGGGTCCGTCACTACTGAGAGGGTTTGCTCCGCGCCTGGGTTCTAATCCAGGTATTTCTGCGACCCCGCGAGGTTAGTTAATGTTATTGGGTTAGTTTGTAGGGGTTATATCTGCTAATAGTTACACTCCTCAAAGTGGATTAGGGATATTGTTATTTCATTGTTAGTGGATAAAGGGGTTGAGTAGAGCTCATGCAGTGTAAGCAACTATGATTGTAAGGAGGCTTGTTAGGAGATAATGTGGTTTGAGGCTTACACTTTTGTTTATATATATTTTTTATTATTTTTTTTCCTTTTTTATTTTTATTTTTATTTATTTATTTTTTTTTTTTCATGTGAGCTTGGGTCTAGTATAATATTAAAGTGTGAGTAGGTGTTAAGAATTGAACCACGAGTTGTGCCAAAACTATATTTTAGATGATAGCAGGGCATGAGATGCGAGTGCAGTATAGTACGGGTAAAACAGTAAGTTTTGAGTCATGTGTAATTTGGTAAATAGATATATGGGCTGGTTTTAGTAGGTGCGAATAAAGTTGGAGGTACAAGGTGAGTTTCTATTATTGAGAGATGTTTTCAGCTTTCAAGTAAAAGTTATGGACATTTAGCATAGCAAGGAGCATTGGTTCAGTTTCGTATTAGCGTTGCAAAGCTATCTAAGAGGAGACAGTTGTGTAATGCAGTGCGGTGTGCTTTGCTTCCGAGTACATACTTTGGCTGTTTAATACCAACTGGAATAGGAATGAACTCCAATGCATGTCTAGAGGGTAGAATTGTATAGATGTTTAGTGATGACTAAGCAGTTAGCATGTGAGAGTCAGGGGCTGGAAGTTAAAGATTCCAGTACAAAACGGAGTGAAATGTAGGAGTTAAGTGGCGGTTTGGTGGGAAGGAGCAGATTGTTAGCCTTCAAGGAATAGGGGTTATTAATTTACAAGAAACAGATCTACATTAGGATTTAGAGTGGCAGGTAAAGTTTTGTTTGTTTGTTTTTTGTTTTTTTTTTGTTTTTGTTTTTTTTGCGCATGCAGGCTAGACAGGTAATCGTCTTGGAGGTAAAATGTATATTGGGATTCCGTAGCTAGCAGTTAGGTGTTTGTTCCAGTTACAAGAACTGGTTCATGGTGGATCGGAATTCCGTATTTCGTATTTATAGGAAGACATTAAAGTAACGCACGGAGCATAGCATCCACTCAGGAAGAACAGTTCTAGTATCACAGCTAAGATACTGCATATTTAGGTAACGAATACTAAAAGTTAAATTTGGTGGCACTTTTTTTTTATTGCACCTTACCATGACTGTTACTATTAAGTATTGTACTTAAATAAAGTTCTTCTGTCATCTAAATAAGCTAAATAGGTTCAGTTGTTAAAAAAGAGTTTACGCTAAATTACTATACAAAATACTGTATGAACCTATCCAATTAAAGCCAGCCTATGTCACGGTAACATATAATCGGTGGGCTTCTAACAGTACTTTGTGTAGTTCTATTTAGTTTTTACTCTTTTTTCCAAAACTGAGCGTATTCAACAGAGAGTCCACCTCCCTTTATCCTTTTCAAATACACCGATAAAAACTGTATGCTTTTCAAGATGATTAAACATTTTACATCAAATGAAAACACTAAAGAATATCCAGTTAAGTAAATAAAGTAACTTTTCGATTCTGTGTATAAAATCCCCTCAAAACCCAAATAGTAATTAAAAAAAACTCACATTTTTAAATACAAAAAATAACAAAGAAACTCGATTTAGATTTTAAATATTTTAGCAACACTCGGCTTAATCCAGTGATTGCTGGTCGAGACCAAGCCATGATTGACAGAAACTCCTGAGGATCTGGGTCACATATGCAAGACTAACATTGTTTTTTCATTATCGCCCTTTTTTAATTTTTGGAGCAGATCGTTGGACTAAGAATTGTAGAAACATATATTTTCTTTTTTCTTTTTTTTTAGATTTTTTTTCATTACACCAAATTTAGCCACAGCAACGCGTGGCGGGGTACAGCTAGTAATTCCAATATATTTTGTTCTTTGTCAAAATTCGTCCCTAATTATAAAGTAGTGTTTCATATAACAGTTCACGTGGAAATTCTACTATATCACTGTGAAGTTTGGAGCTGTAAATTTCCATTGATAACAAAATTAAGACCGCACATGCAAACACATATACATACAAAACACCGTATATTTGTGAAGTTTTAAAAAGGTTATTTATTATAAATCTAGATTTACGCCGCATATGCTAATTCATTCGTAAAATAAGGTTCTTTGTAAAAATTACGATATTACATTTTACCGGAATTTAGATTAAAGAGATCTCATAGTTGCTCATGCAGAATATAAAACGTATTCATGTCGATATTGCAAATATGCATTTTCTAAGCTATCTCTTTATGGATGGTATCATCAAATGCATATAGAAGATAAACTGTTTTTTTTTTCGACCTCTGTGATCGTGGATTTACATTGAAATCTTAAGTAGATGCTCGCATGGAAGCACGCATAGAATATTGTCCACCAAAAAATGTATATTTGATAGTTATTATTCACAATTCTCTCTCGTTTTACGTTTACTGTCACAAGTACACACAAGAGAAAAACATGTTTATGTAAATCTTGAGAAAAAAACCTTTTCACGTATAGTAGATTTGCACCATCAACTACGAATACATAGAATGAAAATGACATTTTTGTAACTTCGCATTTTCTCATCTAACAAATTGCGTACAACATATGCTCACATAAAAGGAATGTGAATTCTACTTTAAATCTCTGAAAGTCTTCCGAAAATCGCATACAATTACACAAAAAAACACCTCTACTCATAGATAAGAAAAGAAAATTTAAAAAATATTTATTTATACTTATATATCATCTATTAAATGATATTTTTACTATTTTTAAAAGTTTTATAAATATTTATACGCCAAATAATACCATTTTAATTCTGGAAGTTTTCTTCCACATTAGTGCCAGTTAAAAACCCAATCAATGTATTAGTAACATGTCTCAAATTTCCAAATTCTTACATTGGCGCATTTCAACAATTAGTATCTGATTCATTTTAACGCTCATTAATGATTAATATAGCCTTTTTAAAGTACGGACATTTAAACGCTGCTTAATTTATTACAAAACAATTAATGCATTTATCTTTATGTGTATAGAAAACTATTCACTAATTAAGTTAAGATTTTATAGGCGGCTAAGTTTAAATTGACAAATTTATTTTCTTTACTTTAGATTTCGCATATATCGATTATTTTATGTTCTGCAAAGTTTGGCAATTCATCATGTGGTTTCAAGAGAACGAAAGCACATGCCACACAGCGCGCTATATGATCGTTTTACTTAGATACACATGTGATGAACGAATCATTCGATAAAATGGACCCGTCAAATAACCACTTCTTTGTTAGATTAAACGTCATTAGATTATTTGCATTGTTGATATGTTCCATGACTACCAGATACAATAGACTACTTGGAAAACAAAATTCGACGCGTTATTGCCAAAATACATCCTACTTGTATAGTTTGTGTAAGTTGAACCCCCCTATAACGTCATATACTGAAGAACTTGGTGCCGTATGCCTGATATTGTATTTAAATTGTAACTATTGAAAATTAATCTTCGGAATAAAGAACATATTTGTATGGATGTAAAAGGCGTATTATTTGAACAAATATCACACTATTTGGGGATTAGAGCATCAATATATTTGTTCACATTACATTTGAACTTCTGCATGAAAATATAGTCGGGAAAGTAAGTCCCCGAGAGGGAATTCTAAAGTCTAGCAGTTCGAAGGAATACACTATTTGAGTAGAAGTCTTATCGGCATCTAGAAATCTTTATAGTGTGCGAGTGAGATTTTCCTGTGTGTCGGGTTTGTCAACGGTATTTAAGTAGGAGTGATATCAAGGAGTCGGAATTCGTCGGAGCACTTACTATCAAAATGCTTGTAAACAGGCACAGTGATGGAACATTTCGCCGCTAGAACAGAAGTTGGAGTTTGGTCGAAAGTGTGCGCTCTAACAGATGAGCGATTCATTAATAAAATCTGTCTAGAAGTGAAAAACGAATAGCGCATGCACCGGCTAAAACGTGGCACTAAAATTCTATGCAAGTGCAACTGGTTGCTTTTTAGAAGTAGTGAATACTTTTAAACGTAAGTAACATTCGAAAGCAGTAACAAAGAGCAACATTTTCCGCAGAAGGATTGCCAATTCTCTCGATATATTTGTTCTAATTCAATTTTTGCTGGGTATGATAAGCTGAGTAATTTGAACGAAGAGCTTTCAAGCAGTGTATTATTAGACATGGCTATCAGTGGTTGAGTATTACTTATAATTATTTAAGTAAAGAATCTTAGTTTTGCACAATTGAATGTTACCATCTATTTATGCGCATATTCCAATGCAAACTAGAATATTCATCTAAGCTTTAAACCATTTCCTTAGATATGTGTTTATTTTCCCTCGTGTCAGTCATAAACGTGAGGAATTATAAATTTCTAATGGTCGAACCCTGATGCGCACCGGCATTTTTATTATGGTGTTTTGACGTGAGACCGTCGAAGACAACCTGGGTTTCTTTTTTTTTATTTAAGGTGAATTTGATTGTTTAGCATTTGTCCAGTAATGATTAAATTTTAATGAGAAGACTATCATGTTTTGCATTGTAAGCAGCCTTAGATATATCTAGCGCTACTGCCTAGCCTCCATCGCATAATCCAGTACGTGCTATATACATTCAGAGATTAGATTCACCAGAGAGTAACATCAGAAAAACTTACGTTACTCCGGAAATATTTAAGTTAGGGGAAACCTAAAAACTAACAAAATGTTCATAAAAAGAACGATTAATCGTTACCTGAAAAAAATCGGTGATAAAAGATAGACAAAGATCAGGCTGTACACACATCTTAAACTCACCTAAACTTAACAGGATATTAGGGGTAAAACAGACGAAATCCAAATTAAACCATTAGAAAAATGGCAATCAAAGAAAACACATCACAAAGAACTATGCGAGGGATACGTCGAAGTAAACAACAGATATCACCCTATCAGCTCCAAAAGCGACAACTTCCTTCTGCATTCACAAATGCAAAGAGACTCATCAGAAGTCGCCCATTGTAAAGCTGTATAAGAGAAGGCACGCTCACTAACATCATCTTCACGGGTGTAAAGTTATTCTCAGTTCAACAGCTCCATAAGCATAAAAATTCTTTTCTTTTGAGAAGTCATGAAGCAATATCTGATAATGCAGGGAATATTTTCAGAAAGCTGTAACCACCATCAACTGTATGACAAACAAAGTCAATAGTTGCACTAGAATAGGAAAACTCCAAAAAAAAAAAAAAGTATATATTTTGCTAAAAAATTACAAGCAGTTATCCGTAAACAAGATAAAAAAGCAAAAAAAAGCAAGCAGGCCTTAAATAGGCAAAAGTAACCAAAAATCTCCGAAAGAATTAACATGCAATTCCAAATTATTATAGCCAAAATTGATTGATTAACACCAATGTTACAATTGTAATGTTTTAAAAGCATCCAAAATAGAAAGAAAGCTACATTCATCAGCCTTGACATAGAAAGCTACTTGACCTCCATATTTAAGGAACTATTTGATGAAGACTCCCTCCTTTCATATATCCAGCAAAATTAAGTACATATGATAAAAAAATGCAAACAAACCTCCCCATTCACCCGAAAAGTACAATGGGTTAAAGAGAACAAATCCGGTTTCTTTGATCTTTCAATAGGATATTTAGAGTTAGTGTAATTAATACAGTTGGCCAAGCAAAAACAGCATATAATTAAACTTATATAATTAATAACAAAAGTATAGGACTTTATAGGGTTGATGGATTACTTGTAGTGGAAAATTACAGTAGCCCCAAGTGTGAAAACATTAAAAGCATTAATTAAGAATATGAATATTATAAACCTGTAGAAATAAAATCGAATATAAAACTGTTAATTTTCTAGATATCTCTCGAAACCTAGTGAATAACACTTACGAACAGTACACAAAATGTCCCTCTATCCAAATACCCTAAGCATATCATTACCCATATTACCAAATCAACAGAAAAGTTAATTAGTACTAATTCTTCCAAACATGCAGTAATCAGTAAACATGAAAAACATGAAAACATGAAAAACATGCAGTCAGTCGATGTAGCCTTAAAAGAAGGCGGACACATTAACACCTGCATGATTTACTCAGGATAGATCCTTTTTAAAATCTACTGATAGAAACTCAAATCTAGAAAAAGCAATATGGTTTGTTCCTTCCGTTTATATAATGATTAAAACTAAACTAGGAAAAGTATTTTCATTAATTATACCTACTTCCTGCTAAATTATATCGTACGTAAAATATTTATTTAAACAACTATAAAACATAGTTATGGCTGTTGTGGCATCACAGAAAGCATAATCAAAAACTCAATAATAAGATATTTAACAAAAATCACAAAAAGAAACAAACCAAATAATAATACAAAAACCTGCAGTTTCGTAAATAAATTTTAGTACCCATCTACACAACAGTGCTTACAATCAGTAGTAGTTTACAAAGCCATACTAACCATCCATTACCTTAAATTAATCGAAAACAAGCTCACACCTTCCATAAATAGGGAAATCTTAAAGAAGTCTGCTACTTGTACGTCCTTAAAAGTTCCTTAGTTTTCATTTGCGTTAATTAAAAAAAATAATTAAAATTTTGAAGATAAATTGTTAAACAAAAAGTGAAATTTCAATTAACTGTGTCATTACAAATCCCACCTCCTTAGTAACTTTACACCTGCAGTAGATAAGCTTACACATCCTCTAAACCTTTCAACTCTATACTTAACGTACTTTATTTAATTATATATTACCTTTATAATATAACATTTACAATAATGGACCTATTTGATAAAACCTGTCATTACTCTCAACATTCACTTATTGTCCTATATTTGCCTTTTAGACTCTTAATTGTATATTAACTCCGATCTTGAATTACATTCTCCTAAATAACTCATAAGCCCATACTATATTTTTAATATTTTTCCAGTTAATTAACATCTTTTAAAATTAACTCTTTTAATTAAATGTTAATTAGAAATCTATCATTCTACTTTTGTTTGTTAATTCCCACTTATGCATAATTATGAAAAAAAAATATTAATACTCTAATTTAGTAACACTCAAATTCTCTAATCGCAATTGCAACATAGTTGTACCTATTAATTATGTCTGCTTTTACCTATCCGCTGCGTCTCTGTAACTCCTAACAACTCAACTCCCTATATTCCTTGCACCATAACCTATATTAACTTAATACTACTTTCTATTCCACTCTACTCTACATTTGAAATTATAATTTTTGCTTATACTTCTAATTTTTCCCTATCTACTTTCTATTTTATATATCATTTCTAAACTTTAAATTTTTATCCCCCCCCCTTATTTCCAAAACATAATCTCTAAAACAGTTCATCCTAGGGCCTCATAAAAACTCTTCAAGTAAACTTCTAACGTATATATATATATATATATATATATATATATATTACTTATATATATATTACGTATATATATACATATTACGTATATATATATATATTACGTATATATATGACGTATATATATTACGTATATATATATATATATATTACGTATATATTACGTATATATGTATATATATATTACGTATATATAACGTATATATGTATACATATATATTACGTATATATCTATATATATAACGTATATATATATATATATTACGTATATATATGACGTATATATATTACGTATATATATATATATATTACGTATATATTACGTATATATGTATATATATATTACGTATATATAACGTATATATGTATACATATATATTACGTATATATCTATATATATAACGTATATATGTATATATATATAACGTATATATGTATAAATATATATTTAACGTATATATACGTATATATGTATATATATATTACGTATATATGTATATATACATATTACGTATAAATATATATATATTACGTATATATGTATATATATTACTTATATATGTATATATATTACGTATATATGTATATATATATATATTACGTATATATATTCCGTATATATGTATATATATATTACGTATATATGTAAATATATTACCCTTATACGTCTATATATATATTACGTATATATGTATAGCTTTATATATATTACGTATACATGTATATATAACGTAGATATGTATATATAACGAATATATGCATATATAAAGTATATATGTATATATATATTACCTCTATATGGATATATATATATATTACCTGTATATATATATATATATAACGTATATACATATAAATATATAACGTATAGATGTATATGTTTTACGTATATATGTATATATATTATGTATATATGTATATATATATATATTGCGTGTATATGTATATATATACTACGTATATATGTATATATACAACGTATATATGTATATATATATTAAGTATATATGTATATATATATTACGTATATATGTATATATATATTACGTATGTATATATATTACGTATACATGTATATATATATATTACGTATAAATGTATATATATTACGTATATATGTATATATATATTACGTATATATGTATATATATATTACGTATATATGTATATATATATATTACGCATATATGTATACATATATTACGCATATATGTATATATATATATTACGTATATATTTATATATATATATATTACGAATATATGTATATATATTACCTATATATGTATATGTATATTACTTATATGCATATATATTACATATATGTATATATATTACGTATATGAATATACATTACGTATATGCATATATATTACGTATATATGCATATATATATATTACGTATATATGCATATATATTACGTATATATGTATATATATATATTACGTTTACATGTACATATATATTACGTATATATATTACGTATATATGTATATATACAACGTATATATATATATTACGTATATATGTATATATATATTACGTATATATGTATATATATGTATATATATTACGTATATATGTATATATGTATATATATTACGTATATATGTATATATGTATATATATTAAGTATATATGTATATATGTATATATCTTACGTGTATATGTATATATATATTACGTATATATGTATATATATGTATATATATATTACGTATATATGTACATATATATCGTATATATGTATATACATGTATATATATCACGTATATATGTATATATATATTTATATATTACGTATATATGTATATATATGTATATATATATACGTATATATGTATATATATATGTATATATATTTCGTATATATGTATATATATATGTATATATATTACGTATATATGTATATATATATGTATATATATGTATATATATATATTGCGCATATATGTATATATATGTATATATATTACGTATATATGTATATCTATATGCATATATATATATTACGTATATATGTATATATATGTATATATATATATTACGTATATATGCATATATATGTATATATATATTACATATATATGTATATATATGTATATATATATTACGTATATATGTATATATATATCTATTACGTATATATGTATGTATATATATTTATTATACGTATATATGCATATATATGTATATATTTTACGTATATATATGTATATATACGTATATATATATTAGGTATATATGTATATACATATATTACGTATATATATATATATATATATATATATATATATATATATACATATATATATATATATATTACGTATATATTCATATATATATTCATAGCACCATTTTCTATATGATATTTATAGACTGTTTAACTGATGGGTAATTTTTTTTGCATATGCTCAACATGCTTATCTTAAATACAAAAGGAATGAAATAATGCAACGTAAAGGAAAAACTATTCGTTTTAATCAGACATTTTCGTGCACATATTAAGTCGCTAGCTTGTTAGAAAACGATCAATAACCGAATCACCTATTTTTATTTTGACTTATCGTGAGAAAACCAATATTTTTTTGTATACTTGCTCATACACGCCTATTCGAAAAACCTATGCGTCGATCTGATAAGTAGAATATCTTTTTTTTTATCCAGAGAAGTTCGGCATCGATCTGACAACAAATGTTCGCTTTCTGATAAATCGTTATACACAAGTTATCATTGGAACATCTTTGACTTGAATAAACCAATCATCCAGAACATCAATACAAGATAACAAATACTAAATTATATTGCAACAGTTTTTCGGCTTTCTTTTATATGCACTTTAACGACTAAGAGTATAAGAAGTAATATCTCATAAGAGTGCAAGAGAGGGATTTATATAGCAAACGTAACGCGGGAAAACTAAAATTGCATTTAGATTCACAAATCGACAATCTGCAAGATTCATCAGCTGCTTTGTAGAAGCACTCACATCCCGAAAAGCTTTCTATTGCAAGAACTTCTTATTTAGAACTGTATCATATAAAACTCCCTCTCTGCTTTCAGTTTCCATGATCAACTAAATACATTTAAATATAATGTTCATACTTATTTTGCTGAGCAGACCTTAGCTTATCATACCTGAATAAATTTTCCCCTTTACGTCCTTACGACATTTAACCGTGCTTGAGATGAATACACGTAACACAAGACAAAATTCTTAGGTATACAATAATAAATAATTAAATGATATTGTGATTATTGGTTATTTAAAGCCGTAAAGGTTTTCGTTAAGGTAATATAATTTTGTTAGCGTGAGTCCATCTGGTAAATAGGACGTATTTACTATGAAAGGAAATGTCACATCGATCGTACGACAAATGTTTGACATATGATACACCGATACTCAGATACGATAGTAGGAAAACCCATCATCTTGAATAAACCAATGCACTCTTAAATCAAATATATTTCTAAATAGTGTATCCACAGTTCAGATTTAATGATTTTGATTTGAAACTTAAAAATTTTAGGTTGGTACAAAATTAATGTCGTTTTTACATTTTAAGTTGAATGTCAAAAAGACGACACTATTTTTGTGTCAACCTTAAATAATCCTTGATGAGAGTTAAAACTGGGATATTTTACACAAAATTAACATTTTTCTTAAACCAAACAGGAATGTGTATAATCAACGATCGGTATGAATCGGAAAAGTCTGATTTGCACGACGATGTTCACTCTACACAACCCACTTCTTTCTTAGAGCTGCCCCTATGGAACACTGAACAGAATCGTCATCTTGGATCTTTTCGTTTTTCCAGATACGAGCACGTTTTTAGCGGTATGCCTTCTCTATTTCCCCCAGACGATAGAACTTTTAAATTAACAAATCCGGGAAGTGACAGAATCCTCTCCAGATTCCTGAAAGCCTTCTACGCTTATGGGCTTTATATCGGAACTACCTGCTCATCTATTACTTTCAATATCTCAATCTTTGTCTGTGCCTTGCCCCCTGTTTCCTCGTGTGTACTAATATGTAGACAATAAATATAATATTAATTGAGGTCGATAAACAAAACAATAAAAAACTATTCAAATAAATAAATATAATATTTTTGGACTAAATATAGGTGTTTTCGGTTATTATTTTTCTGAGATAAAAATGCTACATTACTCAATATAAATAGTTGAGTAAATACCCGCAAAAAGAATACACGTTGCCCGTAATCGAATGAGAATCAATGAATGTTTTATATTTCTAATACTTATATTCTCATTGAAATCTGTGAATTCATTCATTTTTCAATTAAATCAGTTAATTGCTTACCATAGTCGGATACCCACTTTCGTACACCGGGAGGAAGCTACATATGCTGCCTCCCTACAGTGACAAAGTCCACGATAAAACGTAGTCTATATTGCAATGTAAAGAACTTATTGTTGGTTTATAAAATTATTTTATACAATTGCTTGAATTAAAAGTCAAAATGTTAATATCATGTATCATGCTTCAATTATCGTTTTGGAAGAAACATCCATATTGAACGCGCTTATACGTTATCAAAAAAAAACTACTGAATATTTATGCGCGGAGCTCTTCTGCTTCTTCCGTGAAAAACTTATCAAATGCACTTGTGATGTTAGTCTTTGATACTTATAAGCGACATTTTGATACAGAACATATCTAATAACATTCTCAGACACATATTGTATATTTGTATCAAATGTAAAACAGAAATTAGCCCATACGTTTCGAAGTCCATTCTTGCACAGACATTAATATGTACAACTGTCTTAATATGTAACTAACAGGCTGTCCGACTTTGCTCTGGCGTAAAATACGCATATAATATTATATTTTGATTCATACAGAAACAAAGACGTGTACATACGAGTATCATATGTTTTTCTAACAATTAAAGCACTTTATTAATGTCTGCTTTTTATTCAATATCTTATTTTGTTTATGCTTTTGTTAAGCGAACACTTCTCCAACCCGATTTTATATCAACTTTTATTAAAAATCATCGAAAAACACATGTCCGACAGCAAATAAAACACGGAACTGGTGTTTTTATAATCAAATTACTGAAACAACTTCAACATTAACAACCCAGGTAATCCGTAAAATTCCCTCGTCTTATAAACAGTCGCCAGTTGCTGTTCAGCTGTAAAGTCTAATAGCCTATTAACTCTGGAATTCTCTGTTTGTCCCCTGTATAATCGACTATACTGAAATGCAAACATGTATTTTCAATGTAAACAAACAAAACTAGTCAATCTTACTGTTAAATATAAAAAAGTCTGCGTACGAGGCAATTAAGTTAGCTACTAATACATAAAAACAAAACATGTAGCAAATGCTATTACCCGTGCGAGCCATAAGAAAAAAATATTAAAAAACTCCCTTCAAAAATGTAAATAGCAGCGAGTACACGTGCGAGCGCAAAACATAGTCGCTCAAACATGTAACGCTAATAGGAAAAGGAGGTGAAAAACGAAAACGCTTTAGTGGACTGGCATACGACGAAATTAGGACGTTACGAATCCCGAAATAACGCCTTGAAAGATTTACTGTATAATTCTACAAATATCTTTGAACCATGTAATTGCTAAAAGGGACTCGTTCTATCGACACTGGTAAACCGCTTAATGTAAGCATAAGTTAATTTACTATAAAATTATACTAACATTTTATTTTCATTGTTTAATATTTTTAAATTTAAATTATGAAACAAAACACATCTAATGATTGTAAAACTTTATCCTGCATTATTTATTTGCGAGAACAATATCCACTGTAAAATTAACCTAACATTTCATTTTAATTAATGAATGTGTTTACTTTTAAATTATAACATAATCACATAGACAGTCTAAAAGCTTCCAAATCACACAAAATCAAAGTCTGTAATGTAATAATTACATAATCATTTTATTTTTTTATTTAGCGTATAAAAAAAAAGAATTTTAGTCAGTCGGATGTTAAGAAAAATCAGGTTATCTATATCTTTAAAAGGAAAACGAAACCTAAAGTTTGGGCAGTTTAAACCTTGCAAATAACACAACGGCCTAGTCTCGACTTTAATAATCGCGCAATAGGTTGTTTTAAATATTTTAATCAGTGTATAAGGAAAGAATGTTAGTCGGTCGTAATGCTTTTTTAAAAAAAGAAAAAATTATCTAGCTTTTAGAAAAGGAAGAACGAATGGCAATAAGCATGTGGCAAGGTGATGGAAAACAGTATGTACTATATATATATATATATATATATATATATATATATATATATATATATATATATATATATATATATATATAAACACAAAATATGTAGAACGCTATTGTAATTGTAAAAGAAGAGTGAACATGTACCGTATATTTAATGTAACAATGCAAGCAGTCTTGCCTTATGAACATGTTTCGATGTGTTAATATGTTTGTAATTGGGTTATTTTATTTTAAACGATTGTCTCTTGTATAGATTGACAACCATGTTTGTAAATGTCGTGAGTGTTCGTTTTTGTAGGAGGTTTTACATTATGGAATGAATGAATAGTAAGTTATCAGCTTATTAAATTTTATTGAAATTAAGAAGGGCGAAATTAAAATTTTATGAATCGAGAAATGTAGCTACTATGTTATTTTTGTGGGGGAATCACCCTCCAAATAGACTGTTCTATGCATTATATAACCATGAATTTTTTTATACCAGGTGTGGATTAAACACCGGAGCGACCCTCGCCTGCTCGGTGACGTTTACTATTCTTTTCAGTTATAACCTTTTTACGTTGGTATTCCAGTAATACATTGTTTAAACTCGATTCCGTTGTTCTGTTTTCTTTATGGCTTATTGCAAGCCATATCACTGGCGACATTGGATTCGGAGAACGTACTCACGTTTAAAAACAGTGTTCTAAAAAAACTAAAAACTGACGACATCGGATTCAAGGAGCATACTAAAATCGAAACCAGTAACGACATTGAAAAAAAAAACTCGTGTTGAAATAGTATTCTAAAAATACTAACGACGTCGGACTCAAATGTTATTAAGCTTAAGGAAGTGCCTAACATAACACTTGCAACTGAAAGGTTCACGGTAACTAAAAAAATGTAGATTATTACGAAAAAAAAGAGTCGAAAAGAAAAAAGTTCGTCACTACTTTCAAAGATAGCGCTGTGCTTTTGTAAAAAGAAAAAGGTTCGTCGCGACTGGGAAAGGAAAATTTTTTATACCTTCGAAAAAAGAATTCGTCACTTGTGGTTTATGCTGCTAAAATCGGGCGTTATTTTTTTTCTCTGGAGAAAAATATACACTTGATTTTTTTTTCTTTAGACAATTATTTTTTATATATTTTTCTGTTCGTTTTATTGTCTGGAGAAAGAAATAAGAAAGAATAAAACGGTTTTGTAAAATTCAACGAACGTTTTGAAATTGCTAATTCTGACAAAGCAAAATGGACGAATTGCAAGTAGCGTTGGAACATTTGACCAAGTTGCATATCGATGCCGCAAATCGTCAGTCACAATCCGAAAAAAAAACACTGGACTGAATGTCAAATACGAATCGAGGAACAGCAAAAGGAATTTCAAAAACAGTTAGTCGAACGTCAATTACAAACAGAGGAATTTCTTACAGAAATTATTAAGAATAATGCGAACGCGGAAAACAATTCAGCATTTTCTGAGAATAAAATATGGACCGCGGTAGACCATTTTAAATACGAGGAAGTGGAAAAATAATTCGCAGCGTATTTTCGGCGTTATGAAGATGTTTTTAATATTGACTGCAGCAACTGGTCTGATCAAAACAAAACCAGACTTATACTACGAAAATTTGAAACGGCTTAGCATGATAAATTCGTGGATTACATCTTGCCTCGGAAAACAGCAGATTAATCATTCAATGTAAATTTCTTAAAAGAACTTTTCTCGCCGAAAACGTCTCTTTTCCATAAGCGTTGGATGTGTTTGAATGAGGTAAAAGACGATAATAAAGATTTTTCCACCTACAGAGCTGTAGTGAACAAACACTGTGATGACTTTTAGTTGTCTGAACAAACATCAGACAATTATAAATGCCTTGTGTTTGCGCAAGGGTTAACCTCGGGGAAAGATGCGGAAATTAGGCGCAGAGTCCTTACAAAATTAGAAAATTAACTGAACTTAACACTTCAAAAATTGACTGAGGATTGTTAAAAAGTAGAAATTATGACAAGAATGCTAGAAATATCGAAGCAGGCATCGCGAATATAAAAAAGTAACTAAGAAACAGCCATCGAAATGACACACAGACACTAACCGCCGAAACTCAGAAAAACTAAAAGCAACGATTGTTTCAGATGTGGTGGAATACCTTGGGTAAGGGTGCAATCCCATATCAAGCCAAAATGCAGAATACCCCCGGGTGTTTACTGGAAGCGGTAGGAGTACTATTTTATTTACAGGCAAAAATAACAACTACTTCCACTATCAGTGCTTGCGACAATGATGATGTTGCTCCTAGGATATAATGTTGGATTTTAATATAACGAATAACTGAGTCTAAGATGTCGTTCCAAAATTACAAAAGACAGTGGCTAATATATGGACATAATAAATTTATATGTGCCATCTGTTGGAGCAAACCTAGTACTTTGGTCTAGAGGGGAATTTCTGCAATCAAATTATTATATACAAGATAAACCAAACCTTTTTATTTAATCTCATCCCAAACCAAACATCCTTTCCTATACTTTGTATATGTGATCAAAAACTTTTTTAAATAGACTCATTTTAAAAAGATGCAGCCGCCATGAATGAGTAAATAACACTACGTGTGAAATCTGAAAAGCATTTAAAAATGTTTGTACTGGAAAACAAGATTGAATGATCGGTTATTTGTTTTAATTAATTAAACGTATAATATCGATTTTTATTTGTAAAATTAAGCAGAAGAACAAGAAAACAGATGAGTCTTTTCTAGAAATATGTTCTTGGCAAAGATACATTTAAATTCGATATCAGTCAATAAAGCTATTGGTTATTCTAGTCATTATCGATTTTTTCTATTACTCTGTTTTCCTCCTTCTATACGTGTACGGCTATATATATTTAACTTAGCACCTAAAAAAACTATGTTCGCCACATCATTGCGTCTGTTAATACCAGTAAATCTTCTCTATCCACAAAACGTTTGTTTACATCTAGAACCTGTTCAAGGATTGGAAACAAGAATGCTTACGGGTGCTCTGCGATTATCGAAAAAAACAGTTTAAAAATTCTTTTCTATTCAAGTAACGGTATAGTCGTAGTGACAGCATCGTCAATGAGAATCCATTACTATTTTAAGAATGTTTTTGACTAAAATATATACTTCCACAACAGAGATATATTCCGGTTCAACAAGGGAAATGCAGAAATTTTCTGTCCGTATTTTTTCATACCTTGAAACAGATGTTTTTCTGATAATGAAATATAAAGGTTAAAATTACACTTGGACAAAAAAATCAACGGTGTACTAGTTAACTAATCGTCTAATAATTTATTTTTACGTGCTATTACTTTCCTACCGAAATTAAAATATATATGAATAAAATATATTTATATATATATATATATATATATATATATATATATGTAAGATATATATGAATATATATATATATATATTTATGTGGACATATTTTTCAATTATATTCCATACTTTATTTATACACATCCTTTAATATATAAAGTTCAATGTAATTACTAGGCATAACTGACAATAAAAAAATAATGTCTATCTAACAATTTATTTCTTTTCATGTATGTTACAGCATATCAATATAATTAAGGGAAAATATAACTGAAAATTTGGACTATAGGCTTTTGTTATTTATTTCTTATATATATATATATATATAATTATGCCATCAAAGAGTAAATTTTGAACGAACCAATACTTATCAAATCAAGAAAAGTCGAACAATATTACTGGGTGCTTTAATTATAGTAAAATAATTAGTATATGCTGTTCAGTGTACTTATGCACAGTATAAAAGGCAAATTAAACATGAAATAGACAACTGCCTCATTAGTTTTACCTCTCGAAGCCATCACGTTTATTTTTTATCATTTTATTATCGAATATAAATTAATGGAAACAAATAAATCAATCTAAGATAAATTTGAAATATACAAGATCCCTCACCCTGTTTCATAAATATATATATATATATATATATATATATATATGCTATAAAAGAGTAAATCTTTGACAAACCAATACTATCAACATAAGAAAAGCCGAACAATATTAAGTTGAACAAACAATAAAATTAAAATGAAAGAAATAATATATTTGGTATCATCAGAACAATCAGGAAACGTTAAGAGGATATTAAAAAAATGCATTTTATTTCCTGGCATTTCGAAGCTAGATGCTTTTTGTCAGAAAATGGTGAATAATAATAATATATACCTTTAATTATTATTCACAATGTTATCCTGTTCTGTCCTTTTCATTCCATATCTAAATAACATTAAACCAGTTTTTTAAATATTTTAATTTTGTATAATTCTTGCCCTTTCTATTTTGATAAGAAAAATTTAGCTTCAGAATGCCATGGCCTAAAGTGTTTTTCTTAATATTCCTCTTACCTTTTCTTTATTGTTCTGATGATACAATTTAGATATAAGTAACTTGTATTCTTCATCTTTCATTTTAATTATATATATATATATATATATATATATATATATATATATATATATATATATAGTATTTTACTATAATTAAAAATCCGGTACTCCTGCAGTATTTTACCCACCGATTTCACGATCTTAGCCGAGCGTTGACGAACGCTTTCGGCGTTAACGCCGACGAAAGCCGAGAATTCGGAGCTACGGTGCAAGAAGAACGCTAAAAGTATGTGAATAGCAACAACATTACAAGGAAAAGATATTACACACACACACAACAAAATGGATAAAATTAATACAAAAAATTTGGATAAAATAAATCACAAACACTTACCGTAAGTTTTTTTAAAGTAGAATAAATTTATTTTGTTGAATATTTTTTTTTTTTTGGTTCATTTTGTTTTCCGATAGCTTTTTTTTTGGGGGGGGGTAAGCAACAGTAATAAACACTTCAATGTTTTTTTTTTGTGTGTTTTTAACAAAACGTTATTAAACAGTAACAACAATGTTTTTTTTGTTTGTTTTTTTTCAGTAATGTTTGTAGGCGGGGGGACAACAATTACTGTTTATCTTTAGTTCCGACTGGAAGATTTTCTACTGACTGTAGAGAGGCAAAGTAGGGAGCAAAGGGTTTTCAGAGGATGTGGAAAGAAGCTCCTTCCCAAACCGGGTAGCCTTCCGCGATTTGATTTATTATTGAGACAAAAGGGTTGTGTCCACATTTTTGTCTCCACATAAATTCGCATAAATATGTTTCCAACAGCTCCCGATTTTTTTTTTTTTTATCGCTAAATTAAATAGCTGAAATGAAAGGCTGTGTATTTTTACTTTGAACAATAAAATAACTGAAATGAAACGCTATGTATGTCATTTCAATGAAAATTATTCGTCTGCTGCGCGTTCGTTTGAAGCGCCCTGATTGGCTGATAGAGTATCGTACCGCTCGCCATGTTCCGGCGTTTTCCGACGGATGTCGATCAACGCTCGGCTAAGATCGTGAAATCGGTGGGTAAAATACTGCAGGAGTACCAAAAATCCAGTTAGGTAATGTCTTTATATACCTTTGATGCAGCTGAAATGTCCATTAACATTGTTTATAAATTATAAGTGCACTTCGTATGTGTTTAATAAAGCAAATGATAAATCTAGAAATTAGACCTAAATGTCGACTAATATTTATTGTACTTATATTGAAGTCCTAGCTCGCAGTCAGTTATGAAGCTGTAGTTTTCACCGAGACTCGTTATCAATTATAATACACGAGGAGGAATATGTTCATAATGTTTGAAGCAATGACAAATTGGACTTGTAATAAAAAACACCGTTTTTTACGGGATAATGTTTAAAAAGAAATGATGACACTATTTGAAGATTTAAGTAATTTTCAATTAAATACATATATTTACCATAATAATATCAAACACTAGATGCTAATATTTTCATAAGTCCAAAAAATGCAGAGATATACCTCATTTTGGGGGAAAAAAGACTGATAGAACACATACACTCTGTCCAAATAGTCATTGAGATGTTAAAAATCTTGGTCATTTTGCAAGTAATAATTATTGTGTTTCTCTATTGAAAAGATTAAAAGATAATATTTTGAAAATTAATTATGGATAAGTGTAGCATTGGATAATTTACGCAAGTCTTCAAATAGTCTTTCCAAAGTCAGGGGGTAATTGTTTTTATTGATGGCATTTTTATATAAGAGATATCCTCATTTAGAGAGAGAGAGAGAGAGAGAGAGAAAGAGAGAGAGCCTATGTTAACAAAACCCGAACCCTACGAGAATTAAAGGAAAGCATCAGGAAAGAAATTAGGGAGTTTAATCTCAATTAAAAGATTCTGCAATCTGTCAGTAATAATGTTTTTGAAAGAGCACAAATATGCAAAGCAGAAAATGTGCAACATTTAAAAGACATTATTTTTGATAAATAAACATTGTTGTAATTTTATATGTTTTTAAAATTTCCCAGTAAGATTGTGTTAACATTACTAAAATATATCAAAATTATTTTTAAATTATTTAAGTTCAAAACCATTAAGTGACATTTACGACACTCTCTTCAACCCGATAGATGTGTATTTATGTCGGAAGTCACACCAATTAAACAGGTCTGCATGTTCGTAAATAATTCCTGAAATATGGGACAGCATTTTTGTCAGTCATTGTTCAATATTATAACCGTATTAATCATTATATCATTAATGTGTGAGTACTTTCGCCCATAGTGCATGAGATTTCCGAAACTTTTGGTTCGCCCTCGACAGTCTACAGACAGAAATATTGATGAAAATCATGCTTAGTCAATAAAAATCAAAGTAAATTACTGATAATATAAATGAAGAAAAAAATCAGTCAGTTAAAACGTATCCCTAAGCATCCGGCCTAACTTTAAATCCGAAGCCTATAAAATGTCAAATTTTCATGAATATCCTTACAACTTTGCTTGAAAAGTCATTGTAAAAAAATTAACAAAATTTTCTTGACAATAAAAATTACAAAATTACAAAACTTCACAGACATCTTCGCTACAAAAATAGAAAAGCAGATAAACACGGTCAATGATATAATATTCAAAATAAAATAGCTAACCCAGGAAGCCGAACCATCGAAAACAGCAGATTCCTCACATATTACATCTCACAACACTAATTAGACCAATTATCTTTACAAAATATTATAGTTCCTCCCATAACTGCTGAAGATCCTACTCCCAACCTACTCAGAAAATGTCAGTAGCTCAAACGAAGTCATCAACGGGTTGCACACATAACACCCGCAATACCTACAAGATAAACATTCAACCATGATACTATCTCCTTCTACACATCTGTTCCAACACACCCGACCATAGACTCTCACAATGACCTGTACTGCTTCTGTCTCACTGCGATCGACATACACCAACTATGACCCGTTGCCAACAGACACTTCAAATATAAGCAACAAATCTATAAACATATATCCGGCTTGACTCATTAATAAAGAAGATAACATTGGAAGCATGGACCTTCTTTTAAAAACTCCATCCATTAACACGATCCCCTTAAATTATTGCATCTTACATGTGGCCATTAAAAAAGGGAGTTTTTTGATGTATAAATAATCAGAAAAAAAACAACCACAATACATGTTCTAAAAATGTCAGAATAGCAACTTTATACACTACCAGCAGACAGCTCCAATACACGAGCGGAGATTATTTCGCTGTTATGAACGAGTCTTATCACTAGGGCTGTGACAACAGCATATTATTTTCATTGTTTTGACTCTCGAGTATATATCCAACACAGGTAGACACAGTTAATCAGCCGTAAACTACATCATTCTATAGAAAAGCATACAAGATATCAACGGATACACACTCGTCAAAACAATGAAAAGAATATGCTGTTCTCCTAGCTCTAATTATCACACTATTTATTAATGATCATGTGTAGAATAACACAAATATACGCTATTATCGATTACATCGGACAGTTTTCTGCTTTAAAGATATGTATATTTATATGTTTGGTTCAAAATAATAAATGATTTACAGGAAAGTGAGCATTTCTCCTTTGGCACTTTGGAATACTACAACCGCGGGCCCACTTTCTAAATGCATCTATTAGCATGTTAACTTGTATATTTTCCTTTATTATAGGATATCTGAATATTGCCTATTCGTTTTCCTGAAATTGAATGTGTTTATCCTGTTTATCTCCTTCAATGCCCTTCTCATTACCCTGCCTATGTTCACCTTACTTACATATCGTTGTCTTATCTAGATATATTACAGTTTTTATTTTACTACTTTTTGTTTTAACTTATATATATTCTAAAAGATCTTTGACTTATGCGAACATTAGCCAATAATTCTTTCAATATTCTTACACATTGAGTCCATGGAAGTAAAATGATACAGACCTATCATTTGAGCTGTTATAGTGAATGAGTAAAATGAATATTGGAAGGTTCTCAGCTGAACCGTTGATTTTCTTTTAGGATGATTCATGGTAGAACCATAATATTGTCGCCCTTGGAATAATATTCTTCCATTTCCCTTTTATGAAAAGTGGTATTCTTTTTTATTGCAAACAATGTACTTATTTGTCAGTTTTGTACAAATGAATAGCTATCGTCTTGGGGATGTCTTATGTTTTGACAAGCTTCTGGGCTTGACTTTTACTCCGACTCTGAAATGGAACACATGCATTAAATCCGTTGCTAAGGCCGCTGGAAAAAATGATGGGATCCTTCTATCGATCCAGTAGATATCTCACTGCTGATGCAATTCTCTCTACATATAAGAGCCAGGTACGTCCAAGGATGGAGTACTGTTGCAACATTTGGGAAGGAGCTGCTAGAAAGGACTTATCCTGCCTTGATAGAGTTCAGAATAGGCTTCGTAGCCTCGTAGGGGATGTCCTTTTCCCTGCAACCTCGTTCCCACAGAAGAGATGTTGCGAGTTTGTCTCTGCTTTATCGTTATTTTCATGGCAAGTGCCCGGCTGAGCTCCAATCTATGATTCCCCTCGTCAAACTTTCACAAGAAGCACTCGTCTAGTAAAAAACACTATCAACAATTTCCCCCACTCCTTACTTATGCCTAAACCTTAACGTAGATTCCATGAGCAAAGCTTCTTTCTTAGAACTGTACGCCTATTTAACTTTGCGTTTTCCTGGTTTCCAACTGACTACAATATGGTTGTCTTCAAGTCTAAGGTAAACAATTTTTGATGAGTCATTCCATATAAGTTAACAAATTTACTGAATTTCCATCACTAACGATTACTATATTGTTCAATTTCTACTGTTCACTCTTTAACACTTATCTTCCAGTGGCCTATTGGCCTTGATAAGTGGAGGTGCCTATGTAAAAACAGAAGAATGCCAGCATTTTCAAAATGCAACTTCTGACGGTTCAACGCTTGAGAGCACAGCCCAACGCGTCGGACGACTAACGGTTATGATCTTTGGTTTGGTTTCAAGTGAGGGCCACATCATGCTAGCTCAACTGAAAGTCAACACCGAAGTGTACGTGGATGTGCTGAAGAGTGTGGTAATGTGCAGGTGCAATCAGGTGGCCGCTGGAAGATTCTGGATGTGGCAGCGAAACTCAGCGTCGGCCCACAAGCCCAGAGAAACTCATGCTTGTCTTCACAAGGAGTGCTACAACTTTCTACCGTTCCCTCACTGGTTCCCCACCTTCCCGAGCTAAACTCACTGGACTACTTCTCTTAGCCATACGTCGAGAACATGAATAATAGCGCCTAGCACGACACCAAAACCAGCTTCATCGCTGCCATCCGCCAAGGACTCGCCGATACCATAAGGCGCTTGTGAAAAAATATGCTTCCAGTTCCAGACCCGTATCAAAGCATAATTAAGGGTGAAGGCAGCTACACTGAACTGATATCAGCTCTACTACATAATCGGATTACGTGAATTGAATTGTTCAATCAAAGATTTAAAATAAAACTGTAGTGTTGTTTTCTTTAGGGTGACAATTTTATCGTTCTATCCCGTATATACTTTGGAAAGAGGGATGAGTGTTTGAATTGTGGAGAGTAAGATCAAAAACGTTTAATGTAGGAAAGTGACTGAAAAGGAAAAAAATAATGCACAATGAATCATTCCGTCATAAAATAATTCATTTGTTTTTACTTAAAATTATTAGTCATTATAATAATATATTTTTTACCGTAATGAAAATAATATACCAGCCTATTGGGAAATGAAAAAAAAAGAAATATATATTATCGATATATGCTGTTTAACGATATATATATATATATATATATATATATATATATATATATATATATATATATATATATTATAATAATAGGATTGACATTCTAAAATTAAAATATTAATTTTTCATGCAAAATAGCTCCTCCAGCATGTCAACAGTTCCGTATATTTCATTTTCTGTTGTTATATTTAACATACATAAGGCTTCTAAACGAAAAAAAAGATTGGTATACACAAATATTGAAATATTATTGCAAAAAAACCCAACATATTTTACTAAAACAACGTATATATATATATATATTATATAATATAAAGCTGTATGTCTGTGTGAGTGTCTGGTCACGAATAGGCTCCTATATGGGTGACTATTTAAAAAAAACTGATTACATATAATGAAAGAAGAAAGGATCAGGAATGGGCATGTTTGATCTCGCAGAACAGTGGTTCATAAAAATTGTGGGGTCTGCGTTCGTGCCTGGCCCCCAAAGTATGGAAATAAAAAATGAAAAAAAAAACCTTTACAAGTATTTTTGATATAGATGTACATAAGAACAATTTGATAAGTATGTTTTAATTTAAATAGGGATGGTATAATAACATTGTGGGGTCTGCGTTCGCGCCTGTACTCCATTGAAATATGGCACAAACTTTAACAAAGATTTTTCATATCTATCGGCGCAAGTATACTTTGATAATTATGTTTTAGTTTGAAGAAATATGGCATAATAAAATTATTGGGTGTTCGTTTTCGCCTGACCTCCATAGAATGTAAATATGTCACAAAGTTTAACAAGTTTTTTTTAAAAGGGGTGAGGGTCCACAATGTCACCTTAACTTTAATCTTAATTCACGTTAGCTTTTGTTTATTTTTCGAGTTGAATCATATTGTGTCGAATAAATTCACCCTGTAAATTCACATTCTAGTTAAAGTGAAAGCAAAAAAAAAAAGTCGGAACATTAGACAATTCTCGACACAAATTTTGCATACCTCTGTTTTTTCCTTCTCCAATTGCAAATGGCACTCTTTCGAAAATAGATAAATAGATAAATAATAAAAAATAAAAATGTTACTTGTTTTTGTGTCAAAAGAAGGAAACATCCTGCTCACGTTATTACGTGTCTTTTTAAAAACATTTGCATAACCTTTTTATTTTTATTTATATACCTGTTTAAGCTTTTTTTGTCAGTGTACTAAAAGGAATTCAGTTGATTACAGCCCTTTCTGCGTGTTCTTTACATTACAATAGTACAACCCTGAATCCGACGGCGCAATTCTGCACCGTTCAATACTGTAAAAGCGAAACGAATCTGTTCAGCTTGAAAAGGGCGCCATTTGCTTCTTATTCATATTTATATAGATTCTTTGCTTTAAAAACTAAAGTAATTACTTGTTTATTTTTTTAATATCCCATTTTGCTGTTTCGGATTATTTTACTAAAGTAAGTAAAGCTTCATTATTTTTCAAAACTGTTTTTGTTTCTTTGTTTTCCGATATTTCGTCGATATTATTTAGGAAGAGTGTTTAGCTGAAAAACCAACAAACGACTACCCGAAAAATATACAAGAAATAAATGTTACCATAGTCAATAAAAGTTCAGTTCATGCTTTTTTAAATATTTTTAATGCTCTTTACTTGAAATAATTTCAGTGAACCGAAATTAAAACGAAATTTGAGGCGATAACTACTTAAATTAGTTTTTATATAAACTACACATGCCATAATCGAATATTCCTGAAGCACAAAATAACGGAAAACATTTAAATATGTTTATAAATATTCCTTACGTTGACGGAACTCTCTTAAAATGTTAACACAGAATGCTCAGGTGCCCCTCCTTAAAATTGAGAACGGGTCTCCCCATTTCAAAGTCGCTACCATTTTCATTTTCTTTTTGAAACCGGTTGGTTAATTAAGAAAAAAATATTTACAAATTACTTAAAAATACAAACTAATGAACTTTTCTGTCATAAAAGTAACTTTTATTGACTATGGTAACATTTACTTCTTGTATATTTATATTATGATATATATAAAATTTTCTCTTTGTAAGGAAACATCATTTTGTTGGTCACTCTTCGGTACGAATGGAAACAAAGTTGATATAAAAAAATATATTTCCGCGAAAACTATCTTTACCTTCATCATATTTTGCTTAGGGTAAATTTTATTTGAGTATCAAAACCTATCTCTTTACAACTTCCTTCTTTTTCATACTCTATCATAATTTCATCAATCACAGTCAATTTTCTGTAGGCTGGTTTTGAACCCAGTCACCGACGGGTACTTCTGCTAGTTTATATATATATATATATATATATATATATATATATATATATATATGAGCAAACAGTTAGTAAAACATGTTAAAAAAACACTTTGAAATGAGTTAAAAAACATATTTAATCTGAAAAGGAAACACTAGATAAGTGGACAAATTTTATATATATATTATATATATATATATTTTTTTTATATATATATGTGTGTGTGTGTGTGTGCGTGTGTGTGTGTGTGTGTGTGTATACCGTGTTTGGGAAAATAGGCTTTGTTTAAAATTACATTTCACTGAGCACCGATGGGCAAAAGTGCTGACTATCAACGTGGTCGTTCTAGGCTAAATCCCCGGCTGGGAAAAGGTGCTAGTCTAGCCGCACTGATGACTTGTGATGCTAAGAAACAGTACTGTATGTTGATGACTATATATTTTAGCCTCTCTCTTTGGTTACAGTACTATCGTAAATGTTTTTTACCCGCAACCTAACTGGTTTTAGGTTCAATCTCCGGCTAAGGAAAGGTGCTAATCTAGCGGCACTTATGTGTTGTGAGAAAATTATACATTATTGTATGTGAATGATTATATATACACACCAACACCCATATAGATATGGGAGTGTATATATATATATATATATATATATATATGCATATGCATGTGTATATCATCCACACACACACACATATATATGCATATATATGTGTATATCATCCACACACACACATATATATATACATTTATATATATATATATATATATATATATATATTTGTATGTTATCCTCACATAGATTCGTCATTCTATTGCATTGAAGTGATGTTGCTTAATTTTTTCACTGTGATAACTGGTTTGTAATAGGTGTTTCATTCATACACTCATTTCTCGTATCACGCGCTAATCAGGCAAAAATTAACTTGACCGGTAATTTACCTGTTACTTTGATTGCTGGGGCGGGAATAGGTTTTTCTGTACTGTATACATACTTATCTTTTTCGTCATACAGTTTAAAATTTAATATAGCTAGTTTAGCATTTAAACAGTCTATGTAGGTCGTTTACGGTTCTACGTGTGGCGGCTTACAGTATTATTTCCACTCTGCTATCTGGGATTGTCCACCTTCCCTGAGCTCCTAGTATTGTATCTCTTGCTGGCTTTATTCGTTGTATTTATTCTGTTTTAAATGTATATATGTGGTCGTAATATTTTCACGAATTCTTACGAAAATTAAACGGATATATTTCTATGTAGCTTAATCCTCGCATATCTAGATGGGTAGGGGTTTAATTGTCCTGACAAACCTGTCTACGGAGATATACTCGAGAACGGTGTTTATATAGCATTCAAGTTCTATCCAATTATGCATTTCAGTTGGAAATTTCACTTTAGTATAGTAACAAATATGTTCACTTTTTAATTAATCACTCCTTCAGTATCAAATAAAACACTATCATGTACATTTCGAGTTCCTGGCTTCATTCTGAGGTTGGTATGCAGTTTCTACTTTTCTGTTGTCATTAACGTATCAGTAATCAATTATATCGACATCAAATGGCATTCCTTACGTTCTGAATTCTTAGCCGCCATGCATTTCCCGTGGGTTATATTAAAGAATCTAGAGAAAAAACATATTTAAAAGGTTACTTATCAGTAAAATAAGTTGGCTAAAACTATTAGCACACGTATTTTACGGATTAGTTACTCTTTAAATCAATAACGTGTCTCAAAGCACATTGGCTGGTATTAGCATATTGTGCAATCCGATCTGTGTAAAGAAAATGAACGTGACTCCACTGTGACAATGTTGATGATTGTAATTTCGAATAATACATGTTTCTTGTCTTTTGTTTCTATTAAATATATATTATTTCTTACAGAAGCTATAAGATATTGTTCGTGATGCTAAATGCAATTTTCTAATTAGTTCAACTTGATGACATTCGCTTAGTCATTTATGAACATTAACATGGACCAAATAACAACAATTACGATCCACATTGCTTCAAACACGCTCAACTAAAGATATTCGAAAAGTCACTGAAGGGTTTTGAACTAATAGAGATCTTCTGTATTTTTTGCACAATCTGACTAAGCCATTAGGAAATATATAACAACAAATGCAAAATTCAAACAATCATTATTTATGAAAAATAATGAATTTTATATGTTGCCTATTTTCAGCTTTGCCGTGGAATTCTCAATTGGCAATGTCAAATGGCCACCGCCTTCCCCAGACTTGACTAAACCCGACTTTTCTTGTGGGTATATCTTAAAGAAGGGTTCTATGTTAACAAACCAGAACCATGCAAGGATCGAGGGGAAACCTCAGAACCAAAATATAGGAGTTAAATTGATGGCCAAACCTTCTGCAATCTGTCACTAATAATAATTTTTAAAGAGCTGAAATATGCGAATCTGAAAATTCACAATTTAAGAAATTATTTTCCATAAATAAATACTTTTAAATTTTGCATTAAAAATAAATTGTCAATATCTTATTAAGCTTGTGTTAAAATTACAGAAAGATATCTAAAATATATAATCTTTTTACGTTCAAGGTCCTTCACTGACTTATTTGGAAACCCTATACAAACAAATTTATTTAGTTTTCCACAAATGTTTGTTATTTACTCATGCGAATTTATAAATTAGTGACTCTCTGTTTCAAAGGGTGTTGCAAATTTGTGTTTAATAACTAATTATCAAATTAAATTCAAATTTGATGTGTAAATTTTCAAATAGAGTACTCACAGCATAAAAGACTACATCTAACAAACAGAATATACTTATAAGCTGTCGACAGTCTACAGGGCCCCAATTAGTCAACATATAAAAAGATAGAAATATCGAAGAGTCTCTCTATGTAGGGATACACTTAAATTAAATGCAACTGATCAAAACGGTTAGGCATATTCTGGTCGATTAGAATTAATCCCAATATGCTATTATATTGATGATGTAAATAAAATGTTAATTTACATTTTACCATCAATAACAATCTAATTTTTTTGCCATTGGAACCATTCAATCTCTGAACGGATATTATTTTCTTTTTTTCCGGTGTTGTTATTGCATACATATATACACGCATACATTCTAATCTTACAAACACGTACACGTGAAAATATACATAGATATGCACACGTACACACACACACACACACACGCACACACACACACGCACACACACACATATATATATATATAAGATTGGTTTTCCTTGTTATATAGATTAAATAACGCGTATTCATTTTTATGAATGACTTCTTTTTATTAGAAACCTATTTGGTTTAATGGCATAATAATGACGTTCGATTAATTCATATCTAAATCGTACGTTAATTATAGGATTTGTTTGAAAATGGATTGCTATTTTCGGTATGTACATGCATATTTAAAATAAAACACCCAACACAAACAAACCAAGGCTATTGTAAAGAAAATGGACCCCCTCTACCGGTGCAAAATACTCACAGTTGAGAGTATTCTACACATTTACATTGCCAACATTTTCTTGTTGTATTTTTGCCAATTCTGGGCTTGTGTATCAAACACTTCCTTCTGCTCCGTTGGTAGGAACATGAATAGTCTCCAATCTAGAAGATACCGCCCTGTCGATCACGCTGAAATCGTTATCTAATACCCGCATTCTGCCATCACAGCATCTGTTTGTGTACTTACATGGACTGTGCTTTAATAAACATATATCCCACCTTACTTCTTCATGTACACACGTTTGGCAAATAGCAACATCAACCTTTTCATTGTTTCTACTCTACCCGTTAGGGATATAGCCCTTTAAGTCGAAGAAGCAATATAACTTGTTTGAGGATAAATGGATGAAAAATACATGACTCCTTGTAATCTATTATTTACAATACGACGAATAACCGAAATAATTAACCTTTAAATGATTTACAGAACATATTATAAAATGTGATTATTGATATAAATAAACCTATTTAGCTAAAATGACGCATTATATTTTCTTATGTATTTTATATGCAATATTATGATCTATTTCCTTGTATTTTTTTAAAATTACATTTCCACCCCAAACAAGGCAAATTGCCACTTTGGTGTAGGGGGCTACTATCAGGGGCAACAACTACTGGAGTACTATGTAAGGATTTGGGCAGCAAGATGTCGGTTTACGTTACACTTGAACTTCTGCACGTCAGTACTGTTGGGGAAGCAGGGACCTGGAATGGAATTCCAAAGTCTAGCGGTTCTGGGGAAGAAACTACTGGAGTAGAAAGATCTTTTACATCTAGGGATCTCTACAGTGTCAGGGTGGGATTTAGCAGCCTGTCTGTTTGTCGAGGGTGCTCACGTCGTGGGGGCACAAGTGATTGCAGTTCGTCAGAGCATTCACCATTAAAATACTTGTCGAACAGGCAGAGGGATGCAGCACTTCGTCGATGGGACAGAGGCTGAAGCTTAGATGCTAGTTTAGGGCTTATCAGGTTTGCGACTCTCTTTTGAACCTTGTCAAGGAACGAGAGACTAGTAGCCGATGCACCAGCCCAAATGTGACAGAAATACTCCATACATGGGCAAATAGTGGCCTTATAGAGGTACAGGATACTTTCGGGTGTCAGTAGTTTTCTAGCACGGTAGAGAGAGCCCACCTTCCTTGCAGCGGCCCTACACCAAACACCACAACCAAACACCACAACATTAATATGCAAATCACAAATAATACGCACCATGTGACCAAAATGAAAGATCTAGACTCATGAACGGCAAGTGCTCCCTCGGTGGCTAGCATGGGGTTACTCATCATTCTGTGAATGTTAGCTGCTCTTTTAATTTCAGAAATAGTCGCATCGACACAAAACGGTAGTATCTTCTTTAATTTTAGGTACCAAAACAATTCAGATAAAACACAGGAGAACCAAAGTAACTAACACCGACCGCAGAACCAAAGGAAAAAAAACGGACAATATAAAGAGAATATACTGGTAATCGAATGCTATTACTAAATCACCCCAAAGAATGAGGATATCGCCAAGAGCCAAGATATCGCAGTGACTAGCATACGCCAGAAAAAAGAATTGCAGACCAAGCGAAATTTATCCTCTGGAGAAGATTGCTTTCAAGGCTAGAAATGAATGACATACAACAAAATACAAATCATGAGGAAGGCTAAACATAGGAACTAGAGAGGCGGAAACTTTGATACAATAAACATGGAGACCTTTGAAACAAAATAACTTAAGGTAATTAATTAGCTGAAGTAGAAAACATCAGGAAACTTATGAACGAGAAAAAAAGAACAAAGCTTTTATCTTTAGGAAAGCATGAGTGGAACAAACAAAACACTGAAACAGAAAAGGTGAAAAAAAAACCTCTCCCATAAATCTAAAAAGGGATCATTACAGACTTAAAAATTAATATAAGCAGCTTCATAGACAGCATAATGAAGTTAAAGGGGGGGGAAGACTGAGAAAGAAAAAAGCCTGACAAAACCTATATGGGAATTCACGCTGGAATCTAGATATACAAGCTAACGAAATAAGCCAAAGCGATAAACAAGATGAAAACAACTGCTGTTGAAGAAGAGAGTACTGTATCAAGAATTGTCCAATACACCACCTTCAATTTGAGTGGTGTAATTTGAGCACGGAGGAAATTGTTGAGATCTATAAAGGACGTCTATTGGTGCACATTGTTTGCAAGAACCTGATCAAAATTGAAAATACCCAACAAATGTACCCAGGCTTGCGGTGCACGAGCACACACAAATTGCATGTTCAATCTATTATATAATCAATATTTTTAAAATCGAGTCTACATAAGTTACTTCCATTGTACTATTTTCCAAAACCAGTCGTAAAACTGTTACATATTTTGTCCATTTATACCTCTGGCTTGATGTAAAACAGTGGGCTGAAACAGCCAAATGTCATCTTTTGATGACAAACGAGGCCTTAATTATTTTTTAATTCGATAATATTTAAAACCTCTATTTAGACACATGTATGAATTTAAGATGAAAAACAAGAATTTTGCCCTAAAACACGCTGGGGCTCGAGCCTTCGATCTTTTCCAGGGTCTAATATTACGTTTCCAGATGTATATCGATGTGGTGTTGCTTTGGGGAATTTTCAGCAAAATCTAATCGTCGGAAAATATTCTATGTCTACAAAAGTGCTATTTTCGGCCATTTTTTACCCCTTTGACAACAATGGAGACGCAACCCGAATTTTTGTAGGTTCAAATATTACATTTCTAGTGGTTTATCCATGCGAACTTGCTTGTAGGCAATTTTAAACAAAATCTAATGTTTGGAAAATATTCTATGTCCCAAAGAGTGCTATTTTGGGCCATTATAACCGTTTCTTTTACTCCTGGCTACGCAACACAACATTTTTATTAAAAGATCCGAGAAAGTTACATTTACTCCCTTAATAAGTTGTAACTTCATGAAAAATGTCGGAAAAATGTAATGAGTAGTTATTGAGAATTTTGTAGCGAATTATATATTTTTCCTGTGGCACTATTCATATTCACTTATATTTATTTTTTATTAATACCAATCCTTGTTTAAAAACTGAAATAAATATCTATATTCCAAATATCACGATAGTGGCCATCTTACTATTCATTTCTTTTAATTATGTTTACATCTACAATTATTGACAGTATCTGTTTCGTAGCACAAAATCATTCACTTAAGTATTATAGCAATCAATGAATTTGTTAGTTCTTTAACTCATCAGCACAAAGTAGATCTTTTGCAGATGAATGCGATTTCTATGACCCATATCAATCCACCAAAAAAGAAATAAATGCATGTTGGCATGATTAAATTGGAACCGAAGCAAGTATTTCCTTAGTATTTGCTTACATTACGCTATACAGTTCGACTATCACCTGGGAAATTTCATTTGTTCGATTTTCACACTTTGAACTGATTTTCAAATAACCTGTATATTACGTTTCATGTATGTAGACTATAAACGGACAGAGGGTTTTGGTGGGCAAATTATATATATATATATATATAGATAGATATAGATATAGATATTATTATAGATATATATTGTACAATATATATTTTTATATAAACTCAGTTATATATGTGTGTGCATATATATATATATATACACGTATACACATACATAATATATATATATATATATAAAGGTGTTTGTGCTTACTATAAGCTTTTTACGTAAATATTACGAAAGTATAAATCATGTTAAATATCTGCATGTATATTACTACACGTAATAGTTAACTACAAATGATCATCACATGAAAAAAAAACGAAAATATAAGAGGGAATTAATTAAAATGAAAGTTTAAAAGAATATGCGACTCAGCTAGATCTTTTAGAGATGAGTGCAATTCCACGATCCATATACACCAAAGGTGTATTTTCTTTTTACATAAATAGAAAAAAACGTTTTGTCATTTTTAATATGAATATCAATACACAAAAATGCATAGGAGTATATATATATATATATATATATATATATATATATATATATATATATATATATATACGCACATTGTATATATATATATAATGTGCGTGTGTTTGTGTGTTTGTAACTATTATATAGGACAGTGAGTATTTATAATATGAGTGTAAAAGTATATATAGTTGTGTGTGTCTGTTTACACTTTATTGAAGCTCCGACAAATGCAAAGCTTTTCGTTTATATATATATATATATATATATATATATATATATATAATTTTTTTCATTCTATAAAATTAAAAATGTATTACGTGAAATTGTTAAATTTCAAATCCAAAAATTTATGCATTACGTGAAATTGTTAAATTTCAAATCCAAAGATTTTAATTATTCTATGTAAGCCCCTTTTTATGCTCTATAATTATATAAAACTATTAAATATATAAAATTATGTTTATTAATAAACAGACTCACCGGACTTATATAATAATTTATTTACCGGACTCATTATATAAACAAAGAAAATTTCTAGGAAAAGTCCTACTGCGGACTGTTATCTTGTGATATGTATTACTCAAAATAGAGATTGGATCACATTACCTCAGTGCTATCAAAGGCATTCACTTCGGATGTTACCATGCAATTTGGATGTGACTTCCTATATCCTTTTCATTAACTTTCATTCTGATATGATATCTAAATACTTAAAAAACTTTAATTACGATTTTTTATATCTCACTGACTTGAGCAAATAAGATGTAAACCATTATAATGATTTGCTAATATTTTCTCCTCTGAAGAGATGGTAGACATCAAAATTGTATAGGATAAGGAGTTATACAACTTCAAATGTATTCTTTGTCTTACGCAGAATAATTCAAATCTTTTTATTTAAAATTTTGCCATTTCACATCATAACTTTTTAATTTTATTGAATGACTAAAATTTTATTGCTTCCATGTTTTGACAAGATTGTGGGCATGACTTTTACTCTTGATCTGAGATGGAACACATACATTAAATCCGTTACTAAAGCTGCTGATTATATGGTTAGATCGTTCTACCGCTCCAGTAGATATCTCATTGCTGATGCAATTCTCTACCTACATGAGAGCCAAGTACATCCAAGGATTGAACACCGTTGCTGCATCTGGACATGAACTGCTAGAAGCAGATTATCCTGCATTAACATGGTTCAAAATAGACTTTGTAGCTTAATTGAAGATGCCCTTTTAACTTCCCTGCCACCTCTTTCCCTCAGAAGGGACGTTTCGAGCTCGTCTTTTTTATCGTCGTTTTCATGGCAAATGCTTTTCTGAGCTCCAGTGCATGGACCCCCTATCCTGACTTTTACGAAATACACTCGTATAGCGGAAACCACTATCAATAGTTTCCTCCATTTTTATCTGTGCCTAAAATTTTAACATAGATTCCATGAACAAATCTTCTTTCTTACAACTGTATGCCTGCTGTGAGATTTTGTTCAGTTTATCTGCTTTCCAACTGACTAAATAAGTACAACGTGAACCAATTCTTTATTAGTCTTTCGATTAAGTAATCCAATTTACCAATTTTTTATTATTAACTGTTACTAAGATATGTTCCGTTTGATCACTGTATACTCATTAACCTTTATTCTCGAGTGGGCTTTGGGCTTTGCTAAATAGTGACCCATTTTTTAAAAAAGATAATAAATGAGTATTTAAGGAAACTCTGTAAAATAAAGAAGAGTGATTTACAAAAAAATGAAATTATTGTCACATGTTTTCTATTAATTTCGAATGATTATGGAACTATCAAGTATAAACAAATTGAAAATGTTCAAACTGTACAGACACATGAAAATGTTTACATTGAACGTTTTTTCTTTATGTCTAGCATCTAGAAAAAAATCAGAAACATTGAAATTAGGTATCCAATAAATTTTCCCCCAAAATATAATCTTTACAATTCATGATTGCCTGTCATATTTAGCGTGATGAATACATCTGATTAAATCTTATCATATATCTCTCCGCCCCCCCAGGAGAAAATGCGTAAATAAAATGGCATCAGAAGTTTCAAACATACAAAATTACTTTACTATAACAAGTATTAGTTACGCAATCAAAATAAACACACACTGCGAAAAGCATATTTCTTAAATATAAAGGATCCTGACGAATAGGTGTTTCAGAAAAAAATGGCTACCAAACAAGTATTAATATGTACTATAAATCTGCTTATAGAGCACAATAGTTGTTTTTTTAATTTTTGGATGAATTGAGATGTATGAAATATGTGCCGTCAGTAAAATAAAAAAAAACTCGTTTAATTCAAAGTTCTGTTGTTGGTTCTCTACACAAAGGAGACAATAAAATATATAATGGCAAATAATTTTTCATGCGATATTATTATCGACTGTTAAAATCGACACTTTTCACATTTTTTTCTTATTCCTGTAAATCATATTCTTTTCTTTTGGTTTTTTAAAAGTTCTTTAAATCATATTTCTATCGCAGACAAAAGATGCATTTCATATTTTTATTACCATGGGCCATTCTTTGATTATTTCAAACAAAAGTTATAGTTACATATATGTACACTGTTATATATGTAAGAAAATATATGCATACGAATATATATATATATATATATATATATTATTTTATTCACATCTATATGCGCAACTGTCACTTCAATGTCATGACAATTTTTTTATCTGTATTTATTAAAGACTAAAATCCTTTAATGGAAAAGTCTTTTAAGTTTGTTAGATGTTCATATTGAAATAAAATAGAAAATAAGAAAAATACTCCAGTTAAATTATAGTAGACGTATTAAAAATATTAAAACACATGTACCTGTGTCATTGAATAATGTTAATAACGAAAATCCTAGATATAACATAAAACTCATATCATTGGAGGGCTTAGTTTCTTTTTCGGGTCGTTAGTGAAAGAATGAAATGGAAAGCTAAATGTAACAATTCATACGAAACAATTTCTTCATTTATTACTACAGTATGGCCGAGGATGATAGAAGTACTTCCGTCGAAACCGCTCGCGATTATAGATCCAACATATACAATTTCGAGAAGAACACAAAAAGGACTATTCGGAGATTGGAGAAGATAAAAAGGAACATTGTAAAAATTGTAAAACAGAATAATTCCGTAATATTCAATAATATTTGTCTAAATGAGAAAATGATGCCTAAATATACAATATATATATATATATATATATATATATATATACTAAAAAGTTTGACTAATATTCAGGTAAACTACATCTAAAATTTAGTCCCCAGTATAGGGAAAATAATAAGCAAAAACTAAATATCAAAACAGATCCTGGTTAACTGTTTTTCATTAATCCTTAAATAATTCTACAAAATGTATAAGTTTAGAGAGAGAAAAAAGTGTGCGCATTTATTTAAAGTATTTTAAAAATCGTATATATAGACATTGAACAACCCAACCTTCCCATACACACATAGTTTCCTTCCCGATATGGGTTGGATTCTAACACTGTTTCCTTTTCACTTTCGTATGGTCTTTGATCGTTTTCTTTTTTTGCATTTTTCTTTTAATTATCCTGAAGATGTCCTCTGCAATAGGGACGAAACATTGATCATTTCATAAATTTATTCGGTTTTTCTTTTTTTCAAAACAACATATATATATATATATATATATATATATATATATATATACACACACATATATATATATATATATATATATATATAACAAAATACTCACAGTACATAGGCTTCTCTCATTGCATTTTTATCTTGCTTACGTCAAATTATTTAAAGGAAATAGAATGTTACACAAAACTATGGTTCCTTGAAACAAGCTACTTAAATAATTCCTCTATTACACCGGTGTATAAAATCAGCGAATTGATAAATACGATTAAGCGAACAAGTCAAACGAGCTAGTTTTACAATAGGCAAAACAAAGATTTTAAATGGATGCTTGAACACATGGCATAATACTTTGGAAATAGACTGACACTAGTAATATTACGCCTATAAGAAAAACCTTGCAGAGATAAAAGAAAAGTGATGCCTACCAAATAATAAATACGTTACTTCACATTATCAAAAACCTCCAAATAGAACAGATTCAACAACCCCATATATTATATCTATGACCCGTATACGTTATGATAGTATCTCAGTAGAGATAGCTAAGATCTTCATATAAGCCTCAGGTGTGAGGAAGTTTTGACAGAGATGAAGATAAACGAGTTTATAAGAACAGAAAGAGCAATGGATTTAATATATAAATTATTATAAACATTTGTTTGTAAACGAAAACAGAAATTTCAGAATGTATTTCGAAATAGTAGGTCCAGCATTGAGAATTTCAGAAAGAAAATGGGCGCGTATACGATTGGAAACCACAAGATGATTTTAAAGAAGGTTAAACGTAATAAGGTTTTGTACGGAATATTTTATTTAATTCATAATATTAACTTTATTCTTATTCTGTAAGCCATAAGCGATTAGAAGTCAATAAATAACTAGTTGTAAAGCAATTCAATACGTTGGACCATGTGTTCTGCTGAAAAATAAAATAAAATAACCTGCCGATAAACAGACAAAATTGTTTTGGGACACGTTTAGATAGAAAAACTTATTAAAAAAAAAGAAAAAAATGTTTTGCGGTATTTTTTTATTTTTCTTTACGAAAAAGAAAAACAAACCGAAAATAACTTTTTTCTAATATTATTAATTTTTTTTGTCTCTTTATGTAAAGTTTGGAAAAAATTTTATGATCCTTCTAGGAACTTTATTAGCAATATATATATATATATATATATATATATATATATATATATATATATATATATAGTAGCGTCCAAAACTCAAGAACAAAATGTTAAAACATAATATTTGTAAGAAAAAACAAATGTGAAAATCTGAAATTTTGACAACTGATAGCCGCTATAATCCATAATAACATACTAATTTTAGTATGTTATCATTGAATCATTTGCAAAAAATAGACAAAAAATTATAACAATTATTTATTAATTTTAAAAATACGAACATCCAAAATTAAGGGACAAAATTGAGAAAAACAATGTAAACAGTATGCTATATAAAACTTTTGGATTTCCTCAAAAGAATAAGTATTACTTAGTCATTTGTAAACGTTGTATTAGCCAGCATCACAGCGAAACTAAAAAACTTGATTTCTCTGTGAGGCAATCTAATTTGGAGCTACACAAGCAAAAGCACACCATTAGTGGTAACACATTGGATAACACAATAGAAGAATATGACAACCCAGCAACCCTAATAGACCAAAAGAAGGGAGAGGAGTATACAAAAATGGAAGATAAGACTAGAAGGATGGCAACAACATAAGAGAGCAGGCAGGTTCATGGAAGAACTGAACCAGAGCTACATTGACAAGGAGGCCTCACTACAATGGCTTAAAAGTGACAAATTTCCATTTGATGAAGAAAGATTAATTATAGCTGCACAAGACTTACTGACAAATGGATTTAGAAAAATGGCGTGTCTGCAAAAAACCGACCAATGCAGATTCTGCCACTCAACTGTTGATCCTTCTAGCCGATGGTCATTACATTGCTCGCCACAACAAAGTATGTAGATACTTACATTTGAAGATCTGTGGAGAGATGCAACTAGATAGGTCGTAAAACATCTGGAAATATGAACCACCACCGATGACATCAAATGGAAAAGTGACAGTGTTCTACGACAAAGACATACAAGGCCATCAAGCCAGATATAGTAATATGGAACAATCCCGAAAGGACTGCACTCATTATCGATGTCACAGTTGCAAACGGCTTTGGTCTTAATAGAGCAGAACGGGAAAAGATAACAAAATATCAGGACCTGAAAAATGATCTAAAAACAACATGGTCTCTGAAAGAAATAAACATGATACAGGTTGTGACAGGAGCAACTGGCCTTATAAAAAAGAACCTTCAAAAATACTTGGAATCAGCAATCCCTGGAAAATATAGCTGTAAGGAAATACAGATAGCAGCCATGAAGGAAACATTGTCTATTCTTAGTGGAAACAGTGTCTTATTCTTCGTGGCTAGTTACCTTTAATGCATCCAAAACCAAACTCCTATCCTTACATCATCAACGCTCTGATCCCTAGCTGGCATCAATTGTGATGGATGGCTCTCGTCTGGGTGAGGCCCCGTGTTTTGACAAGCTTCTGGGTTTGACCTTTACTCCTGATCTGAAATGGAACACGTACATCAAGTCTGTGGCCAAGGTCGCAGGAAAGATGGTGGGATCCTTCTACCGCTCCAGAAGATATCTCACTACTGATGCAATTCTCTATCTATATAAAAGCCAAGTACGGCCAAGGATGGAATACTGTTGCCATATCTGGGCAGGAGCTGCCAAAAACAGCCTATCATGCCTTGACAGAGTACAAAATAGACTTCGTGGTTTAGTGGGGGATGCCCTTTTCTCTACCCTGCAACCCCTCTCCCACAGAAGAGACGTTGCGAGCCTATCCTTGTTTTATCGTTATTTTCATGGCAGGTGCTCGTCTGAACTCCAATCCCTGGTCCCCCCTCGCCAATCTTTCACGAAAAACACCCGTCTAGCTGAATCCACTGTGAAAAATTTCCCCCACTCTATATCTGTGCCTAAATCAAAACGCGGATTTCATGAGCAAAGCTTCTTTCTTAGAACTGCACGCCTGTGGAACTCTGTTCCGTCTGCCTGCTTCCCTCCGGACTACAACTTGGATGTCTTCAAGTCTAATGTTAACAAATTCCTAATGAACCGCCCCCCTAATTAAACACTTCATAAAATCTCCTCACTAACGTGATGTACTTACAATAACCCTTATCCCTGAGTGGCTTCCGGGCCTTGATAAGTGGTGATCACTGTGTAAAAAAAAAAAAAATAAATTTAAACTATAATAGAATCAAGTGTTAGCCCTAAGAAGGAGCCCCTTGATCTCTTCAAACTAACAAATGTAAAAAAAAAAAAATAGAGATTTCAGAGAAAGTGAAACTTCTAAGAGTGTTGTAGGCAGGATTGTAAAATCCTACAATAATACTGACAAAATAGTGCTTTTAAAACCGGCAGACCTCGCAAACCTTCGGCAAGAAAAGATCGAATAATGCAGCGTATGTCATTAAAGGACACATTTAAGTATTGCACAGACATTAAAAGGGTTATGAATATAACCTCATGTGTAAATGTGTAAAGTCAGACTGTTTCTATACGACTTCAAGAAATAGGGATGTTTAATCGAATCCCACTGAAACAACCATTTGTTAGTTCGAAAAATAATAAGAGATTAGAATTTGCAAACAGGTATGTAATTTGGACATATGAAAAATGGGAAAAAGTATTTTTCAGAGATTAAAGCAATTTTAATTTATTCAGAAATGATAGAAAAACAACGTAAAGAGACGTATTGGTGAAAGATAAAGTGCAAAGTGTACTAAGAAAACTATCACGTTTGGTGGCGGAAGAGTCGTGGTATTTGGAATGTTTTCTAATTAAGGTACAACACCTGTTGTCCGGTTACAAACTCGTGTAAACGCGCAGATTCATAAAAACATTGTTCAAGATCATGTTGCTCCAATCAGAATTCAGGTTTTGATAGAGCTACATTTTTGCAAGATAATGCCTCATATCACAAGGCAAAGTTTGTAATGAGTTACCTTAGCGAGCAATATTTCGAAATTATGGATTGGCCATCGCAATCCAATAGAAAGACTTTGAAAGAGCTTAGGAATGAATGTTATGGAAAGCAATCTCTCTAACACGGAGGATTTGTGGGTGAAGCTTCAAGAGGAACGATCTAAAATAAGTATCGAGGATTGTCAAGAACTGATTTGATTTTTTAGCCAAAACTCTGCTGCTGTCATTGTGAGCAAGGGCTCATTTACTAACTATTGATTTACATGTATGTTTTATTGTTTTTAGCTATTTACATGTTTTTCTTAATTTTGTCCCTTACTTTTGGACGTTCCTATTTTGAAAATAAATAAATGTTATAATTCTTTTGACTATTCTTTGCAAATGATTAAAATTTTAGTATGTTATTATGGATGATAACGATTACTAGTTTTCAAAATCTCAGCTTTTCAAATTTGTTATTTATAACAAATATTAGGTTTTAAAATGTCCCTTAGTTTTGGACGCCACTGTATATGCATACATAAATACCTACATATAAACTCGTACGTGTGTCCATATATATATATATATATATATATATATATATATATATATATTTATATATGAGAAATGAATTTATTAAACTAAATAATTATGGCTTACAGTACAGGAAAAATTTTATTTGGCTAATTAAATGATGCGTTCTTTTGTATATCTTTTACATGCTCGTAAATAAAAAAAGGCTCGTAAAAGTGTATTTAGAAAAAGAAAATCAGAGATAGGGCCTTGAATTGTTGGAAAAATGCATTGAAAATGATTTAATGTTAAAAAAGAATCATATATATATATACGAATACACACATACACAAATACATATATATATATAGTCATGTATATACAGTCTGTGACCGGCCTCTCTTGGTGAGGTCACCAAGGACCGCTGATTGTCTTCGAAAAACTTCGGCTCGTGATGTCTGGTTCTGTGAGAGGCTGGCACATTGATCCTGAACGCCTCGGTGTAGAATTCGTCTGTAAGCGAAACAAAACGAAAGCTGTGTTTGCAAGAAAGAAAACAGACGACTTGGTTCTATTCTACTAAAAAATTAATTTCACCAATATTGACAACTTTTTACAAATATGTACACTCCAAGTTCGTCTTAGTCCGTTTTTTCAACTCACAATTATTATTCTTCTTCGGAGATGGCACTCAGGCGAAATGGAAAGGGGAGGTGGTCACGTCTTCAGGGAGCTATATTATTATCTCGAGATTCTGCGTCAATATGATTAATTTCGAGGGACATTGGCCTTATATACTGCAGGTCGGGTCGGGGTGGAATTTTCCTAAGCCAATCAAACTAAGATACGTGTCTGGAGGATTCCCCAGATGACAATTGCAGGTGTGCAGTTCAGCCAATATTACCAGTCTTGAAATCTGAGACCCAAAATGATAACTATTCCTATGACCTCCAAGGTCATGGGCTGTCATTCCGAACACCTGGGCCGGGGTGCTTCAGGCTAGCAAGTTAACTCTTGGGTCTACATTGTCTCGCATTTCCTGTTATCTAACACAAAATAACAATTATATATATGAGTTTGACAATAACACAAAATATATATCTGATTTTTCAAACAATAAAACAAAATATATCTATATATCTTTCACTTCAAGTCTTTTGGGATCCGCTGTCGTCCGGGATTAATTAAACAATTTAAGCATATTTAACCAGTTTTTCTTAGGTCCTAGGAACGTATCAAGCTCCCCAATGAGAGTGAAAAACGTTCCCCCTGGTCGATCATGTTACAGGTATCCCTGCTGGTCCGTGCGGCTAGACTAGCACCCATACTAAACCAGGGATTTAACCTACAACAAATCTTTGATAGTAGGCAGTTCTAAACTCCGGCTCATTGAATATATTCCCCAAAACAACGTAATCCAATTTTCATTTATATAGACACTCGTCCACCGCCTTAACAGTGATCGACCTGCTTGTTTTTTTTACAAACAAGCGTTTCAAGTTAACGCTAATTAAGCAGCGGGTGAAATTATTTAAGGCGAGTGCTCTAAAGAGGGGGCTACACATACACACACACACACGCACACACACACACACGCACACACACACACGCACACACACACACACACACACACACACACATATATATATATATATATATATATATATATATATATATATATATGAGTGGCCTTTTACGGTAACAGGGGAGATAACTGAAGTAGCACAACTGAAATTTGCCCACAGGACAGGATATATAAACATGTAGGGAAATTTGACATATTTTAATGGTTTGAAGATATAGGTTCATTTTTTATGGTTATAAAATTTTAACATCGGAATAGTATTATACTCTTCAAACGCCTGCAAATTTTCATGTAGTTCCGTCCCATAGAAACAAAGATATGAGCGTTTCAACAATGAATTAAGCTACCATCATATACACACACACATACACACACACACACACACACACACACACATATATATATATATATATATATATATATATATATAATCATCTCTTTTAACAATTTTTAAGTTCATAAATCTAAATTTCTATTCATCAGAATTTAACAAATAATGCTCGTTGGAAAGGTAAGGACCTGAATTGTATAGTAGGTTATGTGAACGTTCCACTTAGGGTCGCACATTAAGGCGATTATCCATCATGCAGGGCTTTTTTTACACTATTAACAGTTATAAAATGTTTCAATCGTAGTCATTTGTTTTCCTTGTTTTGCATATGAATTCCAAAATATCTGATATTTCCTTCATAATCCTGGCCATAATGCAGGGGAGGTTAAAACAAGCTACTATGGTTTCAAATGATCTGATATAACATCAAAAGGTAACTTGATTCACAATAGTTCTCGTGTGTTACATTTCCTCTCTTTTTTCTTCATATATAAAGTAGATTTCACAGTTTATAAGGATTATTTTATACTAGAGATATGCATAATCGTACAATATTTCCAAATAGAGGAGATATAACAAATGAGAAATATTTGGAATCAAGTCTACCCTTGCTGCTATTTCAGATCATTTTAAACCATGGCAGCAAGTTAAAGTCTCCCCATCCATAAAGGCCATAGCTTTTGAGGATATATATATATATATATATATATATATATATATAATTTAAAATTATAAAAGTAATATATACATATATATATATATGTATAGTAATATATATATAATTTAAACCAATATTATAGTAATATATATAGTAATATATATATATTATAATTATATATATATATTACTATATATATAGCAATATATATATATAGTAATATATATATATATAGTAATATATATGTATATATATACTATTTTTTACAAGAGTGTTTCATGTTAAACAACTGATGAGCCCTTAAATCACCATTAGAACTATAGTGAATTCGAGAGAGCAAGTTGATGCATTGATTGCAGGTTATTGACTGACTTACTGACTAAATAGTTTTCTCACGAATGATAAAAATATAAAAAAGTAAATAAGTTTTTTAATATAGTCTTAAAGGTAAAAACTTCCCAGAATATATATATATATATATATATATATATATATATATATATATATATATATATATATATATATATATATATAAATACTATATTATGCTGACCTCAATGCTGGTAATAATATATAGTAAGATATTATATGTACCAATTGTACGGTTAGTTTGGGTAGGATTTATACCGCTATCTTCCTAGAAGACTCATTTGAAAGCTGAAAAGCTCAACTCCTCTATCCTCTGCGCTACAGGTTCCCCAGATGGTGAAACAACACTATGGAAGGCAATAATTACTAGGTATAAAGTTAAAAGACTCAGCATACCTATCACGTCGCAATTAACAATTTGAAAAAAGACCAGAGGATTAGTTGGTCGAAACGTGGTGAAACAAACACAACTACAACTAAGAAGATAATAAGAGTACTAGAAAATCAATATGCTAATAATGAAACGTAATCGCTAAGATTTTCACCAAAATATATAAGACGCTTTTTTATGCAGTACAATACAATTTAATCAATATTTAAAAAAAGAAATTCTCCAAATGAAGTATAAAGCATTTTTCGTTTGTCATCAATATTAGTTTGAAAAAAAATAGAAATAACGTTATATTTTTCCGTTACACATAATTTTGGAATACCATTTACTTTCGAAAGAATTAAGTATCCAATCGTATTGTCTCGGATTCCTTACTGTTACATATTCAAGCTATTCATATATATCTCATTGCAGACATTGAAATAGACGTCTATATAATATGCGTTCTTTGCTTGCATTAAAATGGAGTCTTAATAGTAAAAACCAATCAAGTAAACTTATAAGTCATTTTTATAAATAAATCAGCCAAGCAGTACTGGCATACTGGAACCCGTAACAACAGATTCGATCACCTTAAAATAAGCTCGAATCAAACTGATTGACACCGTTCTGGCAACGGATCAATCCAATTTCCCTTTGCCAAAATCCATGATTATATTCTAAAGGATGGGGATAATATTTTAGGTGCCCATCAAGATGAAACGTTGCTTTCATTTAGGATTAATAACAGAGTTTATTTAAATCTATTTCCTAATCACAGCAGCGGAAAATAGATTAAGCATTAAAACAAAAACAGCAATATCCCGTAGAAAAAATATTTATATCGATTGATTCTCACATAAGCAGATCAACCCAATCCTCGAACACAGGCGAGTGGAATCTTCTTATACAGTTATTTATAGATTAGCTTATAATTGGGATTGAATTTCTTGTTGAAATCCAATCTGATTTCTTTTCTCTATAAATCAATAATTCGGTTGGGAAAGTTATGAACGTTTTCATTAACCGCATGGATGATTAACTCTGTTAACGTAGCAATATGAGGTTTTCGTGCACATTGTTTTTTGAAATTAAAAGTGACATAGGCTGATATGATATAAAGGCATATATGCGATTGGCGTCCCATAAAATGCCTGTTTTTTATTATGTCCAAATTGACCAAAGAGGATTGCAAACATTTCTTTATTATCATTACTGGATTTATTTATTCACGATCTGAAAATTTCATTCCTATGTTGTGGATATTGGAAAACAGTCCTTGTCATAAACGACATTCAAAATCAGAAAAGCATATTTGAATTTCTAGCTCATGTTCGTTGAGAATAATGGTGACACTCCTGAAAAAATGAATCCTGGAGTACTAAAGGTTGCTTATTTAATGGTCCCACTCCAGTGTTTGTAGCTCTTCAAGGGATTGAGTTAAAAACTAAGAGGCTTATTTTTTGAACAGCTGCCATACACAGAGCTTGTTTACTAGTTTGCAATCAGTGTTACATTTTCAGCAATGAAACTTCGAACATGGAAAGTCCTGGCTTTTAAACTATTATAGTCCAGGCAATATAGCACATTTTAGGGCCCAACTTGGAACAAATTGCAACAGAATTCTTTTCACCACCAGGCTTTTAAACTATTAAGTAAACAACTTCAGTTAAGTCTTTTTTTGTTTGTTTTTATACGTATTCTCATCATCGTCGATTCTCTCACCGTTGCCGCGCCAATAATTGGACGTGATCCTCGTAGGCGAAGTAAACGTTTCATTCATTAAAGATACCAATAGTGTTTACTGATTTCTCAAAAGTTTTATTGAGAAAAGTTTTCTCAAGGAGAAACAAATTATCTTCTTATTGCCTACTTTTCAGAATTACTTCATAGCTAAGGAAAAACCTGACGCGCAAACCAATATACATTGTGCTGTAATTTTAAGTAGATTATACACATTATTAAGCCACGTCCCATCTAAGTTAGTTGGAAAAATAAACGCACCAAATAGGTTGATATGCCATAATGAATGCCCGTTATCATGTTTAATAATTGATAACTAAGATTACGGCAATTTCCATCCTTTACCTACAAGGAACAGATTGAAAGAATGCGTTCCCATTTAAGTACTGCAAATGCGAAAGACCTGATACTCATCAATAGTAAATTCAACGGAAATGTAAATCTACTTTCTGAAAACAAATTAATTTAACAAAGCGTGTTTGGCAGCTGTACGCAAATGACCTAGGCGTGTATGAGATGACGTCACGGCGAGGAAGTAAATAAAAAGATATAAAAATAAATATCTTAGCGCAGACCGGTGATCACATTCGGGAGGATGAAGTTCAGCGATAAGGACCACGTTCTGATCTGGAAAGTACATGTAAATAAATGTTGTGGTTTCAACGAAAAAACTTGAGTTGAATTACTTTTTGTCCGTTCTGCGAAGTTGGGTTTCTACATGTAAGCGTGTGTGCAAACGTTTACTACATTACGCTAGGGTTCCTACCCGAACCAAATCGCGGTGTAAGCATCACCCTTGAAAGATACTCTATCGCCGCCTTCGCCTCAATGAAATAAACGCCACATTTTCTGTCAAGGTTTCTGCTTAGTGACACCATATGCTAGAATAAACTCTGACAATCCTTAACATACTCAGATGTAAAGTCACTTTATAAAATCATAAAACTCAATAATATGAATGTATTTTAACACCGTTTGCTAGACTTTTATTTAAAGATTAGGAAAATGTATTGAAAATATACCAATGGAACGTTATCTATATTGTTATTATTTATCACCAATACATCAAGTTTATATTACCAGAAAAGAAGTGTTAATAAATTATTAAGAATTATAATATAAGTGCAACTATAAACAACACGGTAGACGTGATAACCGTATCAGTTGTTAATCTCAATATATACTGGTAGCACTGGTATAATCCATACTAGGAAATATTTTGATCGTTTCGATAACTTTCCCCCAAGCGCAGTATCGGTTATCCTTTACATCAACTTGCCTTTAACTCTCCTGAGAAATTGTGAGCAAGAAGAACAGCCAGATATTTAAAGCAACACTAACACAATTCAGCTTAAACTGCAATGAAAATAAAATTTAATAACTGAACCAGTTAAAAAATTTGTCAAAGAAACCTTATGATTGTGACTTGCACATTTATATAGACGAAAACACTATTTAGTTATAAATATTCAAGTAATTTATGTTTCCTTGATCGCTAATTAGACAGCCGTCAAAAAAGTATCATCAGCAGCTCGCTTTTCCATGATGTAAGAACAACTTATAGCAACTGTTGCGAGAACTCTAAACAGTCGACAAGAACAAGGGGGATGTGTGAAAAATGAGACGCGTAAAAATTGCGCCAACATCTCTGTTGATATTGATTACTTGTATAAACGCTTATTATAATCTCTTAAGCTTTGTTTCATTCTTTTTCACTCCAAATTGGACTATATCGCAATTTTCAACGTACTTGAATACACACACACACACACGCGCACACACACACACACGCACGCCACACACACACACACACACACACACACACACACACACACACACACACATATATATATATATATATATACGAGAGAGATGTGTATGTGTGCGCGCATGCGTTCAAAAATATATAAATTTACGCCTGTCAAGTTCACATTGTGTTTAAATTGTTACCCAGTAGTTGATATATTTACTGGTTAAAGAACCATAAAAATGATTTAGAAAAAATACAATTATTTGACACACCTTATACAGCTCTGCAACCTTGCATCTCGGAGGAGATGCGGCTTTAAAACTTGTAGACACACAGACCAAGTGAGTTTTAAAAACGAGATTATTCTGTGACTGCAGGCGAATGATTGTGGCGATTCTTCATTGGTGGTATCACCAATATCACAGTCTAATATCAAATACAATTAAATTGACGTTTAAAAGATTTTTTTTGCACTATTTTGGACTACTATGAATCAAAATGTGGGAAATAGTAGAAATATTACTTCATTCAAATATATAGATTTCCGGTATAAACAGTTTGTTGTTGAAATATTTCCCAAAGTCAACAGTGACGTTTCATTGCAATGAAGCCGCAGAAACGCCAGTTTATATATCGATATGACCAATCCATGTCACGAGTTAGCGTCACAGCTTAGAAAGATAAGAAAAAAAGCCTAGTGAAATTTGGAACCACGTGGGCGGTGACAACAAAGAATCAGTTGCCGGCGATACACATTAAAAAAACATTCGTGGTGGAGAGTGGATTTGATCAGACGCGTCAACGAAGATGCAAAAGCATGCATTCAATAGGGCAGGATTTTCTTCGCCAAATATAGAACAAAGAGAATCATAAAACGCAACGCAGGCGTAGTTAGGAAATTAATATACACAAATTCCTTTTATTCCAATGCAAACAAGTTAAGTCGAATTTATTTCCTTTTTTTTATTATTCATTTGCAAAACGTTTGCTCACAACGTCGAGTTCGTGATATCGCGTTACATTACTAAATATTGTATTACGAATTTATTAACCAAGAAATAATAAAATAGGTTTATTACGAATATATTTATTTGTAAAATAATTCCGGTTTTCTTTATGAGATATTTTGTGGCAGAATATTTCTCTTCCGCTCCGATGATAAATAAAATGAATATTTTATAGAAACAGTGTGAATGACGACACATTTTACACGTATTTCGCATTTACCTAAAATTTAAATGTTCGCACACATGTTTACACGTCTCCTATGGCCGCATCCTTGTTATCAAAGTAACACCAATCTATGCTTTAACATTTTCAAGTGTCTCCTAATACACAGAACTATAACAAAACAATTGTTTTTTTATTCAAAGTAATAACAAAAATGTAATCAATAAGATACGACTTTTAAAAAAAAATATTCCAACAAAACAACCGAATTCAAATGCTCTTACTATTCACCTCTTAAGATAATCTAACGATGAATTGTGAAAATAAGGACAATGGCTCGAAGCGATACTTTATCTGCATTAATTTCTTATATTGTGTAATAATTTGCAACAATCATAGGTCTTGCCATGAAACGTCTTCCATAAATATAAGAGATAGAAAAGTTATATATAGGAACTTTCATTAGTGATCTCTGCGGAAACAGTGCTTCTCATGAAAGAGAGATGTCATGAGATGATTAACCGTTCCTTAAAATCAGCCGGGGGGAATAACTTGCTCTTGAGTAAAGCGGGTTCGCCATTATTACGATGCAGCCCTTGCAAAATTAACCTTACGAATGTCTAAATAACACAGGGAAAATGAGCAAATAGCATTTCCAAAGTAGTACGTGGAAAAATTGAAAATTGTTCGAAATATCTGATATTTACTCGTTCATTTTCTACTGACTTTCAAAGAATGCATATAAAAATGGTACATAATGTGAAGATTTATGTGTTAGCGGAACACACACAAACACAGATACAGATATTGTTCCATTTATATAATAAACGAGCAGGACCCGTTAACCGGCATTGCATCGTGGTATTATTCCTCCCCTCGCGTATAAAATTATTGTACGACTGTTGTTATTGCCCAATCACCAACCTCCTCATTTTAAGAACGGTTTTCAAAATGGACATCCCCTAATACGACTTTCAGAATAGACAACCTATGTTGTGAGTGGGTGTAGAGAGTTGTCACAAAATTTGCCCGAAATGTAACTTTGATAATTGCTGCCATGATTCCCATGCGCAAATACTATGAATGAACAGCAGAAAGTGGCGATTGCATTATCGTTGAGCTCGTGCGTGTGCTAATCTGGCGGTCAGGGTGTTGTTCAGGGTATTGTTTAGGGTATTGTTCAGGGTATTGTTCAGGGTATTGTTCAGGGTATTGTTTAGGGTATTGTTCAGGGTATTGTTCAGGGTATTGTTCAGGGTATGTTTAAGTTAGCGTTCAGTGTAGTGTATTTTGATTGGAAAGATTGTAATAAAGGTGGAAAAATACGCTAGAATGCCCATCACTTAAAGGGAAATAAATTCCTGTAGTCACCTGTACGTTAACATGTAAACCTCTGCACGATGTTTCAGAAAGTAACGGTTGTAAGTAAGCAGGGAAAAAGCAAAAGTTTAAACAGAACCGTTTCTTTAAATAATAAAAATCTTTCTTTATTATAAACAATGTATACAGAATTTTGTTTCTCTTTTAAACAATATAACTATAACACTTTAGAGATTGAAACAATATAAACCTGTTTAAATTTTAAGTGTTAAACAACATAAACAACATTTTTTTATTTTATAATTTTTAAATAAATATTGTTCGGAGAGAGTTGTTATGATCTATACTTAAAAAGAACAAAAATTGGAGGAAAAATAGGCGGAAACAATGTATTATTTTTTGTGTCATTTTTCGTGTAGAAATAATAACAAACAATTCATTAAATGAAAATAGTTTTAAGTACTCACAAATATTTTTCACAATACATACCCAAAAGTGTTTAAAAAATTTGGTGAATTAGGAAAATCGTAATGTATTTTGATGGTGACCTATTTGCGTTCCAACTAAAAGCAAAACCTGTATTAATAGATTATACTCGGGCGAGCTAGAGGAAAAAAGTGAAAAAAACATCTAGCACTCCCTTATAAAAATGCGAATAGCAGAATTACGCGTGCGAGCGCCAGTACATAAATAAAATATCTACATTTTGCAGGTTCGACCGTGTAACTCGTGTAATGAAAGAGTGTTCATAAAAAAGGAAACGCCTTATCCGATAAGGATATGACGAACGTACGACATTATCATACTTGAAAGAACACCTTTAGACATATTCCATATAGCATTACAAATATCCTCGGACGCTGAAATCAGTACAAGGAACTCGTCCGGTCGACACCGATAAATCGCTTAATGTAAACAGAAGTGTATCTACTAAAAAAATAATACCAACACTAACTTTTTTCTTATTCGTGATTGCATTATTTATGTTAGAAAACACAATCTACTCTAAAAGTAAACCGCAATATTAATTTTGGACCTGGTGTACAATAGTTCACTCTTGAAAGGGAGACAACTCTTTTACTAAGAGATTCGTACATATATATTTTATTTGAATTCAACACACAAAAAAAGCTTCGCTGAACTTTGTTTAATGTAGCAAGTTGATAAAATGTAGTCTGTACGCGAACCACAAACCGACGAACGAACGATATTTTCATTAGATGAAAACATTTACCAAAGAAAAGCTGTGGCAATCTTTTTTTTTAATTTTAAAGAAAATGTTATAGTAAAGTTTTTTTTTTAAAAATAGTCTTTAACCTTAAAATTACGAAGAATGACTTTTTTTTAACAAAAACAGGATGAAACTTGCAAAGCCGCAGCGTTTTTTTTTATTGATTTTGTTTTTACTGTAACATTGATAACACTAACATATAGTTTTTTACATTAGAAAAATGAACGTGACGATATTTGTAGAGAAATTGTAAAGACAGCTGTAAAAGTCTCATCTTTGTTTTATTAAAGAGTTTTTTTTTTTAGGTTTAAGACTATTTTTTTTTAATAACCGTACCATACCATATAAATTTTAATTAAAATGTAAGGGTTGCCACTTCTTATTTAAATGTTTTCATATAAGGCAAATTATAGTTGATTTTCTTATATAGTCGCGTACAAATTACATTTTGTATTATTAATGTTATCAACTCTTTTAAATTTAAAAAGATACGTCGCAGGCTTCTTTTTTTAAGGTATTGACAAAAAAAATTATCGAGCGTCGTAAATTACAAGTTCCAAAAATCAGATTTTTTTTTGTAGTAATCGCGTAGGAATCGAAAAAAGGGAGGAGGTTTATATAGATGTTTTACAGAAGAGGAGAAAGTAAACGTTTTAGACAGTTTAAAGGCTTCTAAATAACAGGAAAGCCAAGTCGCATAATCAGTAATATTATAATCCCCATGTACAAAAAGGATCTAAGTCAATTGTAATGTAAGAAAGAGGAATGTTTATCTAGCTAATATAAAAGGAAGAAGACAATGGCTATCTGCATATTGCGATGTTTCAGAAAACTCGATGTGTTAATAGGTGTGCAATAGAAGTATTTTATTTAAAAATATTGCCTCTTGTTTATTCGTTTTTATTTATTTTATTTAATTCATTTATTTATTTTTTGAGTGGCGATGTACATTCTGAGAATGAAGGAATTGGTAGTTCTCAGCCAATGAAATTAGGTGGACTCTAAGCAGAGAGAAATCATTATTTCGGGAACCGGGAAAAAGAAAGATAATGTTACGTGCATAAGATTATGAGTCAGAAAATTAGGGTGAAACCCATATCTGAACGAAATACATAATACCCCTCTGTGTCGAATGGGAGCAGTATGATAACTTTTTATTTAGAGGGGAAAAATAAATACTGCTTTTACTGTAGCTCTTTGTGACTGTGATGATTGTTCTCCTATGATGTAATCTGTGATTTTAAAATAGTGAATAAATGTGCGTAAGATGATATTCAAAACTTACATAATATAGTGGCTAATAGTCTATACATAATAAATTCGTACGTGGCATCTGTTTTAACTAACCTAATGTACTTTGGTCCAGAGGGAAATTTCTCCAATCAAATTATGATATATAGGATTAGACGATCTGGGTATGGATAGACCTCACAATATTTTATTTATAAATAAATTAAAAAGTAACACTATTTGCTTTTTATAAATGTAAGGCACGAACGTAGAGTTCACGATATTATTGATATGAATTAATTAATATTAAATGTAATTCTTTAAAATAGAATATACACTCCTGTACTATAAAAAACATACATATAGATGGGTCTAATTCATGTGTCTAAAAAGTAGCATTTGGGCTTTTGGTATAGATTAAAGTTTAATATCTGTACTCCACAACATCAGAGTCATGTGACGTTAGATATTATTATATAATTTCACCTCTTGAGAAAATCAAAATACGAGCATGTATAAACCTAACAGAGGGAGTGCCGCTTATAATAGGTAAGTAACAATATGTAATTTATCTTTCTGATTAGCCATTGAAAATGTTTAAATATATACAAAATGCATGTAAAAATTGTTCAAATACAGACATGCTGACATTCACCTAATTTACCTTACCTTGCATTATTTGATCAATAACTTTCGACTCACCGGTAATTATCATTGTAGGAAAACCTTCAGCAAGGAGGAAGACTTACGCCAAGCCCTCATAGGCGTATTAGCGTCTATACTCGCAGGGGTTAAGCCCAAGTGGGTCGGACAGCGACGACAAGTTTGCAGAAGGTGCTTGAGGAGGCTGGTAATAATTTCGAAAACTAACTATATGAAAAATATGCGAAGCATTCTTTCCTCTACTTGAAAAACGAATATAATGTTTTTAAATGCCTTGTATTAGGAGTTGAACTATTTATTACATCTCAAGATAAAAGGGATCAATCTTAAGAAAATGATCATACCAATAATAATCATATATACGTAAGTCTGAATAACATAAACCCATCCGCAAATGTTAGATTAAGTAGAATACTCTCCAGCCAGGTAAGGAAAACCAACCGTTTAATATATATATATATATATATATATATATATATATATATATATATATACTAGCAAAAGTACCCGTCTGTAAATGGGTTCAAAACACTCTACAGAAAATGGACTCTGATTTATGAAAGTATGATAGGTTATGAAAAGGAAGGGGTTTAATGAGATAGCTTCGAATTTGGGGGTATCAAAACCAAAGCAAAATATGATGAAAGTAAAAGTAAAATAGATAAACCCCATAATTTATTATACCATACCTGTTCACACTGAAACACTTATCACAATATTCTGTGGATCTATATTAAAAACATGGATTCTCTACTCACACAGATGCAGCGGGCAGCAAAACATATAGCTTCGCTATATCTCACTCCCTATCACAAATTGTTACGTTTCCAACCCGTTTCCCTGACCAGGAAGAACAACACGCATCACTTCTAGATCTGTTTTTGACCACAGTTCTCGATGACTGCATAACGAAGGCCCACAGCCTACTCGGGAACGCTGATCATGCAGTGATAATGGTTGAAATCGCCCTAAACTCTAGACCCAAAACTGAAGAGCCAGTGCTCAAAACAACGAGATATTATAAAAAGGCTGACTGGGAAGCCATCAGGGAACTAATTAGAGATGCTCCATGGAAAAATATTTTCTCTCTCCCTGCTGAACAATGTGCAAACGAGACCACTGACTGGTTCAAAACTGCAATCGAAGCGTATGTTCCCATGCGGAAATTTTATAGTAAGCCCCACTCTCCCCAATGGTTTACGTCGACTTGTGCAACTGCCATTGCTCAAAAGCAGCATGCATACCGTAGGTTTATCGACATAAGTCCAGTTCAAACAGACTGAAGTATATAGAAGCTAGAAATAACGTCAAGAAAGAAATAGCGGCAGCTAAGAGAGAATTTACGGAAACCACTAAAAAGCGCATCGAAGCACAAAAACTAGGAACTCGAGACTTCTGGAAAATCTACAACAGTGTAGTAAATAATGGGCAATCAACAATTCCCCCACTAACCAACAATAATGAGGTTGTCTCCTCAGCAACCGACAAGGCTAACATGCTTGCCAGTCGGTTTGCCTCAAACTCCACACTGGACCCTTCCAACCACCCCCTACCTGACTTTCCTATGCGGACAGACGCCACACTTGACGATCTGAAAACCACCCCTGCTCAGGTGCATGCTATCATAAAAAAACCTTGACACCTCAAAAGCACGTGGACCCGATCTTATCCCAGCTGTGCTATTAAAAAAGTGCTCAGCCGAAGTAGCTCAAGTTCTCTCCAAACTCTACAACAAATGCCTTAATGAAGCTTGCTTTCCGGGCTGTTGAAAAACTGCTTCTGTTGTACCAGTATTCAAGAATTCTGGCGAAAGGACAGACCCATCAAATTATCGCCCCATTAGACTCCTCCCACTTTTTGCCAAAATATTTAAGACCATAATTAACCATGTTCTAGTCCATCATCTTACAGATGCTAAACTACTGACTGACAAACAATATGGATTTAGACAAGCCCGTTCCACAGCAGACATCCTCACTGTGATCTCTGAACGTATATACCATTCACTGGACAAAGCGGGGGAGGGCAGAGCGGTAGCTCTGGATATATCTAAGGCTTTTGACAGGGTATGGTATGTGGGTCTCCTCAGTAAAATCAGATCATACGGTATCACTGGTAGAATACTTAACATAATTAAATCCTTCTTAGATAAGAGAAAAATCCAGGTTGTCCTCGACGGTCGTACATCTAAACAATATGATATAAATGCGGGGGTGCCCCAGGGTTCTATCCTTGGACCTCTACTGTTCCTGATATTCATAAATGACCTCCCCGACAACATTGCCTCTGAGATGGGTATATATGCTGATGACACTACACTCTATGGCAGGCACGACAGGAAGACGAATGAACACATTTCTAAAGAAATGGCAGAAACACTAGAGGAAGACCTCCAATCTGTAGAGGAATGGGGACAAAAGTGGTTGGTCGCGTTCAATGCTGCCAAGACTAAACTAGTTTCATTCAATAATTACAAGAAACCCTCTCTACCACCCATAGCAATGGCCAACGACTCTTTATCTGAGAGTCCATCTTTCAAACTCCTTGGCCTAACGTTCACAGGAAACATGAGTTGGAACAATTACATTGAAGGCATTGCCAGGGCCGCTGCAAGGAAGGTGGGCTCTCTCTACCGTGCTAGAAAACTACTAACACCCGAAAGTATCCTGTACCTCTATAAGGCCAACATTCGCCCATGTAAAGAGTGTTGCTGGCACATCTGGGCTGGTGCATCTGCTACTAGTCTCTCGCTCCTTGACAAGGTTCAAAAGAGAGTCGCAAACCTGATAGGCCCTGAACTGGCATCTAAGCTTCAGCCTCTGTCCCATCGACGAAATGTTGCATCCCTCTGCCTTTTCTACAAGTATTTTAGTGGTGAATGCTCTGACGAACTGCAATCACTTGTGCCCCCACGGCGTGAGCACCCTCAACAAACCCGACAGGCTGCTAAATCCCACCCCCACACTGTAGAGATCCCTAGATGTAAAAGATCTTTTTACTCCAATAGTTTCTTCCCCAGAACAGCTAGACTCTGGAATTCCATTCCAGGTCCCTGCTTCCCCAACAGTACTGACGTGCAGAAGTTCAAGTGTAACGTGAACCGACACCTTGCTGCCCAAATCCCTACATAGTACCCCAGTAGTTGTTGCCCCTGATAGTAGCCCCCTACACCAAAGTGGCAATTTGCCTTGTTTGGGGTGAAAATGTAAAAAAAAAAAAAAAAAAAAACTTGTTAACCTTTGTTATTTCTAATATTCATAAATGACCTCTCGGATACAATTGTCTCTGAGATGAGTATATTTGCCGATGACATCACGCTATATAAAAGATACGACGTGAAAAAGGAACATACCTGTGGAAATGGCAGAAACACTAGAGAAAGAACTTCAATCAGTAGTGGGATAAGGACAAAAATAGATGATCACATTCAATGCTGTCAGGATTAAGCTTGTTTCCTACATCAATTACAAGAAACCTTCTCAATCAATAATATCTATGGCTAAAGATAGATTACCTGAAAATACTTTCTTCAAATTCGTAGGATTAACGTTTACAGGAAACATGAGTTGAAACAGATACATCGAAAGCATTGCCAAGGCTGCTGCGAAGAAGGTGGACTCTCTTTATTGTGATAGAAAGTTACTTAGGCCTGAAAGTATCCTGTATATCTACAAGGCAACCATTCGCCCATGTATGAAGTATTGGTGTCACATTTGGGCGGGTGCATGTGCTACTAGACCACCACACATCGACAGGGTTCAAAAATAGTCGAACACCCGATAAGTCCTTAACTGTCATCGAAACTTCAACCTTTGTCCCATCGAAAAAATGTAACTTCCTTCTGCTTTTTCTATAAATATTTTAATGGTGGATATTCCGACGAACTAAAAGCGTTTGCACCCCTCGGCGTAAATACCCCAGATGAATCTGACAAGCAGCTAAACCCCACCCCTACACAGTAGACATTCCCCGTTTTTAGCAATAATCATATTTCAATTCTTACCCTCTTTAAATTCGAGTCCTTTCAACGTAGCCCGCTCGAAAAATTGCCGGGTAATATTATTACAATTTATTTCTTCATTGCAAACTCCATCTCATTAAATTTTTGCGGAGTTTTATGTTTCTTGATATAAATATACTATTTCCAATATTCCCACATTCGAACGTCACAGTTAATCAGGTATTGGGAATTGAAAGCAAGATATAGCCATTTCTTGTTGGCAAAACATGCTTAGTCAAATTGTACGATATATTTAGCCAGATGCATTTTGGCGTATTTTGTTGGCACAATAACTAAGACTTATTATTAATTCATGGCGCACTAATTACTATTTATTTTCATAAATTTCCCATGAAATATCTTAAAGAAAAAGAAAGAATTATTATTAATAATATGACAGCATTTTGAAATGTTTCTGTGATATGTAAAAACGCTTTTTATATATATATGTATATATATACATATATACACATATATATACATATATATACATACAGATACATATATATACATATATATGTAAATATATGTGTATATATGTAAATATATGTATATATACCTATATATATGTATGTATATATATGTATATATATATGTATATATATATGCATATATGTACATATATATATATACGTATATATATATACATATATACATACATATATACATATATATATATACATATATATATAATTATATATATTATATATGACTAGATAATTGTGGGGAACCACCCTCCAAATGGACTAATCCGTCGTCCATATAAACTTGACACATGACGGTCTACGGTGGGCACTTAATTCCAGAGCGACTCTCGCATTCTCGGTAAATTACCTACACTGTTCGTTTGTAACCTTTCCTTTGTAACCTCTCCGCTTTTCATGTAATACATGTTTAAACTGTTCTCCGTTGTTTTGTTCTTCTTTGTGGCTATTTGAGAGTCATAACAATAATATATATATATATATATATATATGCATATATATCTAAATATATATTAATTTATATATATATATATATATATATATATATATATATGAATATATTATATATGATTAAATATGTATAAACTAGACTAACCGTGACCCGTTGGTTTAGTATATGCAATAGTTTACTATTAAATAGTGATTATGCTGAATTATTGTATAAATTTGCAAGTGAGTATGCAGAATTTATGCGTAAACGCGGAAAAATAGAATGAACGCGCGCACGAAAACAAATGTGGCGACCAGTGATAACAATACGAAATTTCGCACCCGTTCAAAAAATTCAATCCACGCGCGTGCGAAAACAAACATGACCCTCAGTGAAATCAATACATTATATAACAAAAGTCTTAAACCACTGCCCTTAGATTACATAAAAAATTCCTCATATGAGAGCGGTGAAATCGACTGAAAAGCTTAAAAAAAAAAACGAAAATAAAAACAAAATACAAGGAGGGTGTATACATTGTGCAGGCCCGCACTGTAATGTTTTAGTTGTGGGTCTGTAATTACATCCTTAAATTATCAGCAAATAATAATTAACTGATTTCACAGTGAGACTTCTTCAAAGCAGATCTTTATAAACCTAAGTTCCCCAACACACACGTTTTACAGTGCTTATACGTATTTCTGAACTGTTTGGAACTCATAACGCGACCCTACCCAATTTATAATTTCTTCCCCATGTGATACTATAATATGAACCTAAGGTGGACTTGAGTCACTAAGTGCTGTGAGGGGAACAATAGACAAAGGAATAGGAAATCCTACAATAAAAAATCAAATAGGGAGTAGCAAACAATGAATCTGTAGGTATTTGTAGATCAAGCCTGTAGATTTGACAATGACACTATTACCCAACAGAGTACAAGGGTGACGGGGGGATCGAACGCAGAGAAGACATTTAGTTGACAACTAGATACAAAAACGGTTGAACAGTTGACTGCGAAACAGAAATAGAGACGAATTGCGACTGATAGACGAACATAACAGCGATAAGACGGAGAGAAGACACATGCACGCACATTCACAAGTCCAACCGTCTCGTATATGTGAAACATTGGCGTTGTGTTTTTCATGTTCGTTTTATTTTAATATTTCTACTTTGTGGAACCACGTGTGTTCCCATCGACATCGCCAGCGAGAAAATGACGATCCGGCCATAAGAAGAATAGTTGAAGGAAAAATCCACATCACACGACGTCGGGGGGCACACATGTCTAATCACACCCGACTACCATTACCAAAGTTGAAAAAATACTAATAATTACATGTCTCGCTACGTCGCCAAGAAGCGGGGTCTTATTTTACTTTTAATTTATACAAGAGAATAGTCCCCGACGCTAAAATGTTCAATTTTAATTATTTAAAAAGACATCTTCTTTTTTGGCTTTTTCTTTAAAGGACATTGAAACCTATTAGCCAAAGAGTAGATTTTAATTTCTTCTTAGGGGTTAAACAACGCAGAGTTAGCTCGTAAGAAAACCAAAATACTTTTTTTTAATAGGTTAATGGATCATTTTTTTTTTTTTACATTAGAAAAACATATTTGCTTTGTTCTTTTTGTTTGTTTGAAAACAATTTCAACTTGCAATAAAAAATACAAATAAAATAACCGTAAAAACATATTTTCGACACGAAAAATGTAGATTTTATTTAAATTAATTTCTTTAAGACATGTGTAAAGAACATATTAAAAAAGATATGCAGGTGCAAATGTCCACTCGTCCCTCACATACAGTTTTTTTCCTTTCCGTCTTTTGACAACTTTTTCTGTTGATTACTGGACACTAAATTACCAGATTATAACAAAAACTCCGAAAAATAATCACTATTCCAAGATCTAGAAAGGTGTCTAGCTTAACATACAAAGTTCTAGTAAATCGACTCCCTATTTTCAGAACCGATTTACAGCCCCGATTTGACTTAAACTTCATAAGCCTCCTCCAATCCTTACATCATCAACGCTCTGATCCCCATCTGACATCAATTGGGATGGATGGCTCTCATCTGGGTGAGGCCCCGTGTTTTGACAAGCTTCTGGGGTTGACCTTTACTCCTGATCTGAAATGGAACACGTACATCAAGTCTATTGCCAAGGTCGCTGGAAAGATGGTGGGATCCTTCTACCGCTCCAGAAGATATATCACTACTGATGCAATTCTCTATCTATATAAAAGCCAAGTACGTCCAAGGATCGAATACTGTTGCCATATCTTGGCAGGAGCTGCTAAAAACAGACTATCCTGCCTTGAAAGAGTACAAAATAGACTTCGTGGCTTAGTGGGGGATGCCCTTTTCTCTACCCTGCAACCTCTCTCCCACAGAAGAGACGTTGCGGGCCTATCCTTGTTTTATCGTTATTTCCATGGCAGGTGCTCGTCTGAACTGCAATCTCTGGTCCCCCCCCTCGCCAATCTTTCACGAAAAACACCCGTCTAGCTGAATCCAATGTGAAAAATTTCCCCCACTCTTTATCTGTGCTTAAATCAAAACGTGTATGCCATGAACAAAGCTTCTTTCTTAGAACAGCACGCCTGTGGAACTCTGTCCCGTCTGCCTGCTTCCCACTGGACTACAACTTGGATGTCTTCAAGTCCAACGTTAACAAATTCCTAATGAACCGCCCCCTTAAGTAAACACTTCATCAAATCTCCTCACTAACGTAATGTACTTGCAATAACCCTTATCCATGAGTGGCTTCCGGGCCTTGATAAGTGGTGGTCACTGTGAAAAAAAGAAAAGAAAAAAAGCCTCCTTCACATTAGCCATTCTTATTATTTTGTTTGCTTTTTTACGACCTTTCTCTTTGAGAAAATTCGGTCTGTCCTCGGAATTTTATTTTATTTGTCTACGGCCTTTTAAAAGTGTTCTTGCATTTAAGGACACGTGCGTTTTTATTAATATTATTGTATACTCGTTTGCCCTTGCAGTTTAAGATGAAAAATGTTCAAAATGAAGAGTGATTTTGAGATTATATTGTCTTTTAGTGTCTTAAGAAAACATTTATGTTATGAGTGTAAAAAAATAAAACTCGGTAAGCCTCTAGAGTACTATTGCAAGCACTAATTAAAATTAAGGAGGCCCTACTTAAAACCCTACTAAAACCAAGTTTCCAATTTTCTTTTCCTTAAAGGGAAAATATTTTTAAGCAAGGCCTGATAAAAATGAATCGTCAGAATCTACAGGAACTAAAAACAGTTAATAGTGTTATAAATATGATAATTGTTATATATTGTACATTTATATTTAAATAAGTTATTATTTCACTCAACGGGCTAAAGTGCATTTATTTGTAAGAAAAACACCTTAAAATAAGTTAAAACAAAAAATATTGTTGACATTGCGTACGCTTTAAATAGCAGCCGTGTCTTTAAATATCGGACAGGGCGGCCATGAAATAAGTAAGCGGACGAATCTTTTGAAACCGCAAGTCTTACACCAGATGAATGGTTTCAACGTCCAAGCAAGCAAGCTGAACTGCGTTTTATAATTATATAAATATATAATTAATACATATATGTTACTAGATTAATAAATATGTATATATATATATATATATACATATCAGTATATATACTTATGTATAAATATATATATATTAACATGTATATATGCATATGAATATCCCTATATGTAAATATATATATATATATACATATATATGTATATCTATAAATATCCATATAAAATATATAATTATACATGTATATTTAACTTATCTCTTTATAATGAAATATTCCCTGACCAGATAAAATAGATATAGATTTGAATACGAAGCCGCAATATAAGTCTAATTTTATTAGACTACTACCCACTATCTGGTGTCGGTTTTGCGCAATATTAACTTTCATTTATTATAAAACAACCCTCTATTAATTCATACGAGCTTCAGATTCCAAATTAATACACAGCTACGTGTGTTAGAACAATTTTCCGTTTTATTGTTTCTTCAGCGTAACCAGGAATTGTGTACATTATGAGCAGATTATAACAGGACACTTTCAGTGTTTAAGTTTTCTCCCTATACACGACTTTATTTTTCCACAACACTGTTAAAACTGTCTTTGGCCGAATCTCTATTAAATCTTATTGCTCATAAGAATACGCTTACTCTGAATTAGCGAATAACGGATTACTCAATTTTTGACTGATTTTAAACATCTTTCAAGTACATCACTACAGTGTATAATCAAACAAAAGAATTTCATTGATGATTCATTTCAGCTACGCTTTGTTGTTTTTTTTATCCATTAAGCAGATTTACCTAAATTACACCTGGCAGCACTCACGACACACAAATCATCTTTCTGCGGAAGCGGAATAATTCTACTACCAATTACAATGAAAACACGTAGAATGCGATGAAAATGAGGCTTTTGATAAACAACACATTTCAGTAATTCACGAAATTTATGATTTTTAACAAAATATAACGGTGATCTAAGGCTTTATTTTTTACTTTTTTGTATAAATAATTGAATCATTTGGAGATGTTTTCACCTGTCTCTCTTACTTCTCCTCTTTGGCAATTAACGTTTCATACTTATATATGTTCAACTTGTCGAATCCTCCTTTACAAATATTTTCGTTAAAGCTTAAACTATCTTTTCCCCTTACATTAACTTACAGTTCTTGTTAAATATCAATTACAATATATTTGCAATATTTTAACAGTTGGCAATTCATGCACATCTTGGTTACCGAGCGATAATTTTAACAGTATTTTCTGAATTGAATGCTTTCCTATGAGGGAACATTTAGGCACAATATTATTCTTATATAAGCAGAATCAAGTACCTTATATAAATGGAACTGCACACTTAATAAGGAAATTAAAAAAAAATGTTTTCCTAATCACTAAACGTAATCCAAATAGACGCAACACTTTTCATAGCAAAAATAAAGTAAATAAATTCTCTTTATTGGAGAAAAGAAAAAAATATTTCGTCTAGAAGTATTTATTCGTATCTAACAGAGAGCTACCCAAATCCAACACGTTTTTAAAAAAGAATAAGTAAAAACCTGGAAATCTAAGAAAAGGAAACTTGCGATTTTTAGTTGCGAAGGCAGCAAAATATAAACGATGATTAATTAACCATGTACATACGTTTCACATATTTTGTTTCATGCAATGTTGCTGATGTATTTTTAAATAAAGCACGATGCCCGGCACACAACATTCCTCGGACTACAACAAAAAACAAACAAACATATGTACATATATATATGCATACATATATATATACTGTATACATATATATATAAATATATACACATCTATATACATATATATACACACACATATATGTATATATACATACTACTTCATTTACTCACATAAAATTAAAATACGAAAGTATAAATTTATGCGTAAACTTAAAGTATTTACTTCAAAAGTGCTCAATACGTAGGTAGAGCTTGTTGGTTATTTATGAAATATATATGGCGATTAAGCCATACTGAATATTCCGCGTTTAATCCACTTCAGGATTCTTCAGGCTTATGCGCGAATTTTGTGGCTGTCGCTTTTATATACTATTGAGATTTTAGTTAGCCAATCAGCTTTCTAATATCCACCGCGCCCTTCCTATCAGCCAATTAACATACGCCCCATACAATTAAATGTTAAAAACAAAATTTGGCAAGAAATTTCTAGATCTTATTGAAAAACACTTTCCCGCAACCAACCCCTTACACAAAATCTTCAATAAAAATACCTTAAAGTTGTCCTACAGCTACTGCGAAAATTTTGAGATAATAATTAAAGCACATAATAACAAAATATTAAATAAAAACAATGTAAACAACAATAAAATAAACAATAAAGAAGTAGACACCATGACAAAAATAAAACTAACACTAGCAGAAATAATAATAATAATAATAATAATAATAATAATAATAAAGAAACCCCGGATAAGAACAACCATACTAGAAATAAAAATACTAATAACGAACAAGATAAATGCAACTGTAGACACTGCACACTTTGCTCACTTCAAAATAAATGTCCAACCAAAAGCGTAGCTTACCAGGCCACAATATTTCCGAAAGAAAACCCGATTAACAAGAAATATTACGTAGGTATGATTTCAAAACTCGATATTGAAAACTACATTCAACAATAAAAAAAACGTATGAAAACAACGCTAGAAAATAAATAATGGGAACTCAAGGAAAGTGGATATTCACCGATAGTCGAATGGAAAATAATAAAACAAGCTACCAGGCATGACACCTAGACGACCCATGTAGATTATACCTTCATGAAAAATTTGCTCTCCTGTACTTTAAAGAACTCCAACAGCTATTAAACTGTAGAAGAAAAATAGCGAACAAATGTGTTCACAAGATAAAATTTACTCTAGGATAGCGATACAAAATAGTTTTAAAACTAACAAAAAACAATAGAAAATAAACAAATAAATAAATAAAATAAACATGAATATACATAAACGATCACACATATATTTATGTATATATATGTATATATATGTGAATATATGTGTGTACATATATATATATATATTTATATATAAACTAACATAAAAAACTAACATAGATTTAACAGAGGTCAAGAAACTAGATATCCAGGCTATAGAGTAGACACAAGAGAACAGGTCAACCAGAGGTCAAATAGGCATTTGTCCGATAAGTGGATGTTCATTGGCTGATAGGAAGGGCGCGGTGGATATTAGAAAGCTGATTGGCTAAGTAAAATCTCAATAGAATAGGCGTATATAAAAAAGACAGACAACCACAAAATTCGCGCATAAGCCTGAAGAGTCCTAGAGTGGATGAAACGCGGAATATTCAGTGTAGCTTAATCCGCATATATATTTTATAACTTACTATATACATATATATATATATACATATATATACATATACATAAATATATATATAATATATATATATATATATATATATACTTATACTAAAATAAAATAAAGAAGTTCGTATGTTTTAAAACATGCTTATGTGGAAAACGGGCGCAGATTTTTTTAGGACTATTATGAACTTACACCGATGTCTTTAACAAAATATATTATACCGTTATTATTATTATCATTATTATTATTATTGATAGTAGTAGTAGTAGTAGTAGTAGTAGTAGTAATCGTATTAGTAGTAGCATCATAAATTTTATAAGACAATCACTACTTGAACATAATATCTAAAAAAATTGCAAAATATGTATTCCACATAACAACAGTAATATAATAACAACAATAGTGCCCGCTACTGTAATGAACTAACAGTAGCCACATAAACAGAGCGATGACCATAGGTGAATGATAGATACGAAAGTCGCCCGCCAGTTCTAAATAATTATGATAAATATTTACTACGAAAGACGATACCCGACAGTAAAATCAAATAGTAGGCTCCATTTAAATTTACAGCAATCTAATAGAGGCGGATGCTAGTTATGGACGCCAGTAACCGACAGTGTACGCAGCGAACCGACAGTGAAAATTTGAAGAACAGCCAATATCTACTAGTAAATGTCAGTAATTGCCCATAATCGCAAGTCAACGCAAGTAACCGTTTTAATACAACACTCACTATTAGTGAACATCAGTTATTACCACAGCCATCCACTGATAGTCATTAGATGCCAGCACCTGGCATTGCACGACAGTTTAACACAGACGATTTCAGTTAGAAGCATTCTAACGGATGCCTACGCTCATCATTGCCGCCAATAAGTTCCACTTTCAAAGGCAACCAGGATCACAAATTAAATGCCAGCACCTTAAAATACCCGCAGCTAATCGCCCCCCAAAACACTAATTAATAGCAATCCGTGCTTATGAAAACAACCAATGACTTCTGGTAGTTTTAATTTCCAGATAATGCCACACAGTTGAAGCCAAATGATTTTATATTTGCTCTGGCCGCAAGAGCTAGCTATATTCTAGGGCCGGCAGTGTCCTTCTGTACATACAACTACAGCTTAATATATTTTTCCGAGGGGCAAAATCTGTTATAGAATCTCATATGGCGTTGTGTCCCACTTAAACCAGAAGACGGCGATAAACCGTCATGCTAGTATATATATATATATATATATATATATATATATATATATATATATATATATATATAATTTTATAGCCGGGGAGAAGTTTTTAACCACAACGTTTGGAGTTCTAAGCTTTTTATAATAAATTAGACTACCCGTGACCCGTTGGGCCAGTATGTTATATCAGCTAAGGAATTAATGTATGAGCGTGACACCTGTGACACAAAGAAAATTGTTTTTTGTAACATAACAGAAACATTTCTATGAAAGTATATTAAAATGAAAAAAGAATATAGATAGATTTCTATGAGTCGTTCTGTTTATAATTGTTTATTTTTGAAAAAAAAAAACTACAGCCATTGAATTAAAAGTTGTGTGTCATACTTATTGGTAAATGTGCACTGAACAGATATCATAATACTTACTTGCATCCCGATTTCAGAGATTATAGATATAAGTACACATTTTTTATATAATGGCCAGATATCGCCTCCTCCTACTTCTGAACGTATATTTGTTGAAGTGATGAAATTTGCCAGTACATCTCTTGAATTAAGCTTCAACGATTTAATGTATCGGCAAATAGACGGTGTGTAGACGGGCTTAGTTTTGGGCCCGATAATGGCAAATATTTTCGTGGGTTTCCATGAATAGCAATTGCTCCCTGGACCTATCAACCCATTGATCTATTTTCGCTATGTGAACGACATATTTTGCCTCTTCGATAACAAAATAGAGGCAAATAATTTTTCTCCTTACTTAATAAGATGCATCCCGCGTTACAATACACTAATTAAGGAGAGTCTCATTCGTCCATAGCTATCCTTGATGTATTGGTAACGAAAACAACATCCAGTTACCTTACACTAATATACCGTAAACATACGTTCACGGGACTGTGTACACGTTGGGATTCATTTTGTCCCCGAAAACGTCAAATAAATTGAATTTGAACCCTAACACATCGTGCCCTTATAATCTGCTCAAAATGAAAATTGGATGAGAAATTAAAAATAATTACTGGCACCCTCTCCAAGAGTGGGTACTAGTTGTATGTGATTAAGTCAGTTATACAGAGGAAAATAGCAGAGTCCTCTGTAATTAAAATTCAAACGATTAATAAATACCCAGTATATCTGCGTTTACCTTGGCTGGGGGCAGTAAGTGAGGAATTTGCAAAGAAAATCAACTCAACAGTGCAAATTTGCTTCAAATGTACATGTTGTGTTCTCTACGAGAACGTAAATGCCATCCCTTCGAAAAGATAATCTATGCCCCCATCATAATAATAATGTAATTTACAATTTTGAATGTAGTTTCAGTGCCACCTATGTGGGTCGAACAAGATGACGATTGAATGGAAGAGTGCAACAACACCTTAGTAAAAGCAGAAATGGACCAATACGTACGTGTATTCAATTACTAACCAGCTTACATAAAATCCGTATTGTGCAGCGAAATTTAGCACAAATTCTTTTACAATATTCAATCGTGCACACTTATTATTTCATTTAAAGAACTTGGAGACTGTTCATGCTCGGTTGAGAGGGCCTTCCTTATACAAGCAGAGGGAATGCCTCTTAGGTTTGAACATGATTAGTTTCTACGATCTTCGAGTAATATAAATTTGTATTTCAATTGTTTTCCCTACATTTTTCATACATAACGTAACGCAACATAAAAATAACGTTGCGTTACGTTATGTATGAAAAAATATACGTACATATGCACATAATTTCGATTCTCATTCGTGTCTTTCTTTTTTTTCACTCAAATCCCCAGATACAGCTTTGAAAAAGTTAGGGCGAAACCGGTCAGCTGTCTCTCCGATTTTCTTCCCCCCTTTTATTTTCCTCAACCCGCTAACTTTATTTTAAACATTGACTTTATTTTAATGTTTTAATCATGAATTTTCGTCTTCTGTTCATGATTACAATATATATATATATATATATATATATATATATATATATATTAATGTTGATTTTACAAGTTACATAGTTGTGACTATACCAATGCTACTTTTTCGGTCAGGTTAGCTCATCAGGTTACTCAGAAATATTCATAATTACAGAAAGAAACTCTCAAAATTTAAAATTTTAATTAAAAACACTTAGGTGTTCTAAATCAAAATTTTAAAACTCGAGGGTAGGTAGAGAAAAAAGAGCTATACAAGAAATTCCATATATACTATAGAAAATTACCTAAACACTAATGGAAAGATAAATGGTCCTAAAAATAGCACTTGTCTATACACTGTGCTATTCATGTGTCAATCAAAAGTATGTATTACAAGATTTAAAATATGGATATGAACAAAGCTCTAACAAAAATTACCTTCTTAGTTACATGCAAGATCTATAGCAGATGTGCTTACAGTTATATCTCATAGAATTACTCAATCTCTCCACGGAGGCTACCTTTCTAGGGCGATTGCTCTGGACATATCAAAGGCCTTTGATAGCTTATGGCATAAAAGTTTACTTCACAAGATCTTCAGCAACGGTATAACTGGAAGTGTCTTCTCAGTTATTAAATCGTTTCTCTCTGATAGGTTCATAAGAGTAGTGGTTGATGGGCAGAAATCAGAAGCTCTCAGTATTAATGCTGGAGTCCCTCAGGGTTCCATCCTGGGCCCAACTCTCTTCCTGATCTACATTAATGATCTTCATAATAAAATCCTTACATCATTCGTTAAAATTTATGCTGATGACACTACTATCTATGGTAGCACATCTAAGACCCTGAACAACCAAACGTTCTCTGGTTCTCTCTTCGCTGATCTTGAGCAATGGGGAAAGAGGTGGCTTGTTACTTTTTATGCATCTAAAATCAAGCTTTTATCTGTACATCATCAACGTTCTGTTCCCATCTGGCATCAATTGAAATGAATGGATCTCGTCTTGGGGGAGGCCTCAAGTTTTGACAAGGTTCTGGGCTTGACCTTTACTCCTGATTTGAAATAGAACACATACATTAAATCCGTTACCAAGGCCACTGGAAAATAGGTGGGATCCTTCTATCAATCCAGTAGATATCTCACTGCTGATGCAATTCTCTCTATATATAAGAGCCAGGTACATCCAAGGATGGAGTACTTTTGACACATTTGGACAGGAGCTGCTAGAAAGGATTTATCCTGCCTTGATAGAGTTCAAAATAGATTTCGTAGTCTCGTAGGGGATGTCCTTTTCTATTCCCGACAACCTCTTTCTCATAGGATAGATGTTGTGAGTTTGTCTCTGCTTTATCGTTATTTTCATGGCAAGTGCTCAGCTGAGCTCAAATATATGGTCCCCCTCGCCAAACTTTTACAAGAAACATCCGTTTAGCAGAAAACACTATCACGTAGCTCCCCCACTCTTTATCTGTGCCTAAACCTAAACGTAGATTCCATGAGCAAAGCTTAGAACTGCACGCCTATGTAATTGTCTTCCGTTTCCTGCTTTCCACCTGACTACAATATTGTTCTCTTCAAATCTAACGTAAACACATTTTTGATGAGCCGTACTATATAAGTTAATAAATTTACCCAATTTCTATTACAAACAATTACTATATTGTCCAATTTCTACTGTACACTCTTTAACACTTATCCTCGAGTGGCCTCTATGAATTCGTTTTTCTTTTGTGTGTATTGACATTCATATTAAAAAAACTTTTCTATTAATATTTATTTACTTTCTCACCAAAGCAAAATGTGACAAAAGGTCGTTTTTAATGCGGGGTTAAATTAGCTCCCCGAATGAAAGGAAAAAGGGGCACACTTCCTTGGTCCAAAATAATAATTGTCCCAGTATAGAGGGGTTTCCTTCCACTGACTGGGACAAATAACCTGGTGCAGCATCTGAAGAACATATACTAAACGTTGATGCCGGTCCGAACGCCAAGAAAGCAGAAAAAAGGCAACACCCTTTTCTATTTTATTTTAAAAGAAAATACAATTTTCTTATATATTGGTTGTGGAATTGCATTCACAAGCAAAATATCTAGCTAATTTGCATATTCTTTTAAAGATTCATTTTAATTAATTCCGTATTAGTTTTTTCGGTTTTCCTATGGGATGATCATCTTTAGTTTACTAATACGTGTAATTATCTTCATGCTTATATTATACGTAATTTATACTTGCATAAGATTTGCGTAAAAAGTTTATAGTAAACAGAAAATTGTTTCCATATATATTTATGTATACGTATATAGTTTTGTTTAATCTATGTGTCTATCAATCAATCAATCAATCAATCATTCTATCTATCTATATATCTATCTGTCTGTCTATCTATCTATCTATCTATCTAAGTGTCTGTGTGTGTATCTGTGTATCTATGTGTGTACATTTCTCTACGCAATAACTTTGTCAAATTTAAGTCTAAAGACTCGAGGTTTGATATACAGGGTACTGAGATTTGGGAAACTCAATGATCGGTTTTCGGCCAGAAATTTAGCGATTAAGGGGTCAAAGTTCATCGATTTGACCTTTGAGAACTGTACCAAACTCCTCCGACAATTTGGAGTATAAATGCTTGAAATTCTAGATATAGGTTCATTAGACATAAATCTAACTTAATAACTTGATTTGAGCTCAAAACAATAAATTATAAGGGGTCATAATAGGGGTCAAATTTGAAAAAATTGACCACTTTTTTTAGCTCAACATACATCTCCAAATACCCGGGCAACGCCGGGCACCCATGCTAGTATATCTATAAAATTTAACGTGTCTGTGTGTGTATGTCTGTGTGTCTGTGTGCGTATATTTCCCTACGCAAAAACTTTGTCAATGTTTAGTCTACAGACTCAAAATTTGATATAAAGGTAACTGAGATTTGTGAAAATCAGTGTAATTCGTTTTCGGCCAGAAAGTTGGCTATTACGGGGTGAAGTTTAACAATTTGACCTTTGAGAACTCTACCAAACTCCTCCAACAATTTTGGGTCTAAACACTTGAAATTTTTCATATAGGTTCCTTGGGCATGCATCTAACTTAATAACTTGATTTGAGCCCCAAACAAGAAATAGTAAGTGGTCATAATAGGGGTCAAATTAAAAAAAAATGACCTCTTTGGTTTCTACCAAATTACTCAGACACTTTCTGGTCTAAACATTTAAAATTTTACATAAAGGGTATTCAGAGATAGGGCAAGCTTTTTAATCGGTTTTGGTCGAAAATTTTTAGTTACCAATATATAAATGTATGAGTGTATGTTTGCATGTCTGCCTAAAACTTTCAACAGAAGCGAGGTCCTTTAACAAGGTCAGTATCGTTTTGAAGTTCGATCTTTCAGACGACAAATATCGAAAAATTGGCTAAAATTTTAATATCTTCACCTTCAATTGGACACTTTTCTATAGGTGGTGTCACTTTATCGCCGATATTTTGGAAAGTCATCCTCTCCTTTCTATTGTCCAGTCTTAATTAAAACCTACGCCACTTCCGGTTTAGCGATGGTCGTAACAACAAAGACATCAGGCTTTTGTCACCGTTCTTTTCGTCCTTCGCGGTACGGGTTCGAGCCAACCTTTTTACTACCACTTTTTTTTTTTGCTTAACACACACATTCAAACACCCGGTCAACGCTGGGTTGAAATCCTAGTATATCTATAAAAGTGAACGTGTCTGTGCATCTGTGTGTATGTCTGTGTGTCTGTGTGTGTACATTTCCCTACGCAATAACTCTGTCAATTTTAAGTCTACAGACTCGAAATTCGACTTGAAATTTGATATACAGGGCACTGAGATTTGGGAAAATATTTATAATCGATTTTCGGCCAGAAATCTGGCTGTAAAGGTGTCAAAGTTAAACGATTTGACTTTTGAGAACTCTACGAAACTCCTCCGACAATTTTGTGTCTAAACACTAGAAATTTAGGATATGGATCTAACTTAATAACTTTATGTGGAGAAAGTGCACTGGGGGACCACCCAAATATTTACCTTTCCATATATATTTATGTATACGCATACATTTTTGTTTAATCTATCTATCTATCTATCTATCTATCTATCTATCTACCAATCTATTTCTATATCTATATATCTATAAAAGTGACTGTGTCTGTGTGTGTGTGTCTGTGTGTGCGCAATAACTCTCACAATTGTTAGTCTACATACTCGAAATTTGATATACAGGGTATTGAGATTTGGGAAAATCTATGTGATCGTTTATCGGCCAGAAATCTGGCTGTTAAGGGGTCAAAGTTAAATGATTTGAACTTCGAGATCTCTATAAAACTCCTCCAACAATTTTGGGTCTAAACACTTGGAATATTATATATAGGTTCCTCGGACAGGGATCTAAATAACTTAGTATGAACCCCAAACTATAAATATTAAGGGGTCATAATAGGGGTCAGAGATGAAAAAATTTACCTCTGCGATCTCTACCAAATTACTCAGAGAATTTCTGGTCTAAACATCTGAAATTGGACACAAAGGATATTCAGAGATAGAGCAAGCTTTTTAATCGGTTTGGGTCGAAAATCTGAGCTACCAATATATAAAAGTATGTATATATGTTTTCATGTCTGCCTAAAACTTTCAACAGAGGTGACGAATTTTCACAAGATCAGTATCGTTTTGAAGCTCGACCCTTCAGACGATAAAAACCGAAGAATTGGCTAAAACCCTTAATTTCTTCACCCGGAACTGGGCTCTTTTCTACGGGGGGGGTCACTTTTCTCATCGATATTTTGTAAAGTCTACCCCTTTATTTTTCCATTGTCTAGCCTTAATTAAAATCCACGTCACTTCCGGTTTGAAGGTGGTCGTAACAGAAAAGACGTCAGGTTTTTTCCCGTATTTGCTCCTTCGTGGTACGGGTTCAAGCCTGCCTTCCTACTACCACTTTGTTTCTTTGTTTGTTTTTTTTTGCTCAACACACACCTCCAAACACCCGGGTAACGCCTGCCACCCATGCTAGTCTATATCTATACTCATATAAATTCGTTTTTCTTTTGTGTGTATTGATATTGGTATTAAAAATCCTCTTTTCTATTTATTTAAAAAGAATATACAACTTTCTTATATACGGGTTGTGGGGTTGCATCTACTAGCAAAAGATCTAGCTAATTTGCATACTCCTTTAAACATTCATTTTAATTAATTCCCTATTAGTTTTTTCGGTGTTCTCATGGGATGATTACCTTAGGTAATCATTACGCGTAATTATATTCCTGCAGATATTCTACATGATTTATACTTGCATAATATTTGCGTAAAATCTTACAGTAACCAAAAAATTATTTCCATATATATTAATGGATATGAATATATTTTGTGTAATCTATCTATCTATATCTATCTATATATCTATAAAAGTGAAAATATCTGTGTATGTGTCTGTGTGTGTACATTTCCCTACGCAATAACTCCGTCAGTTTTAAGTTTACAGACACGAAATTTGATATACAGGGTACTGAGGTTTGGCAAAATCTTTGTGAGCGGTCCTAGGCCAGAAATTTGGCTGTTAAGCGGTCAACGTTCAACGATTTGACCTTTGGGAACTCTACCAAATACCTCCGACAATTTTGGGCCTAAACACTTGAAATTTTAGATATAGGTTCATTGGACATGGATCTACTTAATAACTTGATTTGAGCCCAAAAGAATAAATGTTAAGGGGTCATTATAGGGTTCAAATTTAAAAAAGATTGACCGTATTTTATTTTTTTTTGGCTCAACATTCACCTCAAAATATCCGGGCAACGGCGGGTACCCAGGCGAGTATATCTATAAAAGTGAACGTGTGTGTGTCTGTGCGTGTGTGTCTCTGTGTGTGTGTACATTTCCCTACGCAATAATTTTGTCAGTTTTAAGTTTACAGACTCGAAATTTAATATACAAGGTATTGAAATTTTGGAAAATTTTTGTGATCGGTTTTCGGTCAGAAATTTGGCTGTTAAGGGGTCAAAGTTCAACGATTTGACCTTTGCGAACTCTACCAAACCTCTGACAACTTTAGGTCTAAACACTTGAAAGATTATATATAGGTTCCTTGGACATGGGAATTCAGAGATAGGGCAAGTTTTTTTAATCAGTGTGGATCGAAAGTTTTTAGTTACCCATATATAAATGTATGTATGTGTGCATGTTTGCATGTCTGCCTAAAACTTTCGACAGAAGCGAGGGCTTTTAACAATATCAATATCATTTTGAAGCTCGACCTTTCAGACGACAAATACCGAAATCTTATCTTCACCTTCATCGGGGAACTTTTCTACATGTGTGGGTCGTATTTTCGCAGATATTTTTTAAAGTCATCCCCTCCTTTCGATTGTCTAGCCTTGATTAAAACCTACGTCACATCCGGTTCGGCGATAGTCGTAACGGTAAAGACATAATTTTTCGCCCGTTCTTTGCTCTTTCGCGGTAAGGGTTCGAGCCTGCCTTCCGACTACCACCTTTTTTTGTTGTTTCTGCTCAGCACACACATACAAACACCCGGTCAACGCCGGGCTTAAATGCTAGTATATCTATTAAAGTAAATGTGTGCGTATATGTGTACATTTCCCCACGCAATAACGTTGTCAATTTTCGGTCTACAGACTCGAAATTTGATATACAAAGTACTATGATTTGGGAAAATCTGTGGAATTCCGTTTGGGGCAAAAATTTTGCTACTAATGGGTCAAAGTTCAACGAGTTACCTTTGAAAACTTTACCAACCCCTCCGAGAATTTTGGGTCTAAACACTTGAAATTTTAAATATAGGTCCCTTAAACATGGATCTAACTTATTAACTTGATTTGAGCCTCCAAAAATAAGTGATAAGGGGTTATAATAGGGGTGAAAGTCTAAAAAAAAAATACCTCTGCGGTCTCTACCAAATTACTCAGCTATTTCTGGTCTAAAAATTTGAATTTTAACATAAAGGGTATTCAGAGATAGGGCAAGCGTTTTAATCAGTTTGGGTCGAAAATTTTTATTTACCAATATATAAGTGTATGTATGTGCGTATGTTTGCACGTGTGCCTAAAATTTTCGACAGATGTGAAGGAGTTTTTAAAAGATCAGTATGATTTTGAAGTTCGACCGTTCAGACCACAAATATCGAAAAATTGGCTAAAATCATTCATATCTTCACCTTCACTGGGCACTTTTCTACAGGGGGTCGCTTTTTCCGCCTATATTTTCGAAAGTAATCCTCTACTTCGATTGTCTCGCATTAATTTAAACGTACGTCACTTCCGGTTTGGCGGTCGTCCTAACAGCAAAGACGTCAGGGTTTTTTCTTGTTCTTTTTCTCCTTTGCAGTACGGGTTATAGCCTTGGTTCCTAACAGCACTTTTTTTTGCTCAACATACACCTCCAATCACCCAGGCAACGCCGAGATAAAATGCTATTATATATATAAATATATATATATATATGTATATATATATATGTATATATATATATATAATATACATTATATTTTAACCTGAGCAACTGTTTACACACATATATATATATATATATATATATATATATATATATTTATATATATATATATATATATATATATATATATATATATATATATATATATAATCTTTTTCTTCCAAACAGACTATAAGCAATAAGCTGAAGACACGTTAAATTGTTTGTTTATTCTTGTTTTTAGATAAAATATTAGATAAGGAAAGAAATAGAAATTGCGAATTTACAGTTAGTATTAAAACTACTTATATACCAACGTATAATTATTGTTGCAAACATATGAAATTTCTGTGCATATCAGATTGTGCATTCGAAAATATATTTCCATATGATAAATAAGAGTGCTTTTAATAAACATGCATATGCATACACATATGTATATAATCATGTCCTCAGGTATATGCATACACATTTACATAATCCATACACATAAACATATTTGAACACGCATACACACATATCAAATAAACATATACACATATAGAGATCTACGACAGTGCAAACTAATATATAAATCTCACTGTCTGTTTTTCAAATTGTATCCTCTCCTAGACGGATGATCGTTGGACGGGGTGCAGTAGCTAAAAAGATTGCATTTTTTGTGCAGAATTTAATAGAGGTATTTAATCGATTGAAATCATTGGTAAGGGCTTCATAAAAGGGTTCAAACTTAAAAGCATTGACACCTTGACGAGTGTAGCACAATGACGTCGTTCTGCACATGCGTATATTGAGTAAAAGAGAAATCTATGTATTAAGATATTTAACAACGTTCTTAAAGCGGTTGTCCTTTTGGTGCACTGCATAGCTTGACTGATTCCTAACACACGTTTTGCAGTTTCAATCTTCATAATTCCTTTTATATAAAATCTGATATTCTTGATTTTTAAATGTTATGTAATAAATACACAAGACCACTTTTATTAAAAATATACAGAAGAATGTTTTCGATTTACGTAACGAAATGTCATATTCAAAATATATATGATATATCGGTGTATGTATTGGATCAACTCCTAAACTAATCATTACGAATTTTAATGTTGTGAATTATTTGTATATTTTAAAGTATTGGATTCACTCAAACTAATTAATCGATCATTATGAATTTTAATAATGTGTATATACTTATATATTTCTATGTATTGGATTCCCTCCTAAAGACCGATCATCATGAATTATAATTATGTGTATATGTTTATATATTTTATGTATTGAATCCACTCAAAAACTAATTAACCGACCATTAGGAATGATTAGTATGCATAAATGATGAATAAACTGATCATTATAAATTTAATGTATTTTAATATATTTGTATATTTGTATAGATCATATTCCCCAAATGCCATACAATGATTACTTACTGTATTCATGTGTACAAGAAATTTAAAGCAATTAGGTATTTGTGTAGTATAGTACTCATATGAATAAAACAAAGAAATATTACCTGTGACATGCGTTAAAGTTAGTAAAACTGAAAATCACGTTTAATATTCGAGTAGTATTACTTACAGATGAGAAGTAAGGTCCTTATTCACTATAGCACGCAAATAAAAACAAATTGATTTACGTATGGCGTACAGAAAATTGAGCATAATAGAAAATTACATAAACGTATCGAGTTCTTTCATTTTTGAATAAGAACAAAAGTATCTGTACAGTATCCTACCCGAGAAATAAGATACTTGTACAGTATAGTACCCATATGAAAAACAAAGGAAATCTTACCTGTGATGTACATAAAATTAATCCAAACCCAAAATTATGTACTACATTTGAGTAGTATGACATTTATATCAGAAATAATGTGCTTCTTAAATATAGCACTCTAATATAAAAACAAATTCTCACCTATGACATACGGAAAAATTCGCACAACAGAGAACTATGAAAAATCATCGAGTAGTTTCAGCTATACATTAGGAATAAGGTACTTGTACATTATCCTACCCAAGAAATAAGGTACTTGTTCAGTATAGTACTCATATGAAAATCAAAGGAAATCTTACCTTTGACGTGCATAAAAGTTATAAAACCGAACATCATGTTATATATTCGAATAGCAAGACTTTTAAATGAGAAATAAGTGCTTCTTCACTATAGCACCCAGATGAAAAAAATACAAATTCTTACTTTCGACGCACAGAAAATTAGCACAACAAAAAATTACAGAGTACCGAATGTCTATCATTTTTAAATTAGAAAAAAAGGTACTTCTACAGTATCCGACCCAGGAAATAAGGTACTTGTACAGTGAAGTATCCATATGAAAAACAAAGAAATTCTTATCTATGACGTACATAAGTTATCAAAATAGACACTAATGTAATATATTCGAGTGGTATAACATTTATATAAAAACCCAGTGCTTCTTCAATATAGCACTCTGATGTAAAAACAAACAAACGATTACCTGTGACATACTGAACATTTAGCACAACAGAAAATTATGTAAATAATTTTAAATATGTGTTGTTTAAACCCGCTCTAGATAAGGGAGTTTTTTTCGACATACGTGCTGTAAATTTCCTGTCCTAGGGAAGGTACAATTATTCCATGCGTATGTTGTGCAATACCCGTCCTAGAGTAGATAAAATATTCTTTTCCTCAAGATGCCAAATGATACGTAGACATAAAAACTTCCTCTATTCTAAGAATAACAGTTCTGTTCAAAATTGCTAGTATTACCTAAAGGTGCACATACATATATGCACACAGGCACATTATAAATATATGATCATATACATGTATACACATACACATGCATACATGTTATTCAAAGCAAGTGAAGCATGCATGCCCCCCCATGAATACAGAGTGAACGAGGCATAAACATATGATCAGGTTCAGCATTTTACCTTCCCGCAAAATTAGCCCCAAAACTCTTAAGGGGACGTAAATCCTGGTGAAATTAAAAAAAAAACGGTGCAGTTTTGGGCCTTAACATATATAAATTTGAGTTCTGCATCATGCAAAAAAAGAAATGACTAAAACCACTATTTGTTCCTCCCTCCCCCCAGTTAGCCCCAAAAGTCCACAACGCCTTAACATATATAAACTTTAGCTCAGCATCATGCAAAACTGCTAAATAGACATACACATAAAATTTTAGACAAATATTGTAAAATAGTCCCAAAAATGGGGTGTTTTTATTAACCCTAAAAGAGTCCATGCGAAACACCCAAAAGTTATCGCGAAGTATAGACAAACAAAATTATATAGAAATCAGTTAGTTACAATTTTTAATAAAGTTTTATAAAAATCCAATGTATTAATTTTTTTTCAGGTTGCAATTTTAGCCATTTTAACCGAAAGGCACCTCTAGACGGGCAAACCGGAAGGCAATTTTCCCGGAAAATCCGGTCTGTTTACTCATATCATGTTTAATGTTTGTGCAATATTTCAAAATAATTCCAAGGCATAGTAATTGAGAAAAGTGCGGACAGATGAACAGAGGACGGAGAATTTACTGGTCCGCCCTTGTTTTGTCGCGGGACCAATTATTACAGATCTGCTTTTTACACTGTGTATAATTTATCGCAGACAAAAAGACTGAAGAGTGTGGCTGCTGAATCTTGTTATTTGCTTACGAGCTTGTCAGCTGATATGAAAATGAGATAATACTGGGGTAACTAAAAAGTCAGACTTTGCAGAGATTTGAAGTTTATAGTTGTGGCAAGAACTAATTGGGTTAGGCCATTGCAGCAGCAAGTATTGTGGTTGGAAATTATATTAGCAAGTATTTGACAGCAGAGACAAATTTATATCAAACTATAGGTATGTATATATATATATATATATATATATATATAATGGCAAGCAATATATATATGTATATGTATATATATACATATATACATATATATATGTACATATATATATATATATATATATATATATATATATATATACATATATATATATATATATATACTGTGTCTGGAATTTCGCATTGTTACACAATCTAGGGGCAAATTATCTCAATTTAATTGCCATTTCTTGCATGAAACTTAGAAGCCACATAACACACGATATTTATTTCATTTTAGTAGCCGATTTTGAATAATATCTAATAAAATCACTGTTTTTAAGAAATCGGTTAATTACACGAGTGGCAAACCGATAAGACAACTGTATTATTTTGTTTTTATGATGTATTATTCCTCTGTAGAATGTATTATTGTTGCAACAATTTTATTTCATATAATCTACTACAGCAATTGTGTTCTACCATAACTATTTAATATGATTAGGTATTCTTTTACTTATATTAAATTTATTTCAGAACATAAGTTCAGATTTTTACTCTTATTTTCATTTGTGGTCAATTTCTTAATACTCAAAATTAATATTGTCAGTTCGAGAGTAGTTCCAAAACTAAAGTAATTTAGTGTTTAATCGAAAAATGTCCATCTATCTATCTATCTATCTATCTATCTATCTATCTTTCCTGTGGCTTTTTCCAGGTATACATGTATATCCATATATATAAATATATATATATATATATATAAATATATATATATATATATATAATATATATATATATACATATATATATCCATATCCATATATATTCATATATATATATATCCATATATATTCATATATATATATATATCCATATATATATATATCCATATATATTCACATATATATATATTATCCACATATATATATATTCATATATGTATGTATATATATTTATATATATATATATATATATATATATTCGGTTGACAAGATAGTTCTTGCGGAATTTTAAAATTGGACTTTAAATTATGTAATTTGTAAATATTTTCGCGATAATACCTTTATTTATATATCATTTTAAAGAGTATCATTTGCTTTAGCTAATATTTGAAATTACAATCGTTTTAAAACAATATACTTTATTTGTTGGACTTTAAATACAAGATGAAAAATAGCAAATTCGCATAATTTTATTCATTTGAATTCAAATTAGACCGAAAATATGCTTAAAAAGCTTGCGATATCGACGAAATGTCGGTCCAGGAACAACTACTTAACGCTAAGCACAATGGTGGTTTAAGAAATTTCGTGGCGGATATGAGAGTTCTGAAGTTTATGAGCGTAGTGAGATATTTAATATCTCCCCTCTTTGGTGATCATGCATCAAGTACATTTCATAATGTATAATACCATTTGATCGTGGAGATATTCATAATCGCACGCTATTTACAAAAGAGAGGATATACCTCATATGAGAAATATTTGGAATCAAATATTCCCTTGCTGTTATTTCAGATCATTTGAAACCATAGCAACATTTTGAGCATTGGCTAATTCAAATCGGTTTCCCTCTTTTATATATATATATATATATATATATATATATATATATATATATATATATATATATAAACTCTTGCGGATTAATCAATGATTTTTGGTGAAGTTACTTTGCTCAACTCGTACGTGATACAGTAATTAATGAACTAATAATTAATAAGCAAGGGTAATTATTGGCTGCCTTAGGATATGAGTAACTTTGTCGAATAGTTTTATACTCTACGTAGTATTTCTCTTATTTTATACAATTCATATCCAATCTATCTATTTATATATATTTCGATAATATTTAGAAAGTGTGTGTATGAGGGCACTTCTCAACCTATATACTCAACGATTTGACATTTTGAATAGAGGGTAAGCTAACGTGGAAAACGTTTTGACCAGTTTTCATCCGGAAAACGTGCTGTTGAGTTGTAAAAACTATAAAAATTGTTACGTGAGAGGTCATCGTATTTTTATCTTTTTGCCAACTGTTTCACGGATGCGCATGCGTGAATAGTTTACATGAGAGCTTCCTCATTTTAAGAATACGTACGTAGAAAATACTTTGCAAAACGTGTCTCGCTGGCTTAATGGTTATCGCAATTTTCTAATTGTTTTTAGGTTATTGTTTCGATCTCAGCTTGAGTATTTTTCTCCTCAAGATGTGAACTATTTAAAAAGTACTCACATTTACATGTCTCAATTTCTGTATGAATTAAAATATGATATTTATGCGGTATATTCATCTATCTCAACTCTTATATGCAAACCATTTGTGTGTGTGAGTGTGTGGGTGGGTGTGAGTGTCTTCCTTAAAGGTTAATAAACGGCTGAATCTATCTTTTGCAAATTTCACACCAAAGTAATTTAAATGTCTGGCAGTGTTTTTAGATATGTTTCTTTTTCACAGAAATTCATCCGATAAGTATCGAAAATAAAAAAAAAATGATTTACAAATATTTTTCTCTCTAATATATGAAAAATATTATTTTATAATGTTATATTTGACGTAACACGGTCAAAGAGAAATCATCTGTGGTGCCAATAAAGCGGTTTTCCCGCTAGATCTAGAGACTTGTAATCTAGCGGCCAAAATTCTTATCTGGTTGTTACTGGGTTGTTATAAAAAAATTGGAGATGTTTGACACCTACAAACCCGCAAATTAAGATTTAAAAAAAGAAAGAAAATCGCTTGAAAATACTTTAAAGCATAAACTATACACATTTATGTCGGTAGAAACCATGTATTTATCATGAATTGCCTTTCATAACAATTATTTAATGACTATTGGTTTTTAGTCATTATTTTTTGTTGATTAACCATTCTAAAACTCGCTATAAATTCGGGTTTTCAAATACTTTTAGGGAGGACTTCAAGTCTCTATAGATAATTATACTATCTTCGCATTTCCCTTAACTTAAAAGCACTTATTCACTTGGTAAAAAACACAAAACTAACAAAAGTAAAAAAAAACTCATACCAAAACAATAGGATTTAATTGTTATCAGACATGTATACTTTTACCATGCGAAAACTATTTTTTTCTAACTTCAAAATATGTTATTCAAAGTGTTTTTTGTTTTTTACACACTGAAGTAAAAAAAAACAAAAACAAATCGAAGCTTAGTGCTTAACGCGTGGGAAGGCCCAAATCCTGAAAAGTTGTAAACAATTGACTTATTTTACCACTGACCATATATTCGAGCTTCACACCTAAAGTTAGAGTTAGTGGTCGTCATAGATTTTTATACAGATTTTCACGTCCACGTCGGTTAAGCGTCAAGCATTCAGTTATTTATTGTAAATACAGTTAAAAGAAATTAAATAAAAAGAACGTAAACACAACTTCAGCACGTATAAAATATACTTGCATTTTACTGCGTTTGGTATGAGATATTTTTTTTTTTTAAATTGTTATTATTTAAAATTTCTACAATGTTTACTATTCTACAAAAAGCCAACATTCATAATTTTACTTTTTATTTCTAATCTTTTCAACCTTGATTATTACATTTAGTTGTCAGTATAAACCATTGTTTTTTCAGTACACAGTATAAGTTACCACCTCATCAAAGTGTATTGCGTTTATTTTTTTTAGCAAAAAATAAACACAGAAACAACGTTTTCTACATGTGTAAAAATTACCTGGCTTCATACGATAGCAAAGTTAGACACAAAGTCCGTTTTTAATGTAGTGAAAACTCCGCTACCATTAAAAGAGGTAGTAGGGATTGGGACAATTTTTTTTAAATCTTAAATTTTAAAAGATTTCTCCTTCATTGACCAGTGACATAAAATATTAAGTATAATATCAGAACAGATATTATACATTAACGTTGTTTGGGGGGGTAAGTAAAGCATAATACATATAAACCCAAAATAAAAAGATATTGTAAAATTGGTAAATATTTTAATCAGAGGTTTTTTTTTTCATTTTTTAATATTTCGAGCAGACAAACATATACTCAATTATAAAAATCAATGCCGAATTTAATGCATAGTAATACCCCTCTTTTCAAACACTTTTACCAGTTTAGGATTCTTGACTGGAAAGCATCAGTTTTTGCTATGGGATATGAATTCTGCACTTTTTAATTTTTACGGGATTTCCTGTGGTTTTATTACATTGCGAGTCAGACTTCGCATCAGACAGCCATTAAGGATTAGTTATCTGTCCAAAAATATATTAATGTTATAGAAATGCGGAATGATTTTATAAAAAAAATATTTATACGAATCATTGATCCCTAACTTTAAATTCTAAAGTGTTTTCGGAATATTCACAGGTAACCACCTAAAAAGCTTAATCTTATTTTGAAGGGGAATAGCTAAGTCTCGCTAACTGCATTAAAATATAGATATGATAATTATTTTTAAATTGATAAATAACATATATATTCTTGTATATATTTGTATAAATTCTCAAATATTTTCATCTTGTGGTATTTTTCCCATTTATAAATTTGTATCATTTTTTCTATCCTCAATCCTCCCTCTAGAACGATTCTAAAATCTATCAATTTATTCACGTGTAAATATGGTGCTTACTCTTTGCGGATTTCGTTTTTAATTTTTATTTGAAAAAAAACAAAAACACATTTTTCATATTTGAGAATTTATTCGGCAATATTTAATATTATGCACACCATTACTGTGATGTTTTATTTGTAACATACTTCAATTAACTTTTATTATATACTAGTCTAGGTGATCGGCGTTGCCCAGGTGTTTCAACGCGTTTGTTGTGCAAAAAAAAGATCTGCTAGTAGGCAAGCAGGCTCTAACTGCGAAGGAAGAAAAGAATGTCAAAATAAATGATGTCTTGACCGTTGCCGTCCATCGCCAAACCGGAAGTGGCGAATGTTTAAAATTAAGGTTAGTCAATCGAAAAGTGGAGCTAACTTTCGAAAATATCGCGAAAAATGCGATCCGTATTTGTAGAAAAATGCCCAGTTGAATTAATGCTTTTAGCCAATTTTCCGATATTTGTCGTCGAATAGTCGCGCTTGAACACAATACCGATCTCCTGAAAATCCGTCGACTCTATCGAAAGTTTAAGGGAGAAATACATACATACATACATACATACATACATACATTTAAACAGATATGTGAGATTTATATTATAGTTGATAACACTGATTTATGTTATGATTTTGTTTCTTGCAAAACAAAATATACCCTCTTCGAAAAAACAGATAAAACTGGATGACATATTATCATGTAAGTACGGAATATTTTGTATATTTCTAATATATTTATGCAGTTTAGAAGGTAGAAATATAATGGTTTCCTTTGGTAAAGATTTTATTTTTTATTTCGAAAAACCTGTATGTGAAAATCTTAACAGCAACAGTTTAAAATTAAGCGTTTAAAAAAAACTTTCTTTTCCCTGACCTAACACGTTTTTGTTTTATAATCTCAGTTGGCAGCAATGGTAATAATTAAAAATCAGCAAATAATTTTCGAAAACGGAAAGAAAATCCGATCTAAAAATAGTATTTCATTTTTATAGATTAAATAAAAAAAAAATGTACACGAGAATATTTTACGTTACAACCACCAAAGGAAATAATAAAATCAGAGCAAAAAAACAAAACAAAAAAAAATAAAAACATAATACTCGTATGCCCATGCTTCAGTATTAATTAAACTATAATAATCATGCATCTTTTAAGACCGGGCAACATAGGGCAGCCTGCTAGTATATCTATAAAAGTGAGAATGTGTGTGAGGACACTTCTCGACCTATATAGTGAACGATTTTTTATTTACAGATTTGAAATTTTGTACATCGGGTATTTAGACATGTGAGAAACTGTTTAATTCGTTTTCATCCGGAAAAAGGGGTTGCTAAAGGGTTAATAATTGAAAAATTGTTACGTGGGCATTATTGGTTTTGATTTGAGCCTGATTATTGTGATTTTTGTTCACATACAAGAGTGAAATGTTTAGATAATCAATACTCGCACGCACATGCCCCAGTTTTTGTATTAATTAAAATATAATATTTATGCTTAGTTTTCTTCCAGGCCTACTAGTATATCTATAAAAGTGAAAATGTGTGAGACGACACCTCTTAATCTATATATTAACGGATTTTGGATCTACATTTCGGAATTTGGTAAAGCGGATATTCAGACATTTGAAAAATTGATTAATCGGTTTTCATCCAGTAAATGTGAGCTGCTAAGCAGGGCTAAATTTTAAAATTTGGTTCGTGAAAGTTGTCGGATTTTTAACTGTCTACTAACTGTTTCACGAATGTTCATGCGTTTAAGGTTCACCTGACAGATTAATTATGTTAAAAATATGTATGTTTAGTAAACATTTTTCAAAGATTGTTTTAAGCGGACTCATTGTAATCGCACTTGAATCACTTTTGTATGTTTTGGTTTCTATCAGTTCGAGAATTTTTTTACATACAAGGACGGAAATGTTTAGACAAACACTTAATACTAATATGCATATGTCTCAGTTTTGTATGAATCAAAATATAATATTTATAAGTATTTTCGATTGGGCAATGCCGGGTGGCCTTTAGCATATATATGAAAGTTAGAATGTGTGTGAGGGCACTTATCAACCTATATACTCAGTGAATCATTTATCTACCAAATATTTAGGATATTCAGACATCTAAAACAATGGAAAAAATGATTCTGAAGGGTTCAAAATTGTTAAAAATTAGTACTCGTAGGCGTCGTATTTTTATCTGTTTTGAACTGTTTAACAACTGCGCATGCGCACATGGGAGACATGACAAATTAAATGTGTTGAGTATAAGTTAGTATATAAACATTTTTAACGATAATGTCAAGATGGTTTAATGGATATCGTTCTTAACTGCTTGTCTTTAAGTTTTGGATTCGATCTCAGCTGAAGTATTAGTTTTTACTTACAACAATTGAACTGTTTAAATAAAACATTACACTTGCATGCGCATGTCTCAGTTTTATTACTTCATATTTTAAAAGAATTTAACGTAATGTTTAATACCGGGCAACGCCGTTCCGCCTGCTAGGATATCTATAAAATTGAGAATGCGTGTGTTTCAGAATAGTGTTCGATTTATATACGCAATGTATTTTTGATCTACAGACTTGAAATTTGGTGTCGACCCATTCTCGTACTTGACTTATTTTAGTTAGGTTTTGGTTTGGATCTCAGCCTGAGTATTGTCATTTTTTTTTCACTTACAAGAAGTGAAATGTTTAGAAAAAATTCTCGCATACACATGTCTCAATGTCTTTATAAATTAGAATATTCATGCGTATTTTACTACCGGATAATGCCGAAGCGCCTGCTAGTCTTTATAGCTATAAACATGGACTGTGTGTGTCTGTGAGGACACGCCATAAAGTATATATACAAACTATATATAATTTACGATTAAGCATGGGTGAATCATTTATATTATGTTAAGAAACATTTAGTTTAAACGTTTATTTTTTTTTACTTAGGAGTAACTACTTATCAAGGCCCTGATGCCATTCGAGAATAAGGGTTATTGAGTGTACAGTAATCAATAGGGTCATATTTTAGTAGTCGTTATTAATGGAAATTTGGATTACTTAAGGGGGCCGTTAATCAATAATGTATTTATGTTGGACTTGAAGACAACTAAGTTGCAGTCAGCTGGGAACTGAAAAACGGAAGAGAGTTCCACAGATGTGCAGTTCTAAGAAAGAAACATTGTTCATGGAATCTACGTTTTGATTTGGGCACAGTTAAAGAGTGGAGAAAGCTATTGGCAGTTGTTTCAGGTAGACAAGTGCTTTTCGAGAAAGATTGGCGAGGGGGACTAGACGAACACTTGCCATGGAAGTAACGATAAAACAAAGACATGCTCGCAACACCCCTGCTGTGGGAAAGAGGTTGCAAGGGAAAGGAAAGGCCAACCCCGCTAAGTAAGACAGTTCATTTTGTACTCTATCAAGGTAGAATAAGATCCTTGCAGCAGCTCTTGTCCAGATTTGTCAAGAATGCTTTTATATAGATCGAGAGTTACATCAGCAGTGAGATATCTACTGGAGCGGTAAACAGATCCCACCATTCTTCCAGCAACCTTGGCAACAAATTTGATGTGCGTATTTAATTTCAGACCAGGAGTAATGTTCAAGTCCAGAAGCTTGTTAAAACATGAAGCTTCTCCAAGACGAGCACCCTCTGTTTCAATTGGTGTCAAATGGGGACAGAGCGTTGATGATGAAAAGACAGGAGCTTGGTTTTAGATGCATTAAAAGTAACCAGCCACCTCCTCCCCTATTGTACCATGCGCTCAAGATCAGAGAAGAGAGAATAAGAGATAACGTTGTCATTTACGGTCTTTGCTTTGTTGCCATATATTGTAGTGTCATCGGCATAGATGTCAACGAATGATCTAAGTACGTATTTTAGGAGATCATTGGTGTAGATCAGAAAGAGAGTTGGGTCAAGGATGGACCCTGAGCATCTGATTTCTGCCCATCAACTACTACTCTTATGAGCCTATCAGGGAGAAATTATTTTATAATTGAGAAGACATTTCCAGCAATACTGTAGCTAGAAACCTTTTGAAGTGGGCCTTTATACCTTTGACATGTCAAGAGCAATTGCCCTAGAGAGGAAGCCTTCGTCGAGAGATTCACTAATAGAGAACCGCTAGCACATCTGTTGTATATATAGCAGAACGTAAACCATATTGCATGTCACTAAGGAGGTTATTTCTGTTGTGGTCGTTGACTACTTCCTTATTTAATATGGACTTTCGTAACTTACTACTGACGTACAGGAGACTTAATTGGTCTGTACCGAGAGGGAGAAAATCTATCACCTGAATTCTTAAATACAGGGCATACTGAATAGGTTTTCCAGGGTGTTGGGAAGCAATTCTCCTTAAGACAACGCTTAAACAGTTTTGTCAGTATTGGAGCAAGTTCTGGTTGAAGCTTTTCCAGCACTAAAATTGCAATCTCGTCAAGGCAATTTGCTTTGTTTTGTAAAGAAGGTGTTAAACATGTCTACTAAGTAGTACTTGGCACCCTGTCCTCAATGTTTCGATCTCAGCTCGAGTGTTTACTTATTACTTACAAGAATTAACAGTTTAGATAAAAACATAATACTCGCATAACCATGTCTCAATTTCCTTTTTTAATTTTTTTTTTATTTTTTAAGAGATAAACGTTACATTAATTACCGAACAACGCTATATACATCTTCTAGCATATTTATAAAAGTAGAATGGGTGTATGTGAGAACTGTTCGGAACCTATATAATCAACGAATCTTTCATATACAGAGATGAAATTTGATATATATGATATTCATATAGGTGGAAACATATTAATTAGTTCTCATTTGGAAAAAAAGACAGCTAAGAGGTCAAAATGTAAAACATCGTAGGTGGAGCTGATACTTTCTGTTTGTCAACTGTTTTAAAATGCGCATGCGTGTATGTTTCACCTAACATATTTTTTTATGTTAAGAATAAGTAGTAGTGAAAACACTTTTTAAAAACGTGTCAAACTGGCCTGATGAAAGCTTCACATGTCTCCCCGCAGTGAATTACTCCACAATACATTATAATCTACATTGAACAGCAGAAAACCGTTTATGCATTATATAAAACTATCTCTTATACAACGGCTTTGATTTAAGTTTAAAATGAAGAAGTTTTTTGTAATGTCTCAGTTTTGCCTGAAACAAAACTTTCATCTGGAAAGCGCTTCTGTTTTATCAAAGAACCTACTGTTTATTTCTTACGCCGGTTCTTTCGCCTGTGTGGTAATAAAACTTCTCAAATGCCCTTATGATTTTAGGCCGTATAAAGATATAAAATTTGGTCACTATAGGACTGTTACTTCTTTTAACGATTGGTCCAATTTTTTTTATAAGTATTAGAGGCATTCCAATATAAAACCAATTAAGATCAATCGTAGACACATAAAGCGTATTCGTATGAAATTTAATCAAAGTAAGCCAAGCTGTTTTGGGGCCTAGAATAGGAACTCACACACGAAAAGAACTTACCCACATAGATAAAAACACAGCCACACATATATTTTTATATAAAAGTAGAAATGTGATTGAAATGTTTTGATTTATTCTTTGTACAAATCGAATGTTAAAGAAAGAAAGATTCAATGTATGTTGCTCGGTACGTTTGTTTTTAAAGCTTTCGACTGATGAGCCATTTTCATAATTTCCAAATTTCCTATTGATCAAAACTAATTTATAGAGGTAGACGTCATTGCAGAGGGTCAGGTTTTACTTTAGATATTTTAAACGTGAAATATTGTATCCTAATTTATTTTCGTTTATTTTTTCCAGACCACTATGATAAGTATTAGGTTTAAAAGAGGAATTTTAACTCATAAGTTAAGCTGAAAGTCGTTTGTTTCCATTATATATCAATAACTGCATGTTAGCATAGTCGAATAAAAAGGCAGAGGCAATACGCTTTTAAAAAGATATTATTAAAATATAATTTTTTTAGTATTAAATATTACTTGTAATGAAAGTGTTGGATTATGCTGGTAGTCGCGTGAGCCTGAAATACACCGTAGCAGGTCATTTGCCATACAGATTTGAACGTGTAGAAATAGTATATAACGTATACTTACCGTTGTAATCCAGTCGAGAAACGTGATGTGCAAATATGGAAGAAGACGAAGAAGATCAAGCAGGATTAGACATAAAGTCTCACAGTGCTTTCCTATCGAAACATAGCGTGAAAGCGTCTCAAGACTTTGTGTCCAAACTGTATATAGGAAATTCTTCAATGACGCCCGGGAAAAGACAAATCTTTGCGATAATCTCACTTTTCATTCGGATGAGTCTTTTTTATTTGAAATGAAATTGCATTTTTAAAGATTTAAACGGATTATTGTTTGACACTCGATGTAAATATACATTTTTGTTATTTGTAGATATAAAATCCTTTCCTGATACAAATATTACACATATCCATTGAGCCGAAATAATTTAGATGTACAGATTATATTTTTGTTAACGTTCAAGATTACATTGTGAATTGCGTTTACTTAGTGTAAAATAAATAAGTAGTTATATCATGTCTAAAAAACATTCATAACTTCAGTACTTACGAAAATGCAATATTCAAACCACATCCGACTCATTTGGGAAAAATCAAAAGATAGGAATCGTCACTTTTAGAACAACTGTCGAATATTCTGTTATCAATGTCTATATGGTACAAGAATGTAAATATATTGGCATATTTGCTCGGGTTTCGTATCTTGGCATAAAACTGGACTCATCACACACTATATATGCACAGATTTTAAGACTGTAAAGTATAAATTAAAATATATGGATTACGTATATATTACTTTCTATATATTGGGCAACATTATAAATTCAACTACTTTATCTGAAAACAATGAATCCCATGACCATTTATCCTCTTAAAATACCTTAGCAGTGCATATCCTTTTATCTGAGTTTTTACTTTTTAATTTACTTTTTTTTTTTTTTTCATTTTTGTCCCCATTATATTAACTCTCTACGCTAACTTGTTTTCTACATTCATGACTAGTTTTAATATAATGCAGTTTTAGTTTAGGTCAGTATCGTCAAATTCAGAGCTTTCCTATAATAACCATGTGCTAATATATTTCCTCTCATAATAAGACGCAGTCTTTGAAACTAAGCGAATAAGGGAAAACTTAATACTAATTTTTTAGTACTCTATAGAACAATGAATCATATTTGATTGTATTAAACTTTTGTTTATTTGGTAGAGATAACAATATATATATATATATATATATATATATATATATATATGGCGTCAGAGGTTTGAAAAGAAAGCAATGCATTGCTGTTATTAAAGAGTGTATTAAGTCTATTAGTGGGAGTATGTTAGTGTAAATTTGTTGTCTTACTTATAGTTTATTTCCGAGGTCGAGGTTTCTGTGTTAAAGACGAGGGTTCTTTATCAGCGAAAAGTTTTATACAAGATACCAAAAAAAGTACGTCCAATGATGGTGTACTGTTGCCACATCTGGACATAAGCTGCTAGAAGCAGCTTATCCTTTTTTACAGAGTGCAAACTAGATTTCATAGCCTAGAAGGGAATACCATTTTCTTTTCCCTACAGAGAATAGACGTTACGAGCTTCTCTACCTTATCATTATCTTCATGACAAGTGCTCGTCTGAGTTCTAATCTATGGTTCGCTCTGGCCTGCTTTTCATATAAAACACGTCTAGCTGAAGCCCCTATCGATACATTCCCCCACTTTTTCTATGCCTACACGTAAATGTTGATTTCATGAACAAAGCTTTTCTCTTCGACCAGCACGTCTGTCTAAATATAATGTTAAAAATGGCAGCCAGCTGACTACAACACGGTTGTCTTCAAGTCCAAAGTAAACAAGGTATTGGTAAGCGTTCAACTTAAGTAATCGAATTTACCCAATTTCCAATCCTAACATTTTCCTATCGATTACTGTACACTCATTAACTCTTATCTTCGACTGACCCCAGGGTCTAGATAACTGGTGACTCCTTTGTGAAAAAACGGGTTAATATAGAATTGCAATCATCCTTATATATCAGATGTATACCTGGCCTTGGGTGGGTAAAATATTAATTATTAATGCTAATAAAGGGATCGCTTATATATATATATATATATATATATATATATATATATATATATATATATATAGTAATTAACATACAGTTCTGTTTCGTTCTATCACAGCTAGTAAATGCAGTTAGACTAACACTTTCCATCTTTTTCTGCCATGGATTTACCATACAACCATCGCGTTGACAATCGGCAGTTTTAAGCACTGGACTATGGATCGGTGCTCCTAAACGTCTCATCAAATGTTTATTAAATAAACATATGTCCAGTACTCGATCTGCTAGTTAGTTTACAAACAAACAAACAAACAAACAACGATATAAAGTTGGAAAAATAATATGATGCGATCAGATTTAGAGCATATATTATTATATCGAATAATGTATTATATAAGGTATTCACTCATACAAAGTTTTTTTATTCAATAATTTAAAAAAAAATGTGAATGTTATATGAACTTTCTATCAGCTGTTAAACATGAATGATATCACAGGTTTGGCATATAAGTGCATAATGTTAATTATGTTTACGTAAGAATTTTCGCTACCGAGTCCTGTATTATATCTTATTTTGACTGTTGCGTATATTCTTAAATTTTAGTTGGCGGATCTACGATTTTATCGAGTTTATCGTACTTATTTAATTCGTTTAAATTCATTGTGTCGGTGTATTTTGCATTATTTCTTACATGAACAATCATAGAGTCTTTTAAAATGTTTGAATGTGCACGACTCCATTTAAGATACCTGTAACTGTTGTGTCAATAATTTTCTACACTACCTGTTTAAACACGATGAAATAACTGCCGATGCTTAAAAACTTCTCGGCTAATACCGTTTATTCATGAAAGGAAGTAGTTCTATTAGCGAATGCTTTTTATGATTTTTTCCGAAAATACATTATGCTAAATAGAAAGATAGAAAAGTAATCAAGGAAAAATATATTTGTAACTTTTTTTTTTTTTTTTTATTATTACATTTTCACCCCAAACAAGGCAAATTGCCACTTTGGTGTAGGGGGCTACTATCAGGGGCAACAACTACTGGGGTACTATGTAGGGATTTGGGCAGCAAGGTGTCGGTTCACGTTACACTTGAACTTCTGCACGTCAGTACTGTTGGGGAAGCAGGGACCTGGAATGGAATTCCAGAGTCTTGCGGTTCTGGGGAAGAAACTATTGGAGTAAAAAGATCTTTTACATCTAGGGACCTCTACAGTGTGGGGGTGGGATCTAGTAGCCTGTCGGGTTTGTCGAGGGTTCTCGCGTCGTGGGGGCACAAGTGATTGCAGTTCATCAGAGCATTCACCACTAAAATACTTGTAGAACAGGCAGAGGGATGCAACATTTCGTCGATGGGACAGAGGCTGAAGCTTAGATGCCAGTTCAGGGCCTATCAGATTTGCGACTCTCTTTTGAACCTTGTCAAGGAGCGAGAGACTAGTAGCAGATGCACCAGCCCAGATGTGGCAGCAATACTCCATACATGGGCGAATGGTGGCCTTATAGAGGTACAGGATACTTTCGGGTGTTAGTAGTTTTCTAGCACGGTAGAGAGAGCCTACCTTTCTTGCAGCGGCCCTGGCAATGCCTTCAATGTAATTGTTCCAACTCATGTTTCCTGTGAACGTTAGGCCAAGGAGTTTGAAAGATGGACTCTCAGATAAAGGGTCGTTGGCCATTGCTATTGGTGGTAGAGAGGGTTTCTTGTAATTATTGAATGAAACTAGTTTAGTCTTGGCAGCATTGAACGCGACCAACCACTTTTGTCCCCATTCCACTACAGATTGGAGGTCTTCCTCTAGTGTTTCTGCCATTTCTTTAGAAATGTGTTCATTCGTCTTCCTGTCGTGTCTGCCATAGAGTGTAGTGTCATCAGCATATATACCCATCTCAGAGGCAATGTTGTCGGGGAGGTCATTTATGAATATCAGGAACAATAGAGGTCCAAGGATAGAACCCTGGGGCACTCCCGCATTTATATCATATTGTTTAGATGTGCGACCGTCGAGGACTACCTGGATTTTTCTCTTATCTAAGAAGGATTTAATTAAGTTAAGTATTCTACCAGTGATACCGTAAGATCTAATCTCCCTGAGGAGACCCTCATGCCATACCCTGTCAAAAGCCTTAGATATATCTAGAGCTACCGCTCTGCCTTCCCCCGCTTTGTCCAGTGATTGGTATATACGTTCAGAGATCACGGTGAGGATGTCTGCTGTGGAACGGGCTTGTCTAAATCCATATTGTTTGTCAGTCAGTAGTTTAGCACCTGTAAGATGATGGACTAGAGCATGGTTAATTATGGTCTCAAATATTTTGGCAAAAAGTGGGAGGAGGCTAATGGGGCGATAATTTGATGGGTCTGTCCTTTCGCCAGAATTCTTGAATACTGGTACAACAGAAGCAGTTTTCCAACAGCCCGGAAAGCAAGCTTCATTAAGACATTTGTTGTAGAGTTTGGAGAGAACTGGAGCTACTTCGGCTGAGCACTTTTTTAATAGCACAGCTGGGATAAGATCGGGTCCACATGCTTTTGAGGTGTCAAGGTTACTTTCAAAATATCATGAAATTTATACTTAATGCATTTGAAATTCTTTTCTGGATTCTACTCTGTGAAACATTTATTTTTAATGTGTCGTTGTAATATCAAAGGAACTGGCTGTTGATTTTATAACCTGGCTATTTTTGCTTGAGTTGTAATAAAATTTCTAAAATCAGCTTGGTCATTGCCCCCCCCCCATTTATAAAGCTCGGTGTTTAAGTCTTTAGTGTGAGTTGGCCGGGCACTGGCGAACACTCAGCCTTATGCAAAATGGTCCGCGCAGTGATTTTATAAAGACATATTTATAAACCATATATTCTTTCATTTGTGACTCACTGTTTTTTGGTCGAAGTTACAAAAGTTAAAATTAGCAATAACATTTCAAATAAGAACTGCATCTTTTACTTTTGGTGTCAGATATTTGAACACTTCAATATAATGAATTTCATTTATTTGTGAACTTTAATGTAAAACAGTTTTACAAATGTCTTGTTCTCAGCATGAAAAAAAAAACAAGACATGTTTTCTGTATTACGTCATAAACAACCAGATTGTTAAAACCAATGTTACATGGAATTATTTCTTCGTTAAACATAAAATCTTTTCGTGTCACGTAACAAAAGGATTTAATTAAAACAATTTTATTCGTGATTTTTGGACGTAAAACGAAACAAAGAAACATGTTGTTGTTACAAAACGAAATAATCGAAGTAAAATACAATAATTTTGTGTAATGTTTTAATGTTAATGAAATACCACAACTTTTGTAGAAATTGAAAAAAAATTTTCTTAGATATTTCGTACTTTTTGAGCAAACAGTTTTTTTTTCGTATTTTTCAAATAGTTTATTTAATATAAAATTTAATTTTAATAAACTGGAAATCTATAAGTGTACATGTGTTCATTTAGGATAAAGAATGAACAATTTTGTTTGTTGATGACAGTAAATTGCGGCGAAATATGAAAAAAGATTTTGGAAACAAATAAAAATGAATCGTAAACAAAAATAAATAAAACATAAACAACAGTAAAGAATATATTGAAAAATAAATATGTGGACACATTTATAATGAATAAAAATCAAAATTCTGATAGACTGTCACTTTCACGTAATGTAGATTGAACCTGCATGTTCCGCAACACATGGCTCGTATTCTCCATTGTATTATGGACGTTGTGCTTTCGACACATCAGTAGCGTTTTGAACGCAAACCGGAAATCCCTTGAAAACAGTGCGTAAATGCAAGGGTTGAGCGCTGAGTTGAAATAGCCGAGCCAGAAAAAAATGGAGAATACCAAAGGTGGTATGCAGTCGACGCAGAAAGCTTCAACTAAGTACAAGGTAAAAAATGGCAGCCAGCAAAGAATGAACACTCCAACAATGATGGCAAGCGTCTTGGCAGCTTTCGTTTCTCTCCTAAACTTGCTGCGATGAGTTTTGACATTTTTTCTCACAACTTTGAAATTGAAAGCCCCCGAGCGACCCCGGATATGATCGTCGGCGGGAACGATTGATCCTACCTTTTGTCTTTTTTCCTCTATATTGTTACCCTCATCTTTAGCAACAGCAGAACCGGATTTACTCACTTCGACAATGTCACTACCACTAGACAAAGAGTTGGTATCCATTGATTGGTTTTTACATACCTGAGGGCTTGGTGTGTTGATCGCGATCGAGGGTTGCTGATTTGACGCATGGAACCGTTTAAATGTATGCACGTAACCATGTCTGTTAGTCGTGCAAGTACTAGACATTTTATCCGAGTTAGATTGATAACTTTTTTTCTGCCTTGATTTGGTCTTTTTGTGTTGAGTGCTTTCGTTTGAATAATTTTTACAAGCCCTGTTCAATTGAATCCTGTCCGTTTCTAAACGCCGACATTTTTCGGGGTCTTTTCTTTTTTTATCCTTCCAATTCGGCTTGACGCCATACGCACCCCGGCCCCGATGAACACGTAGAGTAATTGATACGTTGTTGCGCATGTTCTCCCCTTCTGTCTTCGTTGTAAGCGTGCCTTTCCGTAACGCCTCTGCAGTCTCTACGGCTGTTTTGTAAATACGCAAATAGAAGAATCCCATGACACACATAGGGAAGTAGAAGGAACCTATGGAAGCGTAGATGCGATAACCTTTTGACGAGGTTAGTTCGCATGACAAATATGATAGATCAGTGCAATTTTTGGGTTCAGGTGTATCTAAGATAAATGACACATCGCCGATGGGCCCTTCGCCCGGATTGTATTCGTAGAGTCTCGAGATAACAACAAGCTGGTCACTGCCGTTAGCTAAATCGTAAGCAGTGAGAAAGTTTAGAGTGGAATTGATAGGTTCGGCATTAGGTGGTGCGTTGTTTGAACCCCAGTTCAGCAAAGGAGGTAGACACACAATAAAAGCAAATATCCAGACACCGGCAATGAGACACTTGGCTCTTCGGCGCGACATGAGACTCGGGTATCGCATTGGATGTGTAATAGCGATGTAACGATCTAGGCTTATAGCGACTAAGTTTAAAATAGAGGCCGTGCATAACCAGACGTCGATAGCCAGGTACATAACACACCAGATGCGGCCGAAAACCCAAACATGTAGCACTTCGAGCATAGTCGAGAAGGGCAAAATGGTAACGCCGAGGAAGAGGTCCGCGAATGCTAGCGACACGATAAACAAGTTGGTAACTGAGCGTAGCTTCTTCGACTTTGCCACAGCCAGAATGACAAGTGTGTTGCCCCCGATCACGAGCACATTAATACTCAACAGGACGATTAAAGAAACGACGAATTTTACGGTGTTGGTGTCGGCCCAAAGGTCATCAGCAGTCACACACTCAGAGGTGACGCCAGTATCCTCCATCTTAGAAGCCTTACCCTAGTTTATGTCGTCCTCTTTAAGCTTATCATTTAGCAAACATATCTTTTAGTCTGCTGATCATTTATTAAATGATAATGTTTTTAATAGTTTCTATGTTTTTTTTATAGAAGGATATACATATTTTATGATATTTAAGTAATCAGCTACTCTATAATAATATGTCAAGATATACATATATATATCTGTATATACGTATTTAACACACACATATATGTATATATATAAATATATATATATATATATATATATATATATATATATATATATATATATATATGTATCATCGAAAACAATTAGCGAACGAAAATACTGCAGGTCGAAATGGTTTTAAGTTATTGAGGGAGAATACAAAAGAAATAACAAGTTATGGAACACCTCAATTCTTTTAAATGGAATTGGGAACTGGTCATTCACTCTATTCCGATAATGAGACTTCTCTTTGCTAAGTTGTCTTTATTGTGCCTATACCGATTTATACGTTTTTAATAATTTGTTAATGTTGTCCACTCATGTTGTTTTCATTTTGATTTGTTAAAATTTTTACCTTATTAGACGTTATTCAATATAAGCCGTATTAATTATACGAAAGCTGTAAAAGTATACATTTTCCCACAGTTTAAACGGATATTGGCCTCACGTATATATCCTATATATATATTGAAATACATAATTAAAGAATGAATATATATTTATCAACATAACAAAGGTTCGTTATATCAAAATAATGCAAGAACTACAACTTCATGAAAATACGTATGACGTATATAAACTGGAAACATTACATACATTGTATATGAAAGTTGTCGATATTTCTTGCTGAATTAATCGGTTTCTCTGTAAATATTTTACTTGCATTTAAAACAAAAGCTTTTAGTTTACTAGTATGATATTATCTACTAGTCCGAGGTTATTTGACAGTAAGTCTTTATGAATTGCATATATTCCTGTATTGACATGTACTGAATCCATAAAGGTGCCCCGGCAGAAGTGAAAAATATAGCAGTTGATTAAGTTGTGCGTATGTTATATGAAATTATTTAATCTCAAAATAGCTTTTATTTTCTTCTTTTAAAATTGATATTTTACCGTACAACTTCGTTTCCCATAAAACACATAATGTATTGCATCTTGCTTTAAACAGAGTTTTCAATGTAATTGTTTTAATGACTTTATTATCACAGTTTTAGAATATGCAGTGCTTATTAATAAGGTGCTTCTTCCATTATCTAAAGTTTTAAAAGTTCCGTAAATGTGTACCTATGTGAAACATAATATCCGTTTCTTAAAATATACTAAAACTATTAATGATCTATAGTTATTCATTTTTGTGTATGTTATTATTCACAATCTAAATTAAAACACAATTTACAATGATGTATTTCGTAGTAGATTAATTTTCATTTGGTCGAATTAATAACTTAGAGGAACATAAAGTAATCTTGCATCCAATGTTTATAAAGTAATGTCAGTCAACTTATCGACATATGCATCCAAACATTCTTCATTCATATTTCCCTCAACGATACAACATATACAATTATTTTTCATCATGTCCTATTTCCATGTAAAAGCAGAGTAAACGTTGACTGTGTATGGTATTCTACGGGTAGAAACATGCACTGGTCTATCTACTTCAGATGACATTAATACTTTATAAACAAAACTGGAATCAATATTGACGTAGACTTATACTCCCAGACTTGATTGTCTTATGCTGTAAAAGCATTTAAGTCGTTTTGGTATGCTGTTTCGTAAAAAATTTTAATCATTATATTATTCCGTTACTGTTTATTTTCAGAATAATCACACCTAATTAATATTTAATCCTTCATTATTTATTGTATTAGTTCCAAGTATTCATCAGTTGATCTCAAACTTTTTAAATTAATACTACTTTAAAACAAATGGGGATTTTGTTCACAGTAGACATTAAATATGAACGATTTTTGGTTGATATAAACATTAGCGCTAGTTGCAGAATTTCTATTTTTTTATAATTCACAATAAAAATTGCATTTATTATTATTATTATTATTATTATTATAAATACAGCGATCTTTGTAAAGATCTTCTTTGAAACTTCTGCAATCTTATCTCTATGTATTCAATGTTTCGCAAATAACGCATAATGATATTCACAATTGACAACTACTGCTTGCGATTTTCTTATATCTATAAAAGAAATAGCTTCCTTTTTATTCAATATTTTTTTGTTTTAGAGATTTGTCTTTTGCGTAATGGGTAAGATTACTTATTTAATTAGTTTGGTTGAATACAATCTTTTAATGCCGATGATTCCTGTCACCTTGAAGGTTTTATATTACTTGTGCAATGGGATTAGTTTTATTAAAATGTTTTTTATGCGAATGATGCATGTAACCTCTAAAGTTTAAGATTACTTGTGTAATGTGTGTAATTTAATCAAAAGGATTTTCATACCAATGATGCATATCACCTCTTAGGTTAATTGTTACTTGTGCAATAGACTTAGTTTAATCAGAAATGTTTTTATTCCAATGATGCATATGGCACCTAAGGTTTGAGATTACTTGTGAAATGAGTTTAGTTTAATTAAAATGTGTTCATGCCAATGATGCATGTAACCGCTAAAGATTAATAAGAAATATTTTACACTAATGATGCATGTCATCTATTAGGTTTAAGATTACATGTGCAATGGCTTTATATGACAATGGTGAATGTCACCGATAACGTTTAAGTGCACGTGTGCAATGGGGGTAATGTAATCATAAGGGGTTTCGATCAAAATGATGGATATCACATCTGAGGTTTGAGATTGTTTGTACAATGTTTACTTTAATCAGAAATGTTTTGATGCCAATGAAACATATTACCTCTAAGGTTTTAGGTTACTCGTCAAATAGATCTAGTTTAATCAGAAATGTGTTTTTATGCCAATTATGCATATCAAATCTAAATTTTAAGATTACTTGTGCAATAGGTTTAGTATTATAAGAATATTTTTTATGCCAATGATGCATGTTTAAGATTACTTGTCCAATGGGTTTTGTTTAATCAGAAATGTTTTTATGGCAATGATGCATGTGACCTTTACGGTTTTAGATTACTTGTTTCGTTTAATCAGAAGTTAATAATTGCTAATGATGCGTATCACATCAAATGTTTAAGCTTACTTGTGCAATGCGTTTAGTTTAATCAAAAATGCGTATATGCGAATGACTGATATCACCTCTAAGTTTTGAGATAACTTGTGCAATGGGTTTAATACAATCGAAAATGTTTTTATGACAATGATTCATGTTACCTATAAGGTTTAATGTTACTTGTGCAATAGATTTATTTTAATTATAAATGTCTTTTATACTAATGATACATTCCACTTCTAAGGGTTAAGGGTACTTGTGCAATGGGGTTAGTTTAATCAAAACTGCTTTTAAGGCTTTAACAATGCTGAAAATGCATTAAATAAATTTAAATATGAACAAACATTTATTATTTGTGGAAATGTTATGATTGTTTGATCGCATGGTAGTAAATAAAATATATATGTGCGTTAATATTTACCAATTGACAATGGAGATTTATGTATTAAACACATTATTCAAACATTATCCCCAACAAAAAGTAGGAAATAAAATTAAAATGACATGTATTAAAGTCTTGATAAAGCTAAGAAGATTGGGGAAATCACTGCAGCAATATTTTTTTAAGAATGAAACATGTGCATTATTACGTGTTTAATCTGATATTTAATTCTGCGTTAAATGATACCTCTTAGTTTTGCTTTGTATCAGCCACACATGATGAGGAATATGAACTCAGAAATAAAAAGCCCCATCAAATTAATTTTAAACAAATGTTTGTTCGTTATGATGTTTATATTTGCTTATATAGACATACAAAAGTTAAATGTAATCTTTATCAATGTAATGAGTATAAGATAGAATATAATGCAAATAAAGAATGTTTTATTCGTTTTTGCATTTTTAATGGATTATGTAGAACTTAACACATCTGATTAAAACACATCATAAATGGTAAGCTTTATTCAAAACTTTTTTAATAATCAATAGGTATCGACTTGTTATAGAGTACGCCTTTTTTTATAAGATTTTAATAAATTAAAATATCAATCTAGACTTTAGTGATTAAAACCAATCTTAATATTGTTACGTTTGTACTTGTAATCGAGAGTTTTATTTTGTCAAGAATTCTATAGCCATTTGCAGCATGTATCCGTGCGTCTTTGAGCAGGAGAAGAAGAGTACAAAGATAGAAATGGCGAATTATGAATGACTTTGCGGCGAAACATTATCAGTATATAATCTTGAGTATGGAATCGTCTCCTTTTTGTCGAGGAAGTTTCACTTTATCCATAGTATACATCGGTATCCCTGTTTGTTTTAAAATTCTTTGGGTTGAAAAAAAATCTTCGAAAACAATGTTGTTCTCTCGTGCATACATTAAGACTATTTTTTAAAAATATTTTTCGACAAAAATTCGACTTGTTCCAACGGATGACTGATGTCCTTGGCATGCTTCATGAATCCCACCGCTAGAGTTTATACTTCCAAGCTGCTGAGTTGTGTCAGTCTTTAAGATTTTTATCAACATTGGTATGATTTCGTATTTTGTTATTCCTGCAAATAAAAATAAAACATATCAATTAGCTTGTATTTTAGTAATAACTGAGGAATAATTATTTTCGTTAGTATTTTTCGCATTAATATAAAACAAATCTATATCACATAATTTCACTGCAACAAGTTATTCAGAACAGATACATGAATTATGTTCATAAGCATTTTGATTGTTCTATAATATGTACATGCTCAATACCTCGCTATTATATCATAATTTAAAAGTCAAATACTATTTTGAGCCTAGATTGAAAAATGGATTGAGAACAACACAGACGTATATACCAAATAATATATATCTATCTTATATATATCTTCCTCTCTCTCTCTCTCTCTCTCTCTCTCTCTATATATATATATATATATATATATATATATATATATATATATATATATATATATATATATGTGTGTGTGTGTGTGTGTGCGTGTGTTGTGGAGTACAAATAACCCCTATTCCAGAACTAACTGGATACACTAGTCATATGAATATCTCTGGTTTCAGAGATTAAATGGAGACATTCATACCATTTTTAACCGCATGCTACGTACACGTTCCTTTCATACTACTTTATGATACATACATGTTATATTTTATACACTTTGCACTACTTGTGGTTTCTTTAATTTTTAACCCCAAGCACGGGTCTACAACAACATATACTATTTTTATTTACATAGACAAATATTACATAGCCGCTACACTGATCATGCTAATATTCAGACAATATATTGACAATATCTTAACAAAATATTGGCAAAATTTATGTGCAGAAGAATAGAAATATTTTTTTATTAAAAAAATAAGTATAAACTATTAAATTTAAAGCGGTGGATTGTAGGTAAAGTGATATTTTAGACTCCAACCATAGAAACCTATAGGGGGAAAAGGAACGCCAAGACATAACAGGATAGAAAAAGGGATAAAAAGGAAAAGAAAAAGAAAAGCTAAAGGAAAAAGTGAAAGGCAAAGAAAAAGAAGAAAAAGAAAGAGGATAAAGAATGATACATCGAAAATCATCGAGACACAGAAGGAGGAAAACATGGTTAGCGGGATTACATTGTTAGAAGAAATGGGAGCAGGGTGAACGCGTTTGAAATTATTTATGAATAAGTGAAGGAAAGTGTCAAGAAACTTGAGTGTTGTCTACCATAGAGGAAACATTAAAAAGAAAGAAAAGAAAGAAAGATGTCAGCCCAAGGGGAAAGGGGCGATAAAAACGCATTAACAAATAGGGTGGTCAGTCAAGTAGACATATACACATTTATGTGCGTATCAGTAAGTTAGTCGAACCTACACACACACGTATATATTCATGCATGCGCGTATACATATATATATATATATAGAGAGAGAGAGAGAGAGAGAGAGATACATGATCTGCTTTCATTGTAAAAACTCGATCACGCTGCATTTCTAAAGAAATTGCAGAAAAACATGCCTGCACATATGTATCCAGTAAGGCATGCATAAATAATATAACGTACTATAATCATGCTCAGTTGTCACTGAAATAAACAATAAACAACGGCATTCAAGTGCACTAACCCCTACCACATACAATAATACACTCATTATATATATATATACACTTGTGCCCGATATTATTCATACCCCTCGGATCTTTGAGATTTCTATAATAATATTGCTCAAACCAGAAGGGAAACAATATTAAAGGGATTTCAAACAATAAATCAAGCATAGGCATTTAATTTAAACTCAACAAATAAATAAATTATGCAAGTTTGAAACATTATACAAAGAAAAACAATAATGGCACTAGTTCAAAATTATTCATACCTCTCTTAGTAATAGTCAATAGCATGCCCTTTATTCTTAATAACTGCCTGTAACCGTTTTGGATATTTATCAACAAGGTTTTTACAAGCATCAACACTGATTTTTGACCATTCTTCAATGCAGTAGTTCTCCAAATCCCTCAAATTTCTAGGTTTCCGCTTTTTAACCTCAGTTTTGAATATGTGCCAGAGGTTTTCGATAGGGTTCAGGTCGGGACTCTGGCTAGGCCATTCCAAAACATTAATTTGATTATCCTCAAACCATTTCTTGACTATTTTGGCAGTATGTTTTGGATCATTATCCTGTTTAAGGACCCAGTTTGGTCCTAAATGGAGCTTCTCCGCATCCTGTTTAATGTTTTTCTGGAGTATCTCCAAATATTGCTCCTTCTTCATGGTTCCATCTATCTTGACCAAACTTCCTGGACCACTAGCCGAAAAGGAGCCCCAAAACATTAGGCTACCACCACCATGATTCACCGTGGGTATGGTGTTCTTTGGGTTGTAAGCTTCTCCTTTCTTCCTCCAAACGTAAGAAGCATCCATATGGCCAAACAATTCAATTTTTGTTTCGTCAGTCCACAAAATACTTGAGAAAACGGACTCTGGAGAATTCACATGGGTCCTAGCAAACTTTAGACGTGCTGCAAGGTGTTTTCCGGTGTGCAATGGAGTCCTTCTTGGTCTTCTTCCTTTCAGACCATTTTCATGCAGAGTCCTTTTCAATGTTTGCCTTGATATTTTTATGCCAGAAGACTCCAGATTTTCTAAAATGTCCTTAGTAGTGGTGGTTGGATTTGCATTAACACTTCTTACAATATTCCTGGTGGCTCTAGCAGACAGTTTCCTTTTCCTTCCTCTACCAATCAAGTTGTTTGTTGTGTGGTGGCTCTGGAATATTTTGATGATGCTCTGTACTGTTGCTGTAGGGACCTCAAATTTCTTGGAAATTGATTTGTAACCTAAACCATCCTTATGTGAATTCACAATTTTAGTCCTAAGATCATTACTAAGCTCTTTTTTCTTCCCCATTCTAATAATTTTTATTCTTTTATTGGTTTTCAGTTGATATCATTTTAATTTCTGAAAAATGCAAAAAAACGAAATGAAATTAATCAAAGGTTGTATAAAAGCATTAAAAATAAGAATCAAACAGGAAACAAACAGTCAGAAACTCGATTAATACTGAAAAAATAAGGGGGTATGATTATTTTTGAACATTGCAGATTTTATAAATAGCTGTATATTTCTTTTATTACAAGTATCCCGAGATTTTAAAATGACGAAAATGATCAGAAGAGGTTTATTAAGAATATGTATCAATATGGAAGTAAACAATAAATTCTTACAAAGTTACACCTAATAAACTCAATTTTCAAGGGGAGGTATGAATAATATCGGGCACAAGTGTATATATATATATATATATATATATATATGTATATATATGTTTATATATATATATGTGTGTGTGTCTGTGCGTATGTGTATATATCTATAATATAAAGCGGAATATCTGTGTGTGTGTGTGGCTGGTCACGAATAGGCTTCTATATGGTTGTTTATTTAAAAAAAAAAACGATTACATATAATGATAGAAGATGTATCGAGACACATGAATGGATATGTTTGATATGGCAGAACGGCAGTTCATAAAAATGGTGGGGTCTGCATTCGCGCCTGGTCCACAAAGTATGGAAATGAAAAAAATATATAAATAAAAAAAAACGTTTACAAGTGTTTATGATATATATATATATATATATGTACATAAGAATACTTTGATAAGTATGTTTTAACTAAAATAGGGATGATATAATAAACTGGTGGGGTCTACGTTCGCGCCGTGCCTTCATGGAATGGAAATAGGCACAAACTTTAATAATAACTTTTCATATTTATCTGCGTAAGTATACTTTGATAATTCTGTTTCAGTTTGAAGAAATATGATAGAATAAAATTATGGGTTGTTCGTTTGCACCTGACCTCCATAGAATAGAAATGTGTCACACAGTTTAACAAGGTTTTTTAATATAGATCAGAGAATATTATGATAAGTGTTTCAGTGTGAACAGCTATGACATAATAAATTATGGGGTTTATCTATTTTATTTTTACTTTCTACATATTTTTCTTTGGTTTTGATACCCCCAAATTCCTTTTCATAATCTATCATACTTTCGTATATCAAAGTCCATTTTCTGTAGGCTGATTTTGAACCCAGTCAACGACGGGTATATTTGCTAGTATAATTATATGTATGCACATAAAAATTCATTTAAAAAAAACATGAATGTATTTAGTTCAACAGTGTTCAATATGGCATAGATAATGGTAGTAATTTATAATATGTATTAAAGTCTAAAACGTCAAGCTATAGATGGGCAAAAGATGATAGATGGGCAAAAGACACCAAACCCTCCAACTTCAAACAAATTTTGTATCCAAGTATAGAATGGAAAGGACAAAAAATACTGCCAGTGTCAGACCATCCTCTTGTCGATATAACGCATGGAAGTCTTTCTTTTCGGTCTTTCAACTTGCAATAAATCCTTATACATTTGATATTATCTTCCACCATTGGTTCTTGTTTAAGCTGTCAAACAAAAAACTCAACTCCACGTTGATGCTTTAGTATTCGTCCCTTTTGACGGTTACTAATTGCGTACATTTGCCAATTATTGGCATACACTCACCAATGAGCGACCTACAAAATTATGCTGTTCTTTTTTTCTACATTTCTGCTGTCATTTTACAGCCTAAGTAAACACGTGATCGTTTGCGAGAGTTATGATTTCTAGTAGACCTCCTCCTTTTATTACTGTCGCATAAATAGCAGGGAGGTGCTGATCGCCGTTGACGTGTACTTCTACGTAGAATAGGAGGTGTCACTTCCTTGTTCTCACTTTCCTCATCACTACCGTCATCGCCACCGGCACGTTAATTTCTGAGCTCATCCGAAGGGGCAATAGAGGATCAGGATCATCTTCGAATTGTATGTTTCTTCCTCATCGTCATCTGATGTAGAAGAGGCACAACAGAGGCGGACATATTTCACAGAACGTGGAATACCATCGACCAACCTAGTCTGACGACTTATTATTTTTTTCTATTCGTCAACTTTAAACGTTGTAGTGCACAGAGCATTTGGTAGATTTACCTAAACACGATCTCCCACTTTATACAGTTGGCCGACAACTCTAACCACTGATGGTGTAACATCTATCTCTATTATAGGCTGTTCGTAGCGGTAAATCCCATTGGCTAGCGCAGTTGATGGTGTTGCATCGTCGTTGAGTGCCACATTATACCAGTACACAACTTCTGGAATCGAACACTGTGTCCTGGCTGCAATTCTTTGACGGTGCAGTGACATTGCTTTGCTATGCTGTTACCTTCCAGAAAATATGTACATCGGTAATGCATTCTAACCTCCCCCGTCATTCGGTTCTTAATTTCTGAAGTTCTTGAAATGTGGAGGTATTACCAGTCAAGATTTCAAGCGGGGACCACGTTCAAAAATGATCTTAATTGTCGCACAATGCTCAATGTATCCTGTCGTATCAACAAACGCCATATTGTGAAACGCCTCGGATCACAGCCTGTTCAAGGTCAAGAAAGGTTTACCATCATAATGCGTGATATCTATACCTATTCGATATCACTTTTCCTCCACCTGAAACTTACTTTTTGCCATCGGAATGGTACTGGATCAATTCACTGACACTCTTCGCACGAGATTATTGTTGCCTTTATCGACGCCCTCATAGTTGCAGGACACAATATGTGGTTCGACGAATTCAAGGATATCCACTTTTCTGAAGTATTTCATGGATCTAATACGGTGTTAATTGGTCTGTAAAGCCTGCGCCTGTCAGTTGCGGTGGATGAGATCTAAACCTCATTATATCCATCCATCTCTTTGGCACGCGAGTGAGCTTATCAGCAAAATTCTGATCCGGTGGAACTAAGGTAATGTAAACCTGCAAACTGTATTCATTAACTAGACGCTTTATTATCGCTAGTCTCCTTCATATCAACATTTCACTCGCGGCTCTAGTCCTAACTCGTGACTTTCCAGTTAAGGTGTCAATCAACCAGTGGTAAACACACAATGAGTAAGAGTGTAGGTGTAAGACCTACGCATGCACCCGCAGCGCAAGATTAAGGCCTTTCAGCGTGACATCAAGTTCTGCCAAATTGGTATGCTGCGCATCATATTTCGGATGAAGCCAGAACGCATCTTCTACAAAATTATCCAATCGTTTTAACACGACACTTGTAGCCAAAGAACTTGCGTTAACCTATGCATTCATTTCGTGTCCAGATACACCCCCCCCTGGCAGGGTTGTTTCTATATACTTTAGTCAACGTTTCAGCCATCATTTACTGGAGAGAATCGTCATTGACTATGCCGTCCCATCCTTTTGTGATCGTAGTTGCTAGTCTTTTTAGTGATTCTATTTCTACTCGAAGCCATCCACAGACAGGTAAATATTCTACTTATTTACCGCAAATAGAACAGGTTATGCGCCATGTTAATACACAAGGTAATTCTGGAATCGAGCTCCCTTGCTTCCATCGTAAAGTATTAAATTCCTCTCGGACATCAAGGCTCAACCTGAGCGCCTCATCCTTTAAGCGCTTAGGGTCCTAGCTTAATAAACCGAAAAAAAATCAGTTTCATTTGAACGGCATCTGCACACATTATGTCTTCATCAACGTAACTGTCATCAATGTAAGCTGAAGTAGCTTTCGCTGTGGTCTCATTATGCATTAAAACATTTTAATAATAACTATCATTATTAAAAGGGCTACATTTAGGCCCAAATCTAAGCGGGTCAAACACTATCGTTACCCCTTGATTATAGCTGTCTGACATGACTACAATGACTCATGGACCCGGATCTGTAGGTAGGCTCTCTTCAAATCCAGCAGTGCTCCATTACTCTCTTTCTGACGCCACTCTCGTAGTTTAGCAACATACACATCTGCATTCCCGTTAAAAGTTTCAACATACTGATTTAATTCTCGAAAAACCATCACGGATCGAATTTTGTGTTACTCAGTTGTTAATTAGTCATGAGCGGAATTAATCAGTTCTTCTTCATATGCAGTCCGATTCTTGGTAAAAACTGCCTACTCTGGAATGGTATTGCATAACCGATCAGGCGATTCGATCATGATCTATTTCCACCTCGCAGTCCAACCCCATTCGCTGTAGTTACACGTAGCAGAGAAGTCCTTTTCTTCAATAAAAATAGCTGCACATACTTCTTTCCCTCTACCAAGCGTTATACTTCCGTCTGCTGTAATCATGACACTTACTAGACCTCTTATTGCGTAAATTCCAAGTAATAAGTCGTATCCAGGGGGAGGGCCCTGCATTACCAGGACGTCAACTTCAGCTGTGTCACCTTTCTCAGTGCATATTGTGACAGTCCTTATACCACGACATGTGGGATAAACATTAATGTTCATTACCTCAACCTGTTGCTTCCCTATGTCCGACAGCGATTTGCGCTAACTATAGATCGGGAACATTCCGGGTCTACAAGTACTGAACATTACTTTTACGCCGATAACCGGCGACTGTACCTTGTCCTCCGCTTTGTTTCCTGAACAATTGCAAGATATGTGATTTGCAGCGAAACCATCGATTTTCTGTGTTCTCGTGGATAAACCTTCATCGTAACACTTCAACCCCGGCACTCCTTAGCAAGATGGTTAGGACGCCTACATTTATAACAGACCGGGTTCTCACTCTTAGCGTAAGCTGGGAGATAATTCATATTGTCTCCATAGGGTTTAGATACTGCACGACTAGTGTCGGCTGCTGCTGTAATTATTTTGGGGACATTCAGAATGTTTCGCGACCAAATCAATAACTCATCCGTTATTAATCTGTCAGCACGTGATGACGCTCGCAAAATTCAACTGATGTCCTCAGCTAAGTCCAACTAAGAGGCACAGCTTTACATTTTGTCGTTGACATCCTAAAATGGTGCTGATAATTTCCGTAAATCAGTTAAGTAAACGGTCACTATTTCATTGGGATGTAGTCGCAGGGCAGTAAACTGTTGTCATGTAACAAAAGGATCACTCCCAAATACTGTATATAAGCTCTGCTTAATTTCTTCCAGTCAGGTTCATCTCCGAGTTGCTAGTACGCTGCATAGACCCTCCCCCCGGTAAACTTCAATGGAATGACTATTTCTGGCTCTTATATTTTGTACAATTTGCAAATACGCTCAACATTCTCAACCCATTCGACAACAGAAAGCCCAGCAGTAGATCCATAAAATTCCGGTAAGTAACAGCTTATCAAAGTTACTTGAGAATAAAATAAAATAAAATAAAAACGCCGAGATGGCTTATAAAATGGAAAGGAAACAAAACAACAACAAAAATGGCAGTTTAAAACCGTCCTCTTGTAGATACAACGCACGCAAGTCTTTTTACCTTTCTCTTCTCAACTTGCAATACATCCTTGTGTATTCTACATAATCTTCCAATAATAAATAAGTTTACAATCTTGCAAGTAAATATGCTTTTCTTACACCATCAAATCTGCTTGATGATAATTTTAATTGTCAGCTTGGTGAAGTTGATGAAGATATAGAAAAATATAAATTCTTTGCCGAAGGAAGAGATTACAGTATTTTGTGAAAGCTCCAGGAAAAGACAAAATCATGAACTTTTGAACTTTGTACGGAGATACCATCTTGGGGATTCCGTCACTAATATTGTGATCTTCTGCGCATTTTCCTTACCAGAGCTATTAGCATTGCTAGCTGTGAGTGCTCTTTCTTGAAACTGAAACTCATGAAAAACTACATTCGATCAAAAATGAGCCAGACAAGGCTTACAGATTTGGCAATCCTCTCCATAGAGAGGGAACTTGTCGATAGAATGAATTTTTTTTTTTTTTTTTTTTTTTTTTTTTTTTTTTTTTTACAAAGGCATCACCACATTATCAAGGCCCAGAGGCCACTCAAGGATAAGGGTTAAAGAGTGTACAGTAGAAGTTGGTCAATATAGTAATCATTAGTAATGAAAATTTGGTAAATTTAATAACTTATATGGAACGGCTCATCAAGAACTTATTTACTTTAGACTTGAACAAAACCATATTGTAGTCAGCCGGAAAGCAGGAAAACGGAAGACAATTCCACAGGCGTGCAGTTCTAAGAAAGAAGCTTTGTTCATGGAATCTACGTTTAGGTTTAGGCACAGATAAAGAGTGGGGGAAATTATTGATAGTGTTTACAGCTAGACGAGTGTTTCTTGTGAAAGTTTGGCGAGGGGGGACCATAGATTGAAGCTCAGTTGAACACTTTCCATGAAAATAACGATACATCAGAGACAAACTCGCAACATCTCTTCTGTGAGATAGAGGTTGCAAGGAGGAGAAAAGGACATCTCCTACGAGGCTACGAAGTCTATTTTGAACTCTATCAAGGCAGGACAAGTTCTTTCTAGCAGCTCCTGCCCAGATGTGGCAACAGTATTCCATCCTTGGACGTACCTGGCTCTTATATAGATAGAGAATAGCATCAGCAGTGAGATATCTACTGGATCGATAGAAAGATCCCACCATTTTTCCAGCGGCCTTGGCAACAGATTTGATATACGTGTTCCATTTAAGATCAGGAGTAATGGTCAAGCCCAGAAGCTTGTCAAAACTTGAGGCCTCCTGAAGACGAGAGCCATTCATTTCAATTGATGACAAATGTGGATTAGAATGTTGATGATGTAAAGAGAGAAGCTTGGTTTTAGATGCATTAAAAGTAACCAGCCACTCCTTTCCCCATTGTACTACGTGCTCAAGATCAGAGGAGAGAGAATTGGAGAGAACTTGCTCGTTTACTGTCTTAGATGTGGTACCATAAATGGTAGTGTCGTCAGCATAAATGTCTACAAATGATGTAAGGATATGATTTGGAAGATCATTAATGTAGATCAGGAAAAGAGTTGGGCCCAGGATGGATCCCTGAGGGACACCGGCATTAATATTGTGAGCTTCTGATTTTTGCCCCTCAACTACTACTCTTATGAATCTATCAGAAAGAAATGATTTAATAATTGAGAAGACTTTTCCAGCTATACCATAGCTAGCGATCTTATGAAGTAAACCTTTATGCCATACCCTATCAAAGGCTTTAGATATGTCAAGAGCAATTGCCCTAGAAAGATTGCCACCGTCGAGAGATTTGCTAATCCTATGCGATATAACTGTAAGGACATCTGCTGTAGATCTAGCAGAACGGAAACCATATTGAGTGTCACTAAGAAGGTTATTTTTGTTGAGATGTTTGATTACTTCTGTATTTAATACAGATTCTAGCAACTTACTCATGACGCACAGGAGACTTATTGGCCTGTACTGAGAGGGGGATGAGCGATCACCTGAATTCTTAAATACAGGGCATACTGATGAGATTTTCCAGGGAGATGGGAAACTATTCTCCTTAAGACAACGTTTAAACAGTTTTGTAAGTATGGGCGCTAGTTCAGGTTGAAGTTTTTTGAGTACTATAATTGGAATACCATCAGGGCCAGTTGCTTTACTGGAATCAAGGTTTTTGATTAGCTTGGCAACATCACTTTTGATAGTTATTGATAACTTTGCCGAAAAAGAAAAAAAAACCGAAACGTATATTTGTAAATTTTCAACCGACTTGATGCCTCTCTCACAAAAAATAAATTTAGAGCCTTGTTTTCAATTCATAAATACATTCATTTAAAAAAAAATTTAAACTATTTTTATAAAGGATTGAAACATTATTAACAACAACAAAAATCTTAAATTTTGCGCTTAAACCAACAAATTATACACACGGATTTCAAAAAGAACGAATACAAGACGTTTTTTTCTCTTCGGGAGGCTCAGCATTTTAATAATGACATTATATGACAAAAACTGTACCTTGGACTATCTTCTCCTCGATATAGTCATGTTTTTTTTGTGAAAATTCGGAAATAACAACAATAAAAAAGTAAATAAAAATGATTTTATCATTTCTTAACCTTTTTATGTTTTTAAATGTTCTCATTTAAATTTATGAATAAAATTTCAAGTATTCTCATTTGAATTTATAAAAAAATCTTTTCTAAAATGTGTGACTTTCGATTTCTTAAATTTTGCGCTTAAACCAAACGATTATACACAAGGATTTTAAAAAGCGCCAATACAAGAAGTGTTTTATTCTTTTTGAGAGGCTCGACCTCTTAATAATAACATTATGAAGAAAAAGAAAAGAAAAGAAAACTACATCGTACTATCCTCTCCTTGATATAGCCATAGTTTTTGTGAAAATTCGGACTTTATCAACAACCAAAAATGTAAATAAAAAAGATTTTATCATTTCATAACATTTTCAGGTGTTCTTATTTAGATTTATTATTTGCGTAGCCAATTAATTTAATTTAACATTTTTTTTAAATTGAATTATACGTTTTTGTTTTGAAAACATACTTATTATTATTCAAATTATTGAAAAGAAATTGTTAAATTAAATTATAATTTTAAAAAGGGGAATTGTGTAAACATTCATCTGAAGGGAATTGTGTAAACATTAGTTCAATCAAAATAAATATTTTGAGGGCTTTTTGGAATTTTGAAGATTTTAACAGGTTGTCATATGCCAGCAGTAATCGGGGGACGGCAAAACAGGTAATCATATGCCAGCGTGGGAGGAAAACATGTAATTATATACCAGCGGGGGGTAGGTAATTATATACTAGCGGGTGGAGTGGGGGCAAAACAGGTAATTATATGCCAACGGGTGTGGGGGGGGCAAATTTTCCGACCGCCCTGGGCGGCAAAAACTGATGCTACGCCACTGGCAAGAGGTTAGACTCAAGATTAGGTGGGGGTTTGAAGAGCTGGCACACAAGGTGAAGTGCACTCTAGCCTACAAAAAATGCCTGACCAGCCCATTGGCATCTTCTATGGTTAACAAAAAACTAATCTCTTTTCACAAAAAAGGTAAAGTTTGGGAGGGTCGACTCCATAGGACTAAACAGAACCGTATTTCAGCCCAACAGAAGCTACCATCTTGTTTAAAATACGTGTAGAGCTACTTTTGGAAAAATATACGCCCACTATATCGAGAATAAAAACAATGCCCGACTTAAAATATACTGTCATCAGTAGAAGGCAGTTATCAACCTGAGTTTTCGCCCAATCAAAAGAGTTATTAAATTCTTTCTTTATAACTAACCAGTGTGTGCAGTTTATCGCCCCAAACCAACGCTAATAGCCACAAACCAACAATGCAGATAATCGCAGACAGTGGCTCTCAACATCTGCTACGGGAAAACAATGTCCGACATGATTAGTTCATTATTTGGGCCAAGGTTGCCAGTGTCCACTGTTTCCAGGGACATCAGTGCCCACCAACAACAACAGTAATTAATTTGTTTTGGATGGAGGTCTTTTACCGACTTTGTTCTAGAATCTGTAATGTTTCTACCGGGCAACGCCGATAAAGGGGAATTACTAGTATTCATATATAAATGAAATATGACAATCAAACATACAATACAATACACATATATATTCATATATAAATGAAATATGACAATCAAACATACAATACAATACACATATATATTCATATATAAATGAAATAGTTCTGCCAGATCAAACATACCCATTCCTGTGTCCGATACATCTTCTACCGTTATATGTAATCATTTTTTTTTAAATAGTCAACCATAAAGGAGCCTATTCGTGACAAAACACACACACATACAGACATTCAGCTTTATATATATATAAACAAAGATTAATAAAACCCTGGTAATATATATATATATATATATATATATATATATAGTAATTTATAAAATATATATGGCGATTAAGCTACACTGAATAATCGGCGTTTCATCCACTCTAGGATTTGTCAGGCTTATGCGCAAATTCTGTGGTTGTTTCTCGTTTTTATATGGTCCTCTTCTGTTGAGGATTTTAGTTAACCAATCAGCTTTCTAGTATCCACCGCGCCCCTTCCTATCAGCCAATCGGCATGCATTTTATCAAACAAAGGATCTGTTTTGGAACTAGGTTAGTGGTTTAAGGCAGACCTTTTCATTTTTTTATATATAAATATACATATGTGTACATACATATATGCACATATATATATACATATATATATATATATATATATATACATATATGTGTGATCCTTTATGTATATTCATGTTTATTTAATTTATTTATTTGTTTATTTTCTATTGTTTTTGTTAGTTTTAAAGCTATTTTGTATCGCTATCCTAAAGTAAGGTTTATTTTGTGAACACAATTATTTGCTATTTCTCTTCTACAGTTAAATAGATTTTGGGTTCTTTAAATACAGGATAGCAAATTTTTCATGAAGGTATAATTTACATGGGTCGTCTAAATGCATACACGTGGTAGGTTGCCTTATTATTTTCCATTCTACTACCGGTGAATGTCCGCTTTCTTTGAGTTCCCAGTATTGATTCGCTATTGTTGCTTTTATACGGTGTTTTTTTATTGTTTAATGTACTTTTGTGGTCATAGTATCGGGTTTTGAAATCTAAGGAAATCATGCCTACGTAATATTTCTTGTTATTCGGGTTTTCTTTCGTAAATATTGTTGCCTGATAAACTACGCTTTTTGTTAGACATTTATTTTGAACTGGGCAAAGTGTGCGGTGTCTACAGTTGCATTTATCTTGTTCGTTATTAGTATTTTTATTTATGGAATGGTTGTTCTTGTCCGGGGTTGGTTTGTTATTATTATTATTATTAATATTATTATTATTATTATTATTATTATTATTATTATTGTTGTTGTTGTTGTTTCTGCTAGTGTTGGTTTTATTTTTGTCATGGTGTCTACTTTTTTATTGTTTATTTTGTTGTTGTTTACATTGTTTTTATTTAGTATATTGTTATTATGTGCTTTAATTATCATCTCTAAATTTTCGCAACATATGTAGGATAACTTTAAGGTATTTTTATTGAAGATTTTGTGTAAGGGGTTGGTTGCGGGAAAGTGTTTTTCTATAAGATCTAGAAATTTCTTACCAAGTTTTGTTTTTAACATTTGATTGTATGGGGCCATATACCAAATTATAGTTCCTTTTCTTCTATTTTTAATTTTTTAGTTGTTGGTGTTTTGTTGCTTATATTTGATATCGATATTTTTTATCCACTATTTTTTAAGGCTGTTTCGTAGATATTGGTTGACCTGTTAACTAACAAATCAAATCTGCTCTACTTCCTAAGTTGACACTAAACAAATCCGTCTCACGTAACTTAGATGGGTCCTTGCTCTCCGCCCTTGACCTTAACAAACTCGCAAATCGATACCCATTAACACCTAAAATTTCCTAGGCATGCTCCCGATTATAACTCCCAACCCATAACCAAGCTTCTAAGTAAATACTTACTAGCCTTAGTCCAATACATTGACTTAAAGTAATCTATAATGAACAGTAACCGTTAATATCTCTTTATTAAGAGATAGTATTGCAATAATTATTACACAAACTAAACCGGTACTCATTGAAATAAAAACTTCCGGATATTAAGAGAAAGGCGAAGTCATTCTCCTTAGTTGTAGTCTAAAGGCAACTTACTCAAATTGTCTAAAATTCCATGCATTCGTATACAATACTACTTATCCATCCATCTATACTTTTACTATACTTACAGAATATGCAATAACCTATATCTATCAGGTATAACTGTACTCCATATCAAATGTTCTCTTGTCTCTATACTGAACATATCTAATCTTTCAGTCTTACTAAATGTCCGGTTTGGGCACCAAATCAGAATTTCTAATAGAAAGTAGATCATACTCTAGCACTTTATCCTAATTCCTAAACCTACTAAACCATATCTAACCATACATTCCTAAACCTACTAAACCATATCTAACCATACATTGCTAAACTTACAAAACTATATCTAACCATACATCAACTCGACTCTCTCGATCCAATACTGTAGCAAATTTAACTGCTTCCACTGCATGAATTTTTACGTATGCCCTCTCTCAGTATAAATGAAAATGGACAGCATAATAATGCCCTTTTTAAACCACACTTGAGGAGTGAAAATCTTCTGTAGAAGCTAACCTAAATGCCCGATTTTCCAGGAGATATTAACCTAAATAACCAATAAATATTAACTACCCATGCGGGGTCGCAGAAATACCTGGATTAGGACCCAGGCGCGGGGCGAACCCCCTCGGAGCTGATGGACCCGTAGGTCTTCCCAGGCCATCCGTCTAGGAGAAGGAAAACTCTGAAACTAAACCTAGGGGAGGGAGGTCTCTTCAGTCCTGGACGACAACCTTCCTAGAGCTGGTGACTCAAACAAATCACCGGTTGGCAAACCTAAACTGCTTAAGGAGGAGATAGACTCTGTCTATCGCTCGGCTTTCATACTCCTTCTTTGCCTATTGGCCAGGCGTAGAGGTACTATCACAGGGACTCGCTTGAATCACCCAGTGGTTGACCTTGTTTCCTGACTAGGGTAATGAACGCCGCTTTTCCCCACTCCTGCCACATCCCATCCCCCTAAACTGGACACAGTGGGGTGCTTCAGTGCCATATATGTCAGTGCAGTTGGACTGGGCTGGCTTTGCCTAATGGATTGAGGGTACCGGATTGACAGTTCCTGGCTGCTGTTTCCGACTGATAGTACAGGAGCCCTAACTCTTTGGTAGCGCTTAGAGCGGCTGCTCCATCAACAGTTGTAAAATATCGGGATGTTTGTAGTGCCATGTCGCGCATGGAAAGGGACCCTGCACTCATCCCCGGTGGGCTTTCCCGAGGCCACAATCCTGTGGGTGAGGACAGCTGATGGTCTACTTGTATTGCATGTCTGGTATTCTGCACAACTACTTGTCCAGCACCCCCTCACTCATCCACCCTAACTGAAACTTTTAAATAAAATAAAATGAAATGACAGCTCAAGCAAAAGTTACGTTTAAACCAGGACCAAACTCAAAGAAAACCAACCTGCCTCCTCCCTTGAGGCTTGCATTTACTAATATCCGCGGGCTTAGAACTAACTTAGATGATGTTGAGTCATTTCTCCTTGTAAACACCCCGGATATCTTAGCATTAAGTGAAACTAACCTTCACTCCTCCATACCCTCTAACCACTTTAACATGCCTGGTTATCTCCCACTCTACCGTAAGGACTCGGACAGACATATGCATGGACTTGGAGTCTATATTCGAAACACCCTCCCCCTAACTAGAGAAATAAAACTAGAATCAGAGGGCCAGGCCTTTATGTGCTTCAGACTAAATATGCAACACAATATTAGCTACTTATATTTTCTCTACCGCTCTCCCTCAAACCAAGACTGTACCCTAATAAACAAAGTCTCAGACAGCATAGATATAGCACTCTCCCTCGATACTAGCGCACAAATACATGTATTTGGTGACTTCAATGTCCACCACAGTAACTGGCTAGGATTCTCAAATCACACAGACGTAGCTGGTAGCGCCACATATAGCTTCTCTATATCTCATTCCCTATCTCAGATGGTTACATTTCCGACACGTTTCCCAGACCAGCACGATCAACATGCCTCACTTCTAGATCTCTTTCTGACAACAGTTCCCAATGACTGTACAACAAATGCCCATAGCCCACTCGGGAATGCTGATCACGCTGTGATAATGGTAGAAATCAGCCTAAATTCTCGCCCTAAAACTGAAGACCCACTACTCAAAACAACGAGGTATTACAAAAAGGCTGATTGGGAAGCCATCAGGGAGCTCATCAGAGATGCCCCATGGCAAAATATCTTTACTCTTCCAGCGGAACAGTGTGCAAATGAGACAACTGAATGGTTCAAAACTGCTATTGAAGCACATGTTCCCGCACGGAAATACTATAGCAAGCCCCACTCCCCCCAATGGTTTACTTCTGCTTGTGCAGCTGCCATTTGTCAAAGGCAGCATGCGTTCCGCAGATTCAAGCGACATAAGTCCAGCTCAAATAAACAGAAGTTTATAGAAGCTAGAAATAATTGTAAGAGAGTGATAGACACAGCTAAGTCAGATTACTCTGAAACCACCAGAAAGCGCATCGAAGCACAGAAATTAGGAACCCGGGATTTTTGGAAAATCTACAACAGCGTAGTTAATAATGGACAGTCAATTATTCCCCCACTAACAAACAATCATGAGGTTGCTTGCACGGCAACTGACAAGGCTAATCTGCTTGCCAGTCGGTTTGCCTCAAACTCCACACTGAACTCGGTACACCACTCACTCCCTGATTTTCCTCTGCGAACAGACGCCACACTTGACGACTTGAAAATCACCCCTTCTCAGGTACATGCTATTATAATAAACCTAGACACCTCTAAAGCATGTGGACCAGATCTCATCCCGGCTGTGCTATTAAAAAAAAAATGCTCTGCCGAGGTTGCTCCAGTTCTGTCCAAACTTTACAATAAATGCCTTAACGAATCTTGTTTTCCCGACTGCTGGAAAACCGCCTCTGTGGTACCAGTCTTCAAGAATTCTGGTGAAAGAACTGACCCACTAAATTATCGCCCCATTAGCCTCCTCCCGCTTTTCGCCAAAATATTTGAGTCCTTAGTTAATAAAGCCCTAGTCCAGCACCTAACAGCTGCTAAACTCTTGACTGACAAACAATATGGATTCAGGCAAGCCCGTTCAACAGCAGATATCTTAACTGTAGTTTCTGAACGTATATACCGTTCATTGGATAAAACAGGGGAGGGTAGAGCGGTGGCCCTTGATATATCTAAGGCTTTTGACAGGGTATGGCACGATGGTCTTCTAAGGAAAATTAGATCATATGGAATCACTGGAAGAATTCATAACGTAATTAAATCCTTCTTAAGTAATAGAAAAATCAAAGTTGTCCTCGACGGACGTACATCCAAACAATATGACATAAATGCGGGAGTACCTCAGGGGTCTATCCTTGGACCTCTATTGTTCCTGATATTCATAAACGACCTCCCTGATAATATTGTTTCGGAGATGGGTATATTTGCCGATGACACCACTCTCTATAACAGATATGAGGGGAAAACAAATGAACACATATCCAAGAAAATGGCAGAAACACTAGAGGATGACCTCCAATCCGTAGTGGAATGGGGACAAAAATGGTTGGTCTCATTCAATGCTGCTAAGACTAAGCTTGTTTCCTTCAATAACTACAAGAAACCTTCTCTACCACCAATAGCAATGGCCAAGAACACATTGCCTGAAAGTACTTCTTTTAAACTCCTCGGCCTAACGTTTACAGGGAATATGAACTGGAATAGATACATTGAGAGCATTGCCAAGGCTGCTGCAAGGAAGGTTGGCTCCCTCTACCGTGCTAGAAAACTACTTACGCCTGCCAGTATCCTATACCTCTATAAGGCAACCATTCGCCCATGTATGGAGTACTGTTGTCACATCTGGGCTGGTGCATCTGCTGCTTGTCTCTCGCTCCTGGACAGGGTTCAAAAAAGAGTCGCAAACCTGATAGGTCCTGAACTGTCATCTGGGCTTCAACCTCTGTCCCATCGACGAGATGTTGCATCCCTCTGCCTGTTCTACAAATACTTTAATGGTGAATGCTCTGACGAACTGCAAACACTTGTACCTCCCCGACGTAACTACCCACGACAAACCCGACAAGCTACTAAGTCTCATCCCTTTACAGTGGAGATCCCTAGGTGCAAGAAAGCCTTTTACTCCAATAGTTTCTTCCCCAGAACTGCGGGTCTTTGGAACTCCCTTCCGGGATTCTGCTTTCCCAACTGCAATGATATGCAGAAGTTCAAGTGTAATGTTAACAAACATCTTTCTACTCTTCTCCCTTCATAATGACCCCGCTAATTAATTCCCTAATAGTAGCCCCCTGCTTCAAAGTGGCACTGTGCCTTGTTTGGGGTGAAAATTGAATAAAAAAAAAAAAAAAAAAAAAAAAAATGCATTTTCATCGCTTCAGTTATTACTGAGTCTACTTACGATCGAGTGAGGAATGTGTTTTATAATTGATGGTGGTTGGTTGGACTTAGGGTTTACGTAAATTGGAGTAGCGTTATCTTTTAAGTATGGTTCATATGTGTTTTATATAAGTTTAACGTGACGTCCAGGAAGTTTGTTATTTTTATGTTAGCTGATACGTCTGCTTTTATGCCTAATTTTTTCATTTCCTTGTGTATAATTTTCTTAAAGTTTTCTCCCTTTACTTTGTTGGAGTTTTTTTTATTATAGCTAGTCCGTCATCTCTATATAGGCCGATATCCGTAGTATTGATATGCTTGTGAGGGTATATAGAATGAATAATCCCACAAGATCTGATGCCTCTGCAGAATCTCTTGCACCCATCGCTAAATCAAACGAATTTTTAATTTTAGTTTTTATCCATTGGTTATTGTTATTTATTAGAACTGATTTTCTACATTTTTTAATGATGTTGATTCCTTTCAAAGATATATCAGTGTATGCCTCCGCAAATTCTAGGGCAATGTTAAAAAGTTCTTCGGATATCGAGGGATAAAAGTCTTTGATGTCAAACTGTATAAACGTACATTTATCTTTGTTTTCTATATTTTTAAACCAGGTGATTGCTTCGGTAGTATTTGCCCACTGGTTTAATTCTAGGCCTTGTTTGATTTGTTTATTTACTCTATAAAGTACAGTTTTGCTAATTCTACCAATTTCTTGTTAAGTTGGGTTTATCAGGCGGGTGCTGGGATTATTATTAAAGTCCCATTTGTGGTTTTTAAGCAGAATGTATGCCTCTCTAGGTTTCAATTTGCCAACTTTATCGCTAATTTTTTGTTTATCGATAATTTGTTTACTTTCAGTATTTATTATATCTATGTAGTCGCATTCGTTTGTATCTAGTTTTTTGTAGTTTTTGTAATGTTTTCTTTGATTAGCTTGTTATATTCTTGCTTATCTATTTTATAAAAGTTACTGGTTTTATCTGCTTTTTTATTATTTTTACACACACACACACACACACATATATATATATATATATATATATATATATATATATATATATATATGAAGACAAAAAATAATAAAACCTTTTAATATGTTATTGATTGCGTCGGTACCATTATAGGGACAATTAATTTTCGGTGAGATCTGCCTGTATTATAAATGACTTTCGTTTCACAAACATTTTAGTTTAAATTGAAAATGATCAAATTATATATAGCGTTACTGTCAGAAGGGTGTGATTCCTCTAGACAGTTGCAATTATGTAAATATCACCTGTTGAACAACCAAGCTGAGTTTTCTCTTAGTGCTGAGATTGATTGCTTAGAGAAGAACAAACAGAAGCCGTACAAAATAGTTCCTAACGCGAGAAATATAAGTTGTGCCTGTATTATGATTTTAAAGATGCGAGTTACGAAAACATTTGTGCTAATTATCATTATAATCCTTCTTCTCTTTAAATATAAAATAATTAATAAATAGCATCACGAAGAAATAGTAGTTACAATATTTTTATTCACATAATCTACGTAAATTATAAATCGATAATAATTGCAGTTTCACATCCGATAGTATTTGACGAAATATGATGAAACATGAATTAGGATATTTTATACATAACATTAAGGTTTTAACACATATTGCCTCTTCAATCTACAAAACCGTGCAAATATACAGGAATCCTATAGAACAATTTCTATGAAATCGGAAATTTATGTTTTCATGTAAAGGTAATCATTGTTAGTGTGGTAAAGCACACACACACACATACATATATACGTATATATATATATATATATATATATATATATATATATATATATATATATGCATACGGCATACTCGCGATGAGACACCGGTTCCAATCAGATAACCGAAGTTAAGCAACGTTGAGCCTAGTTAGTATCAGATTGGTAATTATTTGGGAATTCTGGGCGCTGTATGTGCTCTCTGCTTATCTCGGCATTTGTTTCCAGTCGTCCTGTACTTCACTTGCCACTGGTATTTAACAATGTCGTCTCAGGGGATGTGTGGTTGAGATTGCGCACCTCTTGCCATAAAAATTTCACACTCAAGCAACCCTTCGTGGGTATCCATAGTCTGTCCAAGACTGAAGGAGCCTGCAGCTTTTTTTTTGTTTTGCTTTGATGTATATATATATATATATATATATATATATATATATATATATATATATATATATGTATATATATGTGCATGTATATTATATATATATATGTGTATGTTTATTTTTTATATGTTTTATGATTTTATAATTCTATGCTTCTTTAATTTCAAATTGCTTTTTGTTCTACTTGTTTGTTTTATTTACTTTAATCTTTTTACTTCTTCTTTTATTTCAGTTTTAAATTTGATTTACTATTTTATTATGTATATTTTTTTAATACTACTTAGTAATTCGATTACTCTTTCTGATATTAAAGACCTAACGTTCGTACCCTAATAAAAAGTAAATAGAAAATAGTTCAAAAATACTAATAAAGTAAAACAAAAAATACAAAAAGAGATATAAAAAGTTTACTAATAGTACATCCCTAATTGGTATAATCACTATATTAAAATAACGATTAAATTTTACGCATTAGTATATATTTTTTAAACTGTCGTTCGATTATTCTTAATCTTCCCTCTTGCTCTCTCTCTCTCTCTCTCTCTCCTTATATATATATATATATATATATATATATATATATATATATACATTTAACATGGAAGTCACCACTTATCAAGACTTGGAGACCACTCGAGAATAAGGGTAGTTTCGTGTACAGTAATCAATGGGATAATATCGTAGTAATCGCAATAATGGAGACTTCATAAAGTGTCTTACTTAAAGGGGTCGGTTTATATATTACACACGTTTCCACAGGAACAGACTAAAAATTGAAAAAGTTTGGCGACTCTACACTTCTCTATCTAACGGCTGGATTTTACTCGGTTGGTTCGTTATTTTCAGAACGCATACAGCACGTAGGAGTATTGACAAAATCTTAGTAATTAAATATACGTCCATTATAATTAATTTAAGTAGCATCCTCCCTCTATAAAGTAATCATTATGTGTGGTAATTTTGTTTTAAGAATATATCTTCAATACGTTTTCCTTTCTTTTCCTCTCATCTCCTTTCCTCTTTTTTTCCTATTTTTCTTTATTTAAATTCAGCTTTTTTATTTAGTTTTCATTTTCATTTAATGCCTGTCCTTGATCAAGAGCAGAGGGTTCTGGTACCTGGAAATTCATTTAAAGACTGAAATAGCAAATTTGTAGAGCGGATTATGGTAATGCGTTTACCTAAATTGATACAATAATATATATATATATATATATATATATATATATATATATATATATATAAAGTGAACGTGTCTGTCTGTGTGTGTGTCTGTGTACATTTCCCTACGCAATAACTCTGTCAATTTTTAGTCTACAGACTCGAAATTTGATAGACATGGTACTGAGATTTTGGAAAATCTATGTGATCGGTTCGGCCAGAAATTTGGCTTTTAAGTGGTCAAAGTTCAACGATTTGACCTTTGAGAACTCTACCAAACTTCTCCGACAATTTTAGGTCTAAACACTTCAAATTTCAGATAAAGGTATCTTGGACATGGATCTAACTTAATAACTTGATTTGAGCCCGAAACAATAACTCTTAAGTGGGCATAATAGGGGTCAATTTTTTATAAAATTGACGTGTTTTTTTTTCTTTTCCTTTTTTTTTTTTGCTCAGCATACATCTCCAAACACCCGGGCAACGTCAGTCACCCATGCTAGTATATATATATATATATATATATTAAACACACACACATTAAGTTGACATTTACAATTCTTGCAAGTATCTGTTTTGTAACACAAAATCCTTTACTGAATTATTATACTAATCAATGAATCTATTTTGCTCTTAACAGAGTCGATATGTGCAGATAGATAATTAGCCAAATTTTATAAAGTAAAATCTATGAAATGCCCACCTCCTTTAGCAAAATTAGACAACTTTGAACATTACATGCTTAACATGATTAAAAATTTTTTAAATTAAAAAGAAATGTGAATATTCCAATTCCACAATATACAAAGTATATGAAACAGTTACAAAGTATGTAATAATCAAAATTTATTGTTTCATCTGACAAAGCATGCGTTACAATACTTACAACAATTTAATTATGAACGGATTGAAATAAAAGTATAAACTTGCAGATGAAAAAGGTATTTTTGACATAAATGCATCTGCTTTGAACATTTGTACCCAATTAAATATACAGAATAATATTGAGGTCTACACTCGAAAATGTCCGAGATTTACTTTGAAGGACCACATACCTGACTCTGAAAATAACCCTACAATAAGATATATCTCCCTTGTATTTCCGACATAGGCACCATTTGTAAAATGATTTAAGATAAATAAATAATAATAATTAAATCTAAGGATTCTCATAAAATATAGTGTTCATTAAACGAAGTTTTCATTGTCTAAGTGTAATAACAGTAGGTTTATAAAGTTCGAAGGAAAAATAAAATATAGATAAAATAAAACAATGAAAAAATAACAGCGGAAATAAAAAAATTAATTCAATATTAAGCTAATTTGGCTATATTCAATAGTTCATATTTAAAATTAAAACTTTTTTTATTCATGAATATAAATTAAATAAAAAAATAAAATTTTAAAATAAAAGAGAGAGGGAAAAAGAATGGACAATAGAGGGGAGAAATTGATGAATAAAGACGAAAAATAAGTGAGAAGGTATAAAGAGATAACAAATGAAAGTATAAGGAAAGAATAAGAAAGAGATAAATAATAATTAAATATTGAACACTATACAAATTAACCAATTTACATATAGTAGATTGAATTTTAAAAAATCGTTGTAAATACTTTCATATAAACAATATTAACTCAAAAGTAAAGTTTGAAAGATATCAAATAATTTCATTATTAATGTAGATACAATTTAAAATAAACTAAGTTTGTGACCTAACTTCAAAAAATAGAATGCAATTAGTTATATTAAAAAATTGGAATAGATTTGAAGCTAATAAATTTGATGAAATGATTTATAGTTATGATTAATAAAAAATAGAAATTATAATTTACTTTTCACATCATGATTAAGACTTAATTTAGATTATCGATAAATAAACCTCATGAATATATTCTGTAGTAAATTGAAATGGTTTTAATAATTACATTTAATATTCAATGAAAAATTTAATAAGCTTGTAGCACTAATTAAATTCATTAGCATATATTATAAAATTAATGGCATTAAAACTACATAAATATTAATCATAAAGGTAAAAACATAATGATGAAAATAAAAATCGGTGAAAACATATTTGATGTTTGGATCAAAGAAAAACTAGTCTGTTGAGTTTAAAATGTAATAAACTTAATTTTAGGTGGAGGTAAATTATATGGTAACACATTACATAGGGAATTCGTGTATTGCAAATAACTAAGATTATAATAATAGAGAACGGTGGTTCATTAAAATTGCGGGGTCTGCGTTACCGCCTGGTCCACAAAATATGGAAATAAAAAAAATTAAAAATGAAGAAAAAACGTTTATAAGTGTTTTTGATATAGATGTACATAAGAATACTTTGATAAGTACGTTTTAACTTAAATAGGGATGGTATAATAAAATTGTGGGATCTGCGTTCGCGCCTGGCCTCTATAGAATGGAAATAAGCACAAACTTTAATAAAGACCTTTCATATCTATCTGCGTAAATATACTTTGATAATTATGTTTCAGTTTGAAGAAATATTGCATAATAAAATTATGGGGTGTTCGTTTTCGCCTGACCTCTATAGAATGGAAATATGTCACAAAGTTTAACAAGGTTTTTTAATATAGGTTTTGATAAACGTTATTATTGTCAACTTATTTGACAACGAGACGAATGCGGATGCTTTTTCGTGTCCCTTAATAACGTTCATCCAGCCCTTAAGTTTACGGTAGACAAGGAAACGAATTCTACTCTTCCGTTGTTGAATGTGTTTTTGTCCTAGACATCCTCGTGTTTTCTTACTTCTGTTTATCGTAAACCAACTTTTACGGGTCTCTATACGCGTTGGAAGTCTTTTTGCCCTATAAACCAAAAATATAATTCAATCCAAACTTTAGCACATAGGTCCTTGAGTATTTGTTCTGAGGTTAATTTGGATGACGAACTCAAATTTATCACTAAGACCGTTTGTAATAATGGTTACCCTTTGGATATTGTTGAAACTACTATCAATAAGAAAGTTTCCATTTTTCATAAACCCAAAGAAATTATCGCTAATAGATGTCCTGTATACCTACATCTACCTTGGCTAGGTAACATCAGTGACCGATATGCTAAGCAAATTCCTTCGTCTGTGCAACGGTGTTATTTTGCATCGAACCCACGTGTTGCTTTTTCAACTAGGCCTATGTTGCCGTCTAATCGCAAGGATATTCCCCCACCACCACAATAATAATTTTATTATTTATTTGTTTAAATTTAGTTGCAGTGCGCACTATGTTGGGCGAACATCGCAAAGATTAGATTTTCGTTTGAAACAATGTGCCTTCAAAGATTCGTTATGCAAATTTTTCACCCTCGGATGTTCTGAGTAATACTATGGTTCTGCGATTTGCGACCATCTTATAAATAACCATACGTGTGCCACGAATTTCCGTGCTGACATGGTTACGATCCTTAGTAAGTCGCACTGTCACTATCGTTTGAAAATTTTAGAGACTCTTTTTATTAAGTCTTTGATACCTTCTCTTTGCCAGCAAAAAGAAAATCTTCTTGGAATTAATCTAGTCTCTATGTAGTTTTTCCCTCATTTATTTTTTTCTACACCCGCCTTCTTTTTTGCTGGTTTTCATCGTATTTTTCCCGATTTAGCTCTGATAAGTGAGGAACGAAACCTGGTAAGTGAACCTTTATTTTCATTTTTTATTTTTTAAATTCATTATTCTTTTTGGTCTGTACTTAGCCGTAATAAAATTCTGTACCCCCCGGAAAATTTTAAAATATATATATATATATATATATATATATATATATATATATATATATATATATATATATATATATATATATATGTATATATATATATATAGAGAGAGAGAGAGAGAGATAGAAAGATAGATAGATAGATAGATAGATAGAGTGATGAAATAAGTTATAACACTAATTGATTAATTAATTGTAAGGTAACCCTACCCTGATATATATATATATATATATATATATATATATATATATATATATATATATATATATATATATATATATATATAATAAAAACGATAAAATAAGAATATCCACTTATCAAGTGTTTCCTTTTAGGATTAAATATGTTTTTAACTCTTTTTCAAAGTGTTTTTTAAACATGTTTTATTAACTGTTTGCTCTTATATATAAAACATCGTTAAACTCACTACTCGTTCAAGCAGCCGCCAATAGCGTAATGGTTAGAAGCCTTGACTGCCGTACAAACGGTCGGGTTTCAATCCTGGCTTGAGGTAGTTGCCTGTCTAGCCGCACTGATGAGCTGTGAAACAGCGAAACAGTACTGTATGTGGATGACTATTGTGCTCCTCACCTTGAGTTGAGCATATTGAGAAGTGAAACACGAATTACCATTAGCATATAAGCGACGCTCTTTGTGTAAACAAATGGAGCGGAGGTATTTCAGACGATATCAAAACATCGTTAAACTCACTACTCGTTCAAGCAGCCGCCAATAGCGTAATGGTTAGAAGCCTTGACTGCCGTACAAACGGTCGGGTTTCAATCCTGGCTTGAGGTAGTTGCCTGTCTAGCCGCACTGATGAGCTGTGAAACAGCGAAACAGTACTGTATGTGGATGACTATATATATATATATATATATATTAATGCTTATAGTAAGTTTTTAATATTTGCAATACAGTTATGATACAAAATACAAGTGTAAATAATTGAAGGCTTATTATCTCACAAAACAAGATAATGCTACCCGAACTGATTAAATAAATTGATGCGTCCCAATAGCTGTACAGACCTCCGCGTTTGACTTTAAATATTCGATAAAATCATCACAACAAGGTCAAATGATACGTCAGACTAAAATTATATCATACATTCCAGATGATAATAGTAATGGAACTAATGCATTTTTAAAAGTGTTTATTAAGATTTTACTGTTTTAGTCGACAGAACGATATAAATTATTTTACGGACATTAATTTTAGGATAGCCAAAATCGTAATTTTTCACAGTCACCATATAATACTATACACAAATCACAATCTTGGCTTATGAGACGATTATATTTTAACGTTTATTAAAGGTGATAACCTATGTATAAGAATAGTTTTAGCATATTATATAAATGGGAAAACATTCACTTACGTTCGGTTTGACAATATTTTTGTCATAATGTTTATAATATAAGATTTTCAAATAATTCATTGACTATTTAACAATTCTTAATATATTTTGTGTGTCGGATTGATAGATTGTTGTTGATCCAGCTCGACTTTATTTACCAATTGTTACACACCCTAGCGAATTCAACTCCACAAATTCCAATCACGTGTAGTTGAAACAGAATCCTGTAAAATATAAATTACCATAGTAACTATCCTCAAATATCAAATAAAGTCAGCCTTAACAACACTTGAATTCGAAAGAAAACGAAATATTGTCGTACATTGCGTCCTCAATATTGTGGTGCCTTTCAGATATAGAAAAAAATAATATCCACCGGTAACGAATGCATCATTTGCAATGAGAATGTATCTTGGAAGTGTTTTGTTATTGGTGGATCAAATAACGCATGCGTTAAAGATAGCCTAAGGAAATACTGCCTTTTTTAACGCTAATTAACTGTGGAAACAAAGAAATGGGGAGATATCTGTATTTGTTTTTTTTTTTCTGGAACAATTCTGGTTGAAGGATAGAATTCAGTAGACGACGCTACTTACACAGCTGGGGGCCGACGCAACGGCTGCGAAATAATGAACAGTAATACCCGTAAAAGAAGAGCCGCTCGACGTAATTATCTCGAATAAACCGACAAGCAGCAAAATCACGATCATTTACTCTAGAGGTCTCCCAATACCGGCATGCCTTCAACTCTGAAAGTTTTTCACCTTCAACATGTTTTACCTTTACATTCCATTTTATCAAAACTCTTGCCCCATTGTACTAAAATTCAGATATTAAAGTGTAAAATGAACCAATATCTTACTCTCTCTCTGTCTATATCTATATCTGGAGTGGCCATTTACATATGGCTCATAACATACCGTCATAATTTGTTTTCTTCTTAAGGGTAAATAGAAGTAAAAATATAAAATAAAAACCACAAGTTAGATAATTCGTGCAGTAAAATGTGTAGAGTAATAGTATTTCGTAGCCCATTCGGCTGTAACGGAGGTTAGTTAATAGTATTTTAGCTGTGATGTTTCAGGTGTATATGATTACAGGTTGCATTCAAAAAGTAACGTTTCTATTTTTAAAGCTTTATAATTGGATCAGAAGAGCATGTACATTGCATCCTCATGATGACTGAATTGCTGCATATATGACCTCAAAGTTTCGCATCAATGTTGCAGATATTAGCAGCCTGAACTTCTAAAAATCAACCTCTTTCATAGACGTGCATCAGGATCAAATATGTGTCATTTAATTCTTCCATGCAGAAAAAAATTAAACGGGCTAATATTCATCGGTGCATGTTTAACCTTTCTGAAACCATTGCAGTTTATGCCAGCACAGTCAAGGGTTCGTCGATTTTAAAATAGCGACAGAGATGGTAGTAACAATGCACGCTACGTACGCTTACGCAGAGCCACCACACTATTGCGGGTATAGTGCATTTGAGAAATGTGATGACAGCAGAAACATACATTCGCTCATTTTAGTTGTTTCATTCATACCTTCGCAGCTCTTCAACTTTGTTTAGTAAAATGATAGGATACATTAGTTTCGGAACAACCCTCGCATACTTTCAAAGTATCGCATTAACTTATTGGCTTATTATGGCATGTCAAGTTTTCCATTTTAGTCTTGTAAGTCCAATCAAACCGAGCATACAGTTCTTTTCAACTTCTGAAAATACTAAGCGATTTTTATGCTTATGGTGATTTTTTCATTAATCTTTAACAGTCATTGCATGCATCTTTTGTACGTGTAGTACGTGTATACGTGCTTATCTGATGCTGCCGACTTTCTCCCCTAAATAATTTAAATAAGCGACGCACACGGACAGAAACATAAGGCTAACACTTCACTTAGATTGTAAAGTTTCTCAATTATTTGCAGTTTCTTATTTGCACGACTTTTACGAAAAATCTGATCCGAAACATGCTTCCGTCTTATCAATCTGTTTTTATATACAGCGTTTGGCTTTCTGAACCCTGCCGCAAATTTACATCAGTTATTGCTGGAAATGATACTGTGTTTTTTTCAAGATTATTCATCGGTATTCGATGTAAATTTCTCACAATTAACACACGCTTATTTACTCACAGTTTACGTAGAGTCTCTAGTATGTAATTATAGAACTACTATCCTCAGTTGCTTCTATGAACTATAATAGTAAATATATCGAGAACAACAGTGACCTTTTAAAAGTCAGCCTGCAATTTCACATGTAGCAGTAATTCTTGTCGTATTCATCAAATAATAACATTGATTAGAAAAGCATGACTTTGCTGATGATCATATAAATGAAGCCACAATTTTACCAGATACTGAAGTACTACAGAATATGAGAATGCTTACTGTGTAACATGTACAACTATCTTTTAGAAAATAACATGAACTTCGTTTGATGCAATATACTCACATCGATTTCCTAATTTAATACAAATATAAATACTTAATTTTGGTATTTATACCATGTGTTACACAGTCGCTATTTATATGTACTAACTTTTGTAATAGTAATGACTCTGAGAGAAACGTTACGTACCTTTTTTTATTGGTCTAGTTAAGTTTTTGATAAAGTTTGTATTAATGTTCGAATCATTTGAGATATTCACGAATTTAGATTTCGGAATGTTATTTCGACGAGCCTTCCCCTCTCATGATCTCCCTCTGTATCTCATTATCTTCGTGTATCTCTCTCTCACTTTATATATATATATATATATATATATATATATATATATATATATATATATATATATATATATATCCTATGGAATAAAATAAGTGCGGAAATTCCCCTTTGGAAAAAAGTATCCTAGATTTGCAACAACAGATGCCACATATAAATTCAATACACCTAACCTAATAGCCACTATCTTATGTAGCTATATGTAGGAAACACTATTATAGACACATTCAGACTGCAAAATAAACTGCTACCATGCACCCGACGAGCAACATCATCAGAACATTTTAAAATGGAGGAGTTTCTATTATTCTTTCTAAATATGTTTTCCTAACACTGCTACTAGTTATCACCGGGACCAATTTTATATTCCCCACAGTTTGTGTGATTCCTCTGATCGTATATGCCACAAAAATTCATTGACATAGTCTTTCCTATCTCCGATTCAGAAATAACAACGACTCAGTCGTCAAATTCCATCCATTCTCATATTCAGAAAATACTCATATTTCGGGATTCTATTCTTTCCTTTATAAATGAGATAAAAGAGACATATTATTTGGCTCGGCGATGCCGCTAATACAAAAAACACAACTTTAATGGTTAAACCGATTGCAAAAAAATATATATAAATGTAAACAAAACATACAAATGCAATTTTTCTGAAGAAAAATAAATATATATATATATATATATGTATATATATATATATATATATATATATATATATATATATATATTCAGCAATTTTAAACGTGCATAACTGTTTTGTGTGCGTGTGTTTGGTTCAGAGTGCGTTTGGAAAATACAGCTGTTGCTGTTAAACCATTTGCAAGAAATGTAGATAAACAATGCAATCTGCAAGATATCTCCAGAAAATTATATATATATATATATATATATATATATATATATATATATATATATATATATATATATATATATATATATGGTCAATAAATGTAAAGTATTTTTCATCTGTCGTCTTTTATTTTTTTACGTAAGTTTCCGGGTCAAATTATGCGGAGTATTCTTTATACACGTCGGCCGATACAAAAGGGTGCTTCCTCGTTATTGTAGCGTCATTAGCTAGCCGAAAAGGTGATTTTCATTAAAAAACACAATTATAACTACTTACAATATTTTTTTTAATTTCTACAATAACCAATGTTACCCACCTAATGTTTGTTTTGCCAGGTGACATTTGCCGTTAAGACATCTGAAATCGCTTAAATTGCTAATTACTTTGAAAATTATTTGCTTTAATTATTAATTAATACATTACCGTTTTGTGTGCATTTTGGGTATTTTCATTATTGCAAAATGTTTATTCATTAAATACTGCTCGTTATCTTTGAACATAAATATTTCTATTAGTAGAGTACCGAACAAATAACAAATGTATATTTGAAAGCAACATCCACAGGTATTGAGAACATACGCATAAAAAACATACATTTTGCTTTTTATGTTTTTTGTTTGTTTTGTACCACAGCAACGCGTGACCGGATAGAGCTATGGTATAAATTTTGTAGATAGATTTTCACGCATATTTTCGTAACTTACAGCCTGGCTCTTACCTAAGGATCATTGTGTGAGTATGCACTGACATCGGTACATAAAATATGCATCTCATAAACGTTGATACATAAAATTATAGTACTAATACACACATATTTAAATCTGTATTTATATCTATCCTTTTCTTTCAGCTTCCATTTATCTATCTATCGATTTATCTTTCTATTATCTATCCTTCTCCTACTCTCTCTCTCTCTTTCTCTCTCTCTATATATATACATATATATATGTATATATATATATATATATATATACATATATATATATATATGTATATATATATAGTTTCAGGCCAGATGCTAACATAATTACTAATTCTTAAATATAGGGCGTATTTTTCTAATATTTACTATAGGACTTTTATGGCTGCTAAATTGTTATTAATGTTGGATAGATTTACCCGATTTCATGGGTTCCTCGTTCAACGGACGGTACACTTATATTTTTAATCTATTTAATATTTTTTATTTTCGGTTAAAACGAAACATAATATTCCTTTAAATGCTGTATATTATTTGTAAAATGATGATATTGATTGATATATAAATAGATAAATTTATGGACGAATAGAATTTAGAAAAAACTTTAATACGGAAGATAAATGTTTCAATAATCGATGACTCTGAATAAAATATTCTCTTTATATACGTACAAATTTAGCGAAATATCTTAACGCAAATATTCATACGCATCTTTTATTTTCGCACTCACTAATGCATTTTATATTTTATGGGCAAACACATTCAAAGACGTTAATTTAAACCATTCATTTGATTTGAAACTGTAAATTATTTATCATAGTTTGCACAACACAAAAGGCGTTTAACGATAGTTTTCTAAGCCTGATTGCGACAGATTGGAAGGGTGTTGATATATTTAAAACACTCTTTAAAAATAATTACAGCGAGAGATTTGTTACCTGAAGGAGTAGCTGTATTTAGAATTATGTGTCTAGAAAACGACATGTTACACCTAACACGTTCAATGAAATAATTTATGATGTTGCGAATAGAAAACTTTGAAAACTATGCAAACTCAACTTCTAAATAGCAAGATATTTTTGTCACATATATTTTTCAAGTGCTGAAAGTTTGCAAATTTTCCTAGTCACATATATTCGGAATAAATCAATTATTTAAGAAAAAGACAGTGTAATTGCATTCATTAGGTACACTCATAATGCAATTATCATGCCTAAGTATTTTAATTGTTTTACCAGCAGTTTGGAGAACTGATCATAAATAACAAATGGCCAGGAAAGGTGAAATCTGTATTTTAAAACAAATTGTCAAATCGTGAATATTTATGTATATATACACTTTTTTAATCACATTTTTACCCCCAAACAAGGCACGTTGCCACTTTGATGTAGGAGGCTACTATCAGGGACCTAATTTGCAGGCGTAATATGTAGGGAGTTTAGCAGTAAGATGTTTGTTCACATTACACTTGAACTTCTGCATATCAGTATAGTTGGAGAAGCAGGCAACCGGAAGGAAACAAATCCTGCAGTTCTGGGGAAAAAGCTATTAGAGTAAAAGGCTTTTTTTATATCTAGGGATCTCAATCGTGTAAGGGTGGGACTTAGCTGCTTGTCGGGTTTGTCGGGGGTATTTTCGTCGAGGGTTGCGAAGGGTTTGTAGTGAGTCAGAGCATCCACCATTAAAATACTTGTAAAACAGGCAGCAGGATGTATATTACGTCGGTGGGACAGGGGCTGAAATTTAGATGACAGTTCGAGACTTAATAGGTTGGCTGCTCTATTTTGGACCCTGCCCAGGAGCGAGAGACTAGTAGCAAATGCACCAGCCCAGGTGTTACAACACTACTCCACACATGGGCGAATGGTGGCATTGTAGAGGTATAGGATACTTTCAGGCGTAAGTAACTTTCTAGCACAATATATACATATATATATATATATATATATATATATATATATATATATATATATATATAGAGAGAGAGAGAGAGAGAGAGAGAGAGAGAGAGCCCACCTTCTCTGCCGCAGCCTTAGCAATAATCGCGATGCATTTATTTCAGTTCTTATTTCCTTGAGGCACACCCACAGTTATATCAATTTTTACGTACGCCCATCGAGGACAACCTGGATTCTTCTCTCATTTAAGTAGGATCTAATTATGCTAAGCATTCGTCAAGTAATACGATAAATTTTTATTTTCACCAGAAGACCATCGTGCCATACCATGTCAAAAGTCTAAGATATATCAACGGCTACTGCCCTCAACTCCCTTACCTTATCCAGTGCTTAGTATAAACGTTCAGAGATTACAGTTAAAATATCTGCAATTGACCGGGTTTGCCTAAATCCATATTGGTGGTCTGACAGAATTTAGCATGTGTAAGGTGGTGGACTAGTATTCAAAAGAAAAGAATTATGGATTTAAAGTAAAACAGGAGAAATGTACATTTTTCGTGGAGAAAATAAAATACTTGGGGCAAATCATCGATAAACATGGAAGAAGGCCGGATCTAGATAGATCGAGTTTTTTTTACACGGTGGTTATCACTTATCAAGGCCCGGAAGCCACTCGGGGATAAGGGTTATTGCACGTACAGTACGTTAGTGTGAGGATTTAATAAAGTGCCTACTTAAGGGGGCGGTTCATCAGGAATTTGTTTACGTTGGACTTGAAGACATCCATGTTGTAGTCAGGTGGGAAGCAGGCAAACGGAACAGAGTTCCACAGGCGTGCAGTTCTAAGGAAGAAGCTTTGTTCATGGAATCTACGTTTTGATTTAGGCACAGATAAAGAGTAGGGAAAATTTTGACAGTGGATTCAGCTAGACGGGTGTTTTTCGTGAAAGATTGGCGTCTGTCAAGGCAGGATAGGCTGTTTGTAGCAACTCCTGCCCAGATAGGCAGCAGCATTCCATCCTTGGACGTACTTGGCTTTTAAAATACAATAAACAATATGCCTGCTCCAGAAAATATTGCGTTTTTACAAAGTTTCTTAGGTTTGGCAAATTACTACAACGTATTTCTGCCAACTATGCATAAACTAAGGTCGCCTTTAAATGAACGGTTAGGGAACGACCAAAAATGGGTCTGGACGCAAGAGCGCGAAACAGCATTTCGGGAAATTTAAAAGACTTTAACGTCTGACTTGTTTCTGGCACATTATAATCTCAAGCGTGAAATTATAGTTGCAAGCGATGCCAGCTCCTATGGCATAGAAGCATACATTTTACACAAAATGGATGATGGAAAAGTAAAACACATAGCACATACATACCGATCACTTTTGCCAGCCGAAAAGAACTACTCACAAATTGAAAAAAGGCGCTAAGCATTATAATCGCCGTAAAGAAATTTCATCGTTTCTTGCACGGTAGGCAATTTCAGTTACAAACAGACCACAAACCATTATTAACGATGTTCGGATCGGAAAAGGGACTATCACAACATACGGCGAATAGACTCCAAAGATGGGGTACCATATTTCTGAATTTCAATTTTCAAATGGAGTATGTACCATCTAAAACATTGGTCATGCCGACGGGTTATCGAGGTTAATAGCAAAGCAGACAGAACCATTGGAGGATATGGTAATAGCAGCCATTCAAGCGGAAGTTGAAGTAAAAAGTACGTTATGTGACACAATAAGAGAACTTCCAGTAACGATTGATGAGATTAAGAGTAAGACAGAGGTGGACGAATTTATTATACGCACGAAAGAAAAGATCAAACAGAAAACGGAAATCAATAGAATTGATAAGGGTGAACTCAAAACAAAAACGTTATTAATCCCAGACGGGATATTTTCATAGGGTTTTTTTTATACCGGACATCCTAGAACAGAGGAATTTACACCGATTAGCACTATAAATAGCGCTAGTAATTCCAACACCGGTGAGAGAGATGCGACTGCACGTACACTGCTAGCCGAGTGCCCAGCAGATATACAAGCTTTTCTATATTTGTACATTATTGTTAATACACTTGTTTCTTAAATGAAGCTCGACTTGCTTGTTCTTATTTTCGCTGTTGTTCCATGACACAACAGTAACAAAAATGGATATAACATTTTCTACCAATTAAAAATCAAATCAATTATTATGAAATAATTATATAACGTTTTATATAAAATAAAAAAATTACTATAAAACTGATATGCAACTTTTCTAAAATATAGAATAAAAATTACTATAAATTAATTATTTAACGTTTACACTAAAATAGTATGAAAAATTACTATAAAATAAATATATAACATTTGCTATGAAAAAATAAAAGAAATTGCTATAAATAAATGTATAACTTTTACTATGAAATAGAAAAAATAAATTACTCTGCAATAGGTATAAAACTTTTTCTATATATAGAATATAAAAGTTCCTATAAAATAGATACATGGCGTTTATTATAAGAAATAATTAATATAAAAAAAGGTATATAACTTTTTTCTATAAAAGAGAATAAACCTACAGATAGTAGAGAAATAGACTTACACGCGTAAAAAAATATTTATAGTCAACAAAACAAAATAACAAAGAAAAATAGAAAGTGTTGTGCGTTTGATTATAGAAGAAAACAATATTATGTGTAACTTCGGCTAATTACCTGTTTAATTTAAAAAAAAACAAATATTTTAACGTATTTTCTTATTATTCACGTACTAATGTATATATATATATATATATATGTATATATACATATATATATATATATATATATATCGAGAGAGAGAGAGGGAGAGAGAGAGGGAAGAGAGAGAGAGAGAGGGGAGATATGTTATTTTGTTTTGTTTTTGCGATACGTTTCGAATGAATTCAATTATTTATTTGTGCATTTTTACCTAAATGGAAGTTGGGAATAATTATCCATTTAATCAATTAGGAAACCCTATCTGGGGATAACCATATATATTATTTTTAAAATATAATTATACACGACTCATCGGAATTGAATTCATTCAAAACGTATCGCAACAAAAACAAATAACATCTACGTAAATCTTGATATATCCGAAAAAATCTCGCTAGATTCAGCCACGATGATGAGTCGTAGACGACGAAACACGTGTCAGTGGATAATTATATTTTAAAAACCTTATATATATATATATATATATATATATATATATATATATATATATATATATATATTGTTGATTTATTTAATCCATGAAGTCAGTTTTGACTATCTTAGGACACGAATAATATCGTCGAAATCTTTTTTTTCATTTTTCATCCCAAACAAGGCACAGTGCCACTTATAAGTAGGGTGCTTCTATGGGGGCATACATTGCAAGGGTATTATGAATGGATATGAGTAGCAAAATGTATGTTCACATTACACTTGAACTTTTGCATCTAGGTACAGTTTGGAAAGCTTAATCCCGGAAGGGAGTTCAACTGTCTAGCAGTTCTGGGAAAGAAATTATCGTAGAAGAATGCTTTCTTACACTTAAGGATCTCTACTGTAAAGAGGCAGGATTAAGCTGCTTGTCGGGTTTGTCGGGGGTATTCACGTCGAGGTGGTACAAGTGCTTCTAGTTTTTCAGAACAACCACCAATAAAGTATTGTAGAACAGGCAGAGGGATGCTGACGCCTAGATGACAGTTCAGGACCTATCAGGTTGGCGACTCTCTTTTGGACTCTTTAAAGAAGTGAAAGACAAGTAGCAGATGCACCAGCCCAGATGTGACAAAAGTTCTCTATACATGGGTGAATGGTGGCCTTATAGAGGTCCACGATACTTTCAGGCGTAAGTAGCTTTCTAGCACGGCAGAGAGAGCCTACCTTCTTCGCAGCAGCCTTGGCAATACTCTCAATGTATCTATTCCAGTTCATGTTCCTTGTAAACGTTAGGCCGAGGAGTTTGAAGGAAGTACTTTCGGGTAATATTTTATTAGCGATTGCTATTGGTGGTAGAGAAGTTCTTATTATTATTGAAGGAAACAAGCTAAGTCTTGGCAGCATTTAATGTGACCCTCCATTTTCCTCTCCATTCTTTTACAGATTGGAGGTCATCCTCTAGTGTATCTTCCTATTTTCTTAGATATGTGTTCATTTGTTTTCCCCTCGTGCCTATTATAGAGAGTGGTGTCATCAGCAAATATACACATCTCAGAAACAATTTAATCAGGGGGGTCATTTATGAATATCAATCATAATAAATGTCCGAGGAGAGGCCCCTTATGTACTCCCGCATTTATATCATATTGTTTAGATGTACGACCGTCGAGGACAACTTGGATTTTTCTCTTACTTAAGAAGGATTTAATTAATTTATGTATTCTTCAAGTGATACCATATGATCTAATTTTCCTTATAAGACCATCGTCTATACCCTGCCAAAAGCCTTAGATGTATTAAGGGCTTCCACTCCAGCCTCCACTGTTTGGTCCAGTGAATGTTATATACGTTCAGAGATTACAGTTTAGATATCTGCTGTGGAACGGGCTTGCCTAAATTCATACTGTAAGGCGATGTATTAGAGCTTGATTAATTATAGATTCAAATATTTTGGCAAAAAGTGGGAAGAGGCTAATGGGGCTATAATTTAATAGGTCAGTTCTTCCGTAAGAATTCTTGAAAACTGGTATCACAGAAGCGGTTTTTCAGCAATCAGGAAAACAAGATTCGTTAAGCAATTTGTTGAAAAGTTTGGAGAGTACTGGATCAACCTCAGCGGAACATTTTTTAATAGCATAGCCGGGATGAGATCGGGTCCACGTGCTTTTGAGATGTCTAGGTTTTTTTATGATACAATGTACCTGAGAAGGGGTGATTTTCAAATCATCTAGTGTGGCGTCTGTCCGTTAAGGAACGTCAGGGAGGGAGTGGTTTGCCGGGTCCAATGTGGAGTTTGAGCAAACCGACTGTTGCTGTGCAAACAACCTCGTGATCGTTTGACAGCAGGTGAATCCTTAACTGTCCTAGATTTACTACACTGTTGTAGATTTTTCGAAAATCATGAGTTCCTAATTTCTGTGCTTTGATGCGTGTTCTGGTGGTTTCAGTGCATTCTGTCTCAACTGTAGCTATTTCTCTCTTACAAGGACTTCTAGCCTCTATATACTTCTGTTTGTTTATACTGGACTTATGTCGGTTACATCTGCGATGCGCATGCTGCCTTTGAGCAATGGCAGCTGCACAAGTAGAAGTAAAGCATTGGGGAGAGTGGGGCTTGCTATAAAACTTCCGTGTGGGAATATGTGCTTCAATTGTAGGTTTGAACCATACAGTGGTCTAATTTACGCAGTGTTCAGGGGGAATAAAAACACTATTTTCCAATGAGACATTTCTGATGAAATCGTTGATGGCTTCCCAGTCACCTTTTTGTAATACCTCGTTGTTTTGAGCAGTGGGTCTTCAGTTTTGGGTCGAGAATTAAGGGCGATTTCTACCATTATCACAACGTGATCAGCATTCCCGAGTGGGATGTGGGCACTTGTTGTACAATCATGTACAATCATGTGGTCAGAAATAGATCTGGGAGTTAGACATGCTTATCTTGCTGGTCTGGGAGACGTGTCGGAAATGTAACCGTCTGTTATAGGGAATGAAATATAGGAAAGCTATGTGTTGTGCTACTAGTTACGTCTGTGTAAGTAGAGAATCCAAGCCGGTAACTCTGCTGGACATTGAAGTCAACAAATACATGTACTTGTGCTCTAGTATCGAGGGAGGGTGCTATATCTATGCTGTCAGAGAATTTGTCAATTAGAGTATAGTTCTGGATTCAGGGGGAGCAGTATAGAAAATACGTTTCCATATATTCCGTAGCTTGAGATCTTATGAAAAAATACCTTTATGCAAAACTCTATCGAATGCTATAGATATATCAAGGGTATTATACTAAAAAGGAAGACATTGCCAATAATTAGCTAATTTATATGTATATATATATATATATATATATATATATATATATATATAAATGTATTATAATAGAAAAATGCAAGCATGAAAAGTAATATGGTTAAGTTTAAACTCAGTAAAGTAAAAGACAGTTGTTAAAACTGAAACGGAAAAGTAAAAAAATATTAAAAAAATATTACTTAAAATATTGCAGCATTAAAAATTGGTTATATAATGTTATAAATTGAATAAAAATATCATAATGCTACAATATTTTAAGTTATGAATGTATTATTTGTTTTACTAGAATATGTTGTCCTTTTCTTTTCCAATTTTAACAACTTTTCCAGCTTAAACTTAACCATCTTACTTTTCATGCTCGCATTTTTCTATTGTAATTTAGGATTTTTCCAGGATTCACTTGTTTGTTGTTTTATTTCAGTCTTATTCTTTGCCTTAATAATCACATATATAAAAACAATGTATGGCACACGTCTGCTTTCAATAAAATACCCACGTATTATTTCCTTTTCATGCGTTTATGCTCTTTGTTCACGTGTTACTTCTCTTTTCGAGACAGCAGTGAATTAGTAGCAAGAGTAGTCGCTTCAGCGACGTGGTTGCTATGTAAACCAGTCATAAAAGGTGTCGCTCACCTTCAAGAAAACCAAATAGTAAAGCGAACTGATAATATAAACACAAAGACAATAAAATATGTTAAAAACACTTTAGTAATAGTTAAAAAGAATAATTAATTTTACAAAAAGAAAAGACAAAAAATTGGATAGGAATAAAATGCTTTACTTTCTCATCAGAGTGGAGAAATTGGCGAAAAGCTGAATCAGATTCTTCTTTAATAAAACTGCAAGTTAACTTTCTTTAATGAAACTGCAAGTTAAAGAAAAAAAACAGTGATGCAGCAGAAATGGGGAAAGATGAATAATGCTTTCACGTGAATGGATGTTTGATTAAATGTGGAAGATCCAAGGACGGTAAAATCCAAAACAGTTGGTAAAAGTGGCGTATCCAGATGTAATGAATCCAAAGGTATCCCATTACAGGAAAATATTCCAAACTCATTTGAAATACAGAATTCCGTGAAATAATTAGCAAATGGGTATAAGAGAACGTCGAGTTCAATATATTATTATAAAGAAAGATAAATTGTACGGAGAATGAAGAAATGAAAAGTT
>NC_136489.1:54439874-54524874 GCF_053919585.1 Euprymna scolopes | reverse complement strand
CTGATCTGTAATTAATAGCCTTAAGAGTTCACAAAAATCCCTGATTTTAAACAAATCTTATAAAAAGGGTTAAATCAGAAGACCATAGTCTGCATTAACAGGCTTGCATTTACTAGCCTTTCACCACTGCGTTATTTACTTATATTTTCTCTGCCTTTCTCCATCAAGTCAGGATTATATTCAAATTGATCATGTAATTATTAGAAGCCACTGCTCAAAACAACATGGTAATAAAAAAGGGCTGACTAGGAAGCCATTAGAGAACACATCAGAGATGCCCACATTGACCGATATCTTCTCTCTTCCTACTGCACAGTGTGCGAACGAGACAACTGCATGGGGCAAAGTGGGCATTGTCCCACATGTTCCAGCGGGGAAGCATTATAGCAAGCCCCACTCACCTCCATCGTTCATTACAGATTAGGCACAGCTGTTGCACAAAGACAGCATTCATTCCGCAACTCCCTAAGTCACTAGTAAAACAAATAGGCAAAATTCGTAGATACAAGAAATAAGTGTAAAAGAGAAATAGCGACAGGCAAAAGAAAACATTCTGACATGATTGGTAACGCATTGAATAGTAAAAATATAAACCCGTGATTTCTGGAAAATCTCTAACGGTGTAGTGAATAAAGGGCAAAGGTTTAAAAAAAGAATCCATATATGGGCAAATAGTGGTTTTATAAATTATGCGCATTATTATAATTCACAGTAAAATAATTGAAAGTTGCATATAAATACTGTCTAAAAGACGGAAAAAACATTTTCACCAAAAACATAGCAATACCAAGACATAAGGTATGCATAATGAATATAAACCGAATAGTGAACGAATTTATTAAATGTATCAAATTGAGGGCCTACTACTACAACACTAAAATCATGATGGTAAGACCACTGCCAGCACACAGAAAAATAATACAGATTGAAATTTTAAAGATGAAAACAGGGATATAAATTACTGCAAAATGTACAAAATTAAAACAAGAATATGCCCACTACGTATGCAGTCATTCGAAAATTTTGAATTTGACATGTTGAACCTTTTGCAGGGTTTAAAGCAAAATTACCTCAACTCCAAGATAAAAAGCAAACACATAGTATTAAAAAATAATTGACAATCCTAACATAATATCTCCAGCTGATAAGACATTGACCATATATAGTATGAACTGTGCAACATATAATAAACATAGTTTGGGCGAACTATATAAACAATTATGAAAAGGCAAATAAACATTCAAGATAAACTAGAAATATATGCACACACTGAACCGACGGTTTCTGTTAAAAAATCACAAACCTGAATTGAACAATAAAACTAGTATTAGACTAATTGCATCAGGTAGTTCTGATGTAGGTAGTATTAGTAAGAACATATTAGACAGAATTATATTAATTTAACATCTAAAGTATAACATAACCTTTAGATTTAGTCTGAGGAAACGATAGATTGGTTCAAGATAGTTCATAAATACCAAAACAGTAAATTCATTATGCTTTGTATCGACTCATATAAAACCATTCTATAACTTCTGAACTGTTTGGTAATGCAATAAAATTAGCTGAATGTGAAACAGATGTAATTAACTTAAGAACAGAAATTATAAAACTACTGAGGAAAACCTTAATTAGAAATGATAATGAATTATGGATAGGGAAAGATAAAGAAAACCATTTTGATGTTACCATAGGCTCTCCGAACTCTGCGTGGGTAAGTGATCTTGAGAGTTTTTACATACTAAAAGAGATGTCTGAAAAATACCAGCTAAAATGGTGTGATATATAGAGATGAGTATTATTTTAGTTAATTCAAGCGATGGAATTATAGAAAAAAATAGACAGAAAATGAAATTAAGTTGAAAATAATACTAGACTGCAATTGGAAAATAGTGAATTTTTTCGCTATAGCTCTAAATCACCACGACAATATTTTAAACCGTACCAAATATTTTTTATATAGATTATATATCTAATATTCCTAAATGTATGACAAAAACTATTATCCTATTTATATAAAAAGAATATCCAAGTTATCACAAAATAAGGATACATGTAACAGAAAATACGATTAATATAATGAAGCGTTAAATAGATCTGGATATCAAGAGAAAAAAACAAATACCTAAAAGAAGGTGAATAATAAAATTAGTAGTACAAATTACACAATTTCATATACCATCAAAATAAAAAGAAATAAGAAACATAAAGAATAAAAAGAAGTATAAAAATCCAAAGAAGAATTAGAATGAAATTATTAAACACGAAGAAGACATAATATTAATAATACTGTTAATATTATTAATGGTAAGAGAAATAAAGGCAAAAAGTTGTAATCAATTTTCTTTCCAAAAATAATTTCCTAAAGAGTTTTACAAAATAAACGAATGATAAGACACTAAAAAAAAATCACATTAAAATAAAATACTTTGGCAATGATAAAAATTGAAAAGTTCAATTTAAAATTTAAATTATTAGCATAACCAGTATGAGATGACAATGAATGTTAATAAATATTATTTAAATTAAAATTTTAATCACAGTTCCTTATAAGGAAATGTAAAGCAGAAAATAATCAGTAGATCGCACAATGTAAACAACGTTTGTACGAAACTATCGTATATTGTGGAGGAAACAATTCATCATATAAGTATAAACTAAAATTTGAAGAGGTGAATATGTATATGGAAAAAAATCCATAAAATAAATAGAGGAAAAAATAAATATGAAAACATGCGGAAGAAAAAATTAATACGAAATATGTAATTAATTGAAATATCATTTAAAATGAAGAAATGCAAAATAAGTGTATACGAAGGCTAGCAAAAATAATAAGAAAATATTAAGATGATGTGCAGGTAAATCCAACTGCATGGTTTCTAAAAATAGAGATCACGAATGTATTCATATATGTATAAATAGTTTATTTGGCCGTTTAAAAGGTAGCTGATTAAAAATATGTTTTGAAAGATCTAATACTTAAAATAGTTCTAACATATATGAAACAATCAGAACGCATAAAAAATACACAATAAGCTGTACTCATTTTATATCTTGTTGTCTTGAGTTTTGAATATATATATATATATATATATATATATATATATATATATAATGTCAAATGTTTACATAGCACATGAAACATACAAACACTTATTTTGCTTTACTGTTTTTTTTGTACCGTGTTAGCATCTCTTCAGCTTATCGTAATGCCTTTTAATTCTATGATATGACATTTTAATTATGTTTAAATTCATTTTGTTCAGGTTGATCTTTTAATAATTTATTAAACTCAACCTAACAATATAATATTTCAGTCATTAAACCTGTTTCTGAAAGTGTTTTTTTTATGTCTGAGAAAACCGAATGCAAATAAATTTAGTGGAAATGTGAATGTGTCCGTTTCAATGGAAATTTCGCAGACATTAGTTGTATTCGTTTTTATATTCTTTTGTTGGATGATTAAAAACGGTATTCATTTGAAATCACGAAGATTTATTCTAATATTCAATCACCCTAAAATAACTAATATTATGAAAGTCCCTAAAATAGACAACCGACCGATCGTTTTTCGAGTTTGTAGGAATTAATAAGCCATATTCTATAATACATCTTTTCCCTCATCTACTAATCATCAACCGTGTTTATAATTATGCGGCCTCAAGGTTTATTAGCAGGGAAAATTGACTGACGATGTTTTATGTATGAAAATATATTAACTTGAGAGTTGGGAGGGGCGTCATAAAATAATGCCTCATATTTTGCACAAATTGATCAGATGAGATTGAAAATTGCATTACCATGATAGCTGAACTTAGGTTTTAGTGATGATAAACAAGAACGGCTCTGTTGCAGATATTGACGGCGTGAGACTATAAGAAAGAAGCTCGTGTCATGGACGCACGTTCGAAATAAAGATACGCTATAGAATTCCTCCGTAAATGAAACATTAAAACGATGGACATTCATGGCGCTTGTTATACGTTTCCTACACAAGTGCAGTTGATATCAGTAAAGTTACGAGATAGAGTATTTGATTTCAGAGTTGTCACAGAAATATTAGTAACAAAGCGCACTCCCGAATTTTACGATCGAGGAATCAAAAGAGGCTTGTAAAAGTGAATTAAAATTGGTAATGATTATGTTGAAAAAAAATCTGGAGCACAAAATATCGCTCGTTTTTATGGGACCACTTTTGTTTTTGTTTTACTTTTGTAATAAAAAAATTGAAGGCTTTATTTTTCGAACACTCCACGTTGTTATCACGAGCTTATAATAGAAGTTCTTCGATTATTCAAACTCTAACGAGTCTTCTATATCAATAAAACAGTAAAAGCATATAAATGTGTGTGTCAATATTAAACTAATGAACTCTAAAACTACTGGTTATATAACACTGAAATCAACGGAAAGATAGTGATTTATAACGAGTAAAATCTTTGTTTGGATGGATCAAAAAAGTGTACAGAAAATATAAATATATATTTCCGCTTGCCGATATATTTCGGTTACTTCTGTGCACGCGCAACGTCATTCATAGCATTGAAATTGTTTAATTTCAAATCTTTCTTATGTATCTGTCTATAGCTCAAACGGTAAGGAACGTGGCTGGAATGCTAGATGTTTTGGATTCGAATCAAAATGATATATCTCCAGTATTGTCTTAAACTTTTGAAATCGATACGATTTATTAGTATGTAAATGGTTTTCCATCAGGAATTGGCTTTGTAATAAAAATACGGAATCTACATGAATTAAAATATATTTAAGCACATTTTGCAACTGTATAAGAACGGTCGTCACTCCTGCAGGTAAAAATAAAATGCAAACAACATTTACACCAACCTTTTGTCCACATTAAAACTATTTTATATTATACAATGAGTCTTTGATGAGTAAATAACAAATACACAGAAAAAAGTCTAGCAAAATCATAATCACAAGAATATATCGAATGACTTCGAAATAAAAACAATGTAAACATATAAAGTCGTATGTATTCCTTATTCTATTACGTAAAAGTTTGGGTAAAGCAACTAATCACAATTGTGTTGTTAACGCTTTTTAAGATGGGAAAAGCTTATTAAATATAATTTCATTTGTCACATCCTTGAAAGACCTTTCGCATGATATTTTATGTATTTGTTTCAGTTCATGTTTTCTGTGTTTGTTAGAAAAGAGTGTTTTCTTGATAGACTCTAATGTGGAGGCCTATTAGTTACGGTGATATATACATATATACATATATATATATATATATATTTATATATATATATATATATATAAAGGAGATTATAACAATAATCTAAAAAGCAGAGTGTATTTTAATTTTCATCAGTTTAAAAGCTACAATAAACATCTATATGAATGCTTTGACCTTAATTGCTGATTTCAAAAGGCGTAGAATTAAAAGATACATCTGCCTTACTTTTAATGCTAGGTTTATTTATGGTGTCTTTTACATATATTAAAAACCCTTTCCAATATTTTTGCTGATGAGGAAACTTTGTTGGTAAAAATACTAAATGTAAAAATTATTGTCCGTGGCTTAATGTCTACCACAATAAAAACATTGTTTTCCGAAAGGATCGTACAAATTATTGATTTTATTGTTGTTTCCCTCTTGTGAAACGGATTTTTAATTTAATTCTAATTTGAATTTTAAATTATCAATCACATTACTGAATATATATATATATATACATATATATATATATATATATATCGGTTAATAACCATAGACTTTAAGAACGCTATAGTTACGATAGAAAATTGACCTAAAACGGTGATAGCAAACGTAAAACTCCCATAGTTAACAGAATATTATCAAATTGTGAATATTAAATGCAAGTGTTGAAGCAACATTTTTCAAATACATTCGTGCATAGAATGTTCATGTAAACCATAGCAGTATTATTCAAGTTAGGACTAGCATTGGACATTTTTTCATTTCTATCTAAACTGATTTGTTGACTAACGCAACGATATTTAGTATATTTCATACAACGATTCTATTATCTTATTAGCAAAAAAGTATCTATTGTTTTATTAATTTCATTCAAATTTCTAATAAATCCAAGGAAATGCCCGTGCGGTAACACTTGATCTCTATAATTGATACATAGGTATTCTAAATATTTCGTTAAAGTCCCATTTTACATCTCAAACATTAACATAGTAAAGAAGTCAAGAACACGATTTTCTCTCTGCAATTAACCATTTAATTATATAATTTTATGATCTGTTCGTCATACAGGATTTCAGCCCAATATTCTATCCAGGCTGGTATAATATAGTATTTCGCGTTATTATTTAAGGAAACATCACACGAAGAATAGTCATTATTCGTCATATAATATAGAATTCGTAAGTCATATCGAAAATATATTATTTAGAACTTAAATACTGTGATTTTGAATATGTTGTCAGGTTTTAATTGTAGGAAAATGTTTTAACAGGTTATTCTGATATACCCTTGTATAGAGTTGTGTGATTCCTTGGGACAGTGTCGATTAAACATTCAATTTAATGATATCTTACAAGAAAAATTACATGCAAATATTCGAAATAAGTCCCACTGTAATTTTATAAACATATGACAATAATTACATTTTATAAACATATAACAATAATTAGATTTTATACACATCTAACAATAATTAGTCATAAAATTCTTAGATATAAAAATGACTTATTTTTAAATTTATAAATTAATGCTTATCCTAATATAGCTGCCGTATTGACCGAACAGAAAGTAATTTGATGTACACATATGATTAATCTAGTTTCATCTATACTCGAGTATTACTTAATGATATGTATATTTTATTTGAATGGTAAATTAAATTAACAAGAAAGCTATTATTAACTATGTAGATATTCAGGAGTATAAAATTATGTAAGAGAACAGTATCATAGAAAGTTTCATGTTGGCTAACGCATGACTAATGTATACGAACAACGGCTGAAGTATTATATGATTATGGTATTGACAATGTTGATATGTTAATAAGGATATATACTTTCTCTACACACAACTGTGAAAAACTTTATATTTAGTAATGATCGTTTTCTAAATTGGAAAATTAGATAAGTTTATATTTGGATGTTGCCTTTTTATGAAAAGACGCAGATGACAAACTGCTTACTGTGTGTTCTAATTGTATTTGATAGAAAACCTGCAAATCGTTAACGAATCTATTCTTCGCTTCTGAACCTGAGAGCGGTACTTGTCATTTCAGTAGCTGAACTAATATAAGTATATTAGCAGGCGCCCTGCAGACGTGTTCGGTTCTATTCATGGAAACGTCAATCACTAACTCTTGTAATGAAGACAGCGTTAATCGGTACTGAAAGTGAGAAGAGTTTTAATTGCACGTGTATCCCCGGCCTTAGAGAACCTACCTTCGTGTCTTCAGTAATTAAATTGATAGAAATATCTTAACCACATGAGTTAACAATCTACATATACTTTTATGTGGAAATAATAGTCTTACGATGCGCCCATTCAATCTATTAGTTTTATAATGTAGTCTGGTCGACCAAAAAATTGCATACAGACCTAATGGTATTTTCACCTGAAATCTGTAACATAAGGAACATTATAAAAAATCGTGACGGACAAAATCTCGACAAATAAATTGATATAACCTTTGAAATTAAGTCAATCTTTCATGGAAATTAAACTAAAATTTTGGCAAATATATCATTCTCTTAATTAATTGTGTTAATCGAGCTTATGCCTTAATCTTCACTAATGTTCTCACAACGTTTCGTTCGATTTCAAGTTTACCTTGTCCAGATGCGTCTTCTCGAACTCGGGAAACTTTATGCTAAATTTTGAAATATACATGGAATCCAGAACTAACTGGTAATTTATTCGAGGCGGAAAGGTTGTTTTCGTTTAATCATCAATAGCAAGATAGATATAGATTTTTATTTGTTTTATTAAACTTCCAGAAGATTTTAACTTTTTAACGTTAATGATTAATACTCAATACTCTATCTTCTGTGTATGTACTAAACGAGACAAATAATACAAATTATTAATAATATTATTCTGATTCTTCTGACTCCAGATCTGATACTCAGCATTATTGTCTCAAAGTTACGGTCAATGTAAGCTTCAACATCTTCAGGTTTATAATTATCACTTTGTCGTACATAAAGTTCGTGTAAGGAGCCGTAGGCTAATAGATAAAGTATTTGATAAAATTCAGTTGGAAGCCAGGATGCTTGTTAAGATAGAGACGACTAATCGATTTTTTTCTAAATGTGTCGTTAACAAAACCAGAACAAACAAAAAAACAGAAATCTATATTTCAAATTGTTGCTTTATTGTTGTAACATTTTTATGGAACCGAAATACACGTTGGAATTAGAAAATAAATGAATATAAGGTGTTTCAAAAGAAATAGAACTTTATGCGTCACATAGATATAAATAAACAAAAACATTTTGTTTTTCATTAGAGACGGGTGTTTTTTTTTTAATGCTAGAGTCTTACTTCGTTTAAAAAAGAGATGAAAATATGTTTTTCAAATAATTTTGCATGTTTTTAATTTAATTATCATAAGTCATTGACATAAGAATAAAACGATGATTGTATTCTAGTTAAAGGTTACTTATGATAGAAACGTAAATTATCAAACCACTTTATTACATGTATTTCAAGGGGAAATTTATTACTACGGTTCATATACAAAGTACCAGCAAGATGATATTTTTTTCGTTTTTTTTTTAATTATCTGTTGTTTTTAACTTATTGTTATATTATTCTATAATCAAAATCACGCCTAACAAGACACACTAGCAGTTGAACGTTAAGCGCTACGATTTAGGACCATATATACAATGTGTAGAGAGTTCAAAAGAAATGCCTGTTCCTATAACATTCAGCATAATCATACAGTCATGGATATAGGAAACTGGGGTATATTCTTAATCTAGCAGCCTTAGGTAACACATCCTTAGACGAAAAAGGGTTTCTAACATCGAGGGAACTCTACAATGAAGGACCGGGATTTTTCTTGTTGTCGGGTTAGTCGATGTTTATAAAGTGAGGAGCAACATTGGTTGGTTGTTTTGTTTTACGGCATATCAACTCTTTTCATGTTATTTAATGCTGGATCCAGTTATTTTGAAGACAAGGGTTTTAATAGAATATATACTTTTTTTTTTAGTCAGTTTCTATTAAACCCATAGTTGGGACCCTAACAGGTACTACCACTCCGAGTCAGAGTGAATTTGGGAGCAATGCCAATTAAGGGGTGGCTTCACACTCCCCAAAGCCCGTAAGCTGGGGTCTTACAATCGGACATCGTTTAAGGTCATATCCAGGACCGCAACATTGGTGCTGCAAGTTACATTGCACATTCCATTAAAATAGTTTATAACGTGCACAATGATTGAACATCGCAGCGATGAGTTATAAATTGGAGCTTGGTTTTAGTAAGAGTTTAGTGAGGTAGACGACCATTTTTCGAACCCTGTTCAAGAAGAAAAGGCTTTTGGTAACTGTACAATCGCAGATATAGGATTAGTATTTAATCTGTAGCAAATCGTTTATTTGTACAGATATCAGCTACTATCAGTTGTGAATCGTCTTTATATTGACCTGTTTGAACGAACGAAGATCGAAACTACCTTTTTGCTTGTCTAAAAAGGATGCGATAATGTATTAGGCATTGAGTATTCGTCTAGTAAGACTGTACAGTTTATTATGAGAAGACTTTCGTGTGACCATTTTTAAATGTTTTGATATATAAAAGATATTAGTCATAGATTGCTCTGCCTTTTCCAATGCACTGTAGATCTGTTAGAAGAGGGGCGTTAATATATGTGTAGTACAACGCACATGCTTTTACCATACACAAATTCAGAAAGAAATTTACTACATAGAATTGGATGATAATAAAAATAAACTCTCTTATTTTTTAACTAAAGAGGTTGAAGAGCTACGTAGTTCGGACTAATACCAGTAAATAAAGCGATGTTTTGTGCTTCGGAATAATTTTTTATACATAGCCAGTGCTATTCTCAATGCACTTTTTTCCAGCATTGAACGATGCCTGTGCATGAGCGTATAGAGCGCGCTTTTTCATACGTCTTTCCTATGGTAAAGCTTCCATTTTTAACTCAAATAATAGAAGAGCTACGAATAAGAATACGTGACTGGAAACATTTGAATGAGCCGCTTTTGTGCTCTAGAATTTATTTTTCTATTTGACCAATACTGTTCTTATTACCCTTTCGTTGCATCTTCGCTTATGACAGGGATTTGTTTTTATGAATCTCAAACCGTCAATACACGCAACAGAGATGTGTAACATCTAAGCTATGTAGTGTTCGGTTATCATGACAATGCAATTTGCAATTACCTCGGATCCATTCGGGCATAATAAAAATAGGAGCCACACTTTTGGAACAGCTCTCGTATAATCAAATAACATAAGACCTTGTGTAGTTGTATTGAAATTTGAATTTGCTGGACTAAGAAGAAAAGAACTTGTGAGATGAACGAAAACGCTTTTTTCTGATTTCATACACAGTCCATGCAAAATTTGTAATTGTCGCTAGGAATTAACGCCCCAAACGATACGAGTATATGATGATTTGCAATTCTTTAAAGAATAATGAAATCTCCACAAAATTACAATAATGGATAACAAATTCTTCAACGACTTTGATTATTACTACTAACGTCTTTTTATTAGAGTTTACCGAAAAAATATGGACCTTCACAATAGACTACTTATATAAATAGAGACCAGTAGTTCAATTTAACAATTTTCCGCGATAAATACTGTTATATTATTAATAATAACTGTATATATCTCTACATTTTCCGAGGTTATAAAGTATCATTTGCACGTGAGACAATTTCGCATAATAGTTTGAACATTCAAGCGATGCACATGGGTAAGTTAACACTCACGCGATTTTTACTTGCATGGATTAAGAACGTTTTATGATAGAGTTCTGTATTATATTGGGGTAGATGGTTTGAGGCAACCTCTTCTGTCTTAATAAAATTAAAGATCGGCTTTGAAAGCTGAGGGAGCCTGAAATCGTATTGTGCTTGCAGCCGTATTTTTGCAGATGAAGAGTTATCACTTGCTCTGTGAGTATTTTACATATATATATATATATATATATATATATATATATATATATATCTATATATATATATGTGTGTGTGTGCTGAGCATAGATTCTATTTTACGTACTCTTATAGAAAAAAGCACGAAGAACTAATTCAGCTAGATACAGAGAAATAGTTTCTTTTTTATATCTCATGCTCCATTGAAATATTAATTTGCAGTAGCTGAGGGGAGATGGATGTTTGACTAATACTGCTGGGAAGCCACCAAACTGAACAAGTGTTATTGATAATAACAAATACATATCTATCATAGAACGCCGATCTAACTTTCGACGCCTGCCCTAGTTAATTGTCCAAACAGTATATATATATGGTTTAACAAGTCTATTATATTTTTGCACATATGAGAAACCATCATGTACTCATACAGGTTATTTAACTTTTTTCTCTCTTAAAAATAAGAAACTAAACGGAACTCTTATGAACAAAGTTTCATTCCCAAAGCATATTATTTGTAGAACAAGGAACAGCTAGCCTGCTTCTAACTTTCCGACAATTCTTGTTTAATCTTAGCCGTAAAATCCTGGTGTAGTAGTCGTTTTGTATACACAATACTTTCTATATTATTTTTCAGCCTTTCTCACTAATTTGTTCCGATTGTCTTATTGTCGTTAAAAGAGAGGATACTAATCAATATGATATATTTAAACCATTACTTTTGAGTAGCTAGTTGCTTGCTAAGCGGTGACACATTAGTTAGATATATACTGTATATTCAATTAATTTGTTTAGCAATTTAAATGAAATTTCTGACATTTAAAAATGGTCAGACGGGCTTTTCAATGTGTTCGTATGACATGTACAAACTTACAAAACACGGAGCTATCAAATCTCGCATAGTTACATATAACAGAACGGAAATAGAAACAGCCTTTATAAAAAAAGTCCCCAATGGTACCGGGTTAAGCAGAATAAGGCGTGAAAAGATAACGAAATACTAAGGCTTAAGGCATGAAATGAAAGTTGAACTTTCGAAGATCTCCATTATTCCAGTAATTATTGAAGAAATCAGGCACGTAGAAAAGAATTACAAAAACTACCTCGCAAATATACTCGATGAGAAAGTGTAAAGCATGTATTAAAACAATTGCACTTAATGAAAATTAGTATATAAAAATGCGTGAATAACTGGCATCCGGTCGGTTATCCTACCTCCAACTTGAAAAAAATTATAAAGAAACATGTAAAAAAACTACGTGTCAGACATGTCAAGAAAAATGCCGAAAATAAAAGAGCGGACAAAACTTCTGAGAAGGACGTCAGGGGTCATCAATGCAATCAAATATATATATTTTTAATTAAGATTGGTTGAACTAGACGCAGAAAAATTGTTTTATTTTTAGATACGACCAGACGTATATGTATGTGAATCGATTTCCGAAATAAAGGCATAAAAACGTGTAGATTAATGAACTGCAAAAAATGCAAGGGGGGGACATAAAGTATTAAACAAATAATAATCTTAAAAGAACAAGAAACTGTGTTAAGCAACTAGTAGCTAATCTCATCGGACAGTTAAAGGCTTTCCAACGAAACGATAAGAAAACACGTTCATTTATCGAACACTTCGGTTTTAGGCTTAAGTTTCACATCAATGTCCGGTTGGATCAGAGCTTGACGAATCAAGTTGTTTATTCATTCGTCCAATATTTAACTGAGCTGCTCGTGGAAATACATCTAGCAGTGGGCAGTAATCAACCGATGGATGCTTGAACGCCAGAGTGTCGCATGATTCTGTAAGACATGACTTGTGAAAGAAAGCAAATGTTCGATTTTATTCAATGTTAATTCTGACACCTAATCTCCACGCAGAGATATATAGTTAGCACCTTAATATGTGATAGTCACGTTAAAGAAATGTATATATATATATATATATATATATATATATATATATATATATATATATATATATATATAACATTCAACGTATTTGTATTCTTAGATAACCATTAAATAAAATGTGGCTAATAACTTGCTTAGCGTGTAACTGTTATTAACATTTAAATATAAGACAACAATTACATTGGCCCGTGATATACATAAGTAAGTGTTGATAACGGCAGCGACTTTCACTGTAAATAATTGTGTTAGCAGAAGTCACCAACATTCTAAACATTTTGAAAACACGCATCGTGTGTTCAGCTCAATCATTGGCGGAACTGAATAGTATAAGAGTTTTTTTTATGGTTCGAATTGTGTATATTCATTAAAACGAGTAAATATGCTTTCCTTTATTATATTACTTACATGGGTGCCCGGCGTTGCCCGGCTGTTTGGAGGTGTATGTTGAGCAAAAAAAAGGTCAAATATTTAAACTTTGACCTCTATTATGACCCCTTAACAGTTATTGTTTTGGGCTCAAATCAAGTTATTAAGTTTCATCCATGTCCACGGAATCTATACCTAAAATGTAAAGTGTTTAGACCCAAAATTGTCGGAGGAGTTTGGTAGAGTTCTCAAAGGTCAAATCGTTGTACTTTGACCCGTTAACAGCCAAATTTCTGGCCGAAAACCAATCACATAGATTTTCTCAAATCTCAGTACCCTGTATATCAAATTCCGAGTCTGTAGACTAAAAATTGACAGTTATTGCGTACAGAAATGTACACAGACAGACACACGGATTGAAACACACAGACACACAGACACGTTCACTTTTATAGATATACTAGCAGCTACACCCTGCTTTGCTCGGGTCCTATGTTCTGTTCATAAGGTTATGTGCATATGTGTATATTAAAAATTGTGAATATGTAAAGTAATGTCTTTCTCTATAATAGTCTTTCTCAACTACAATAGAGAAAAGACAGACCTACATTTTCACTTTTATTGATATATAGATATAGTCTGTTCCCTCACACAGACAGTCATGTCTGCCGTCTTCACTTCTAGACTTATTCTTTATGACAGTACCTGAGCATTTTGTGACTAATACCCATAGTCGATTTGGAAACGCAGACCGTTTAATGGTATCAGTAGATATCACACTTAAATCTTGACCCCAAAGTTAAGAGCTATTGGTTAAAACGACAAAGTACTACAAAAGGGTCACGCATCAGAGAACACATTAGAGATGCCCCATAGACCGATATTTTTTTCTTTTTCTGCTGAACAATGTGCCAATGAATAAACTGAATGATATAAAGCAGACATTGAAGCCCACGTTCCCACACAGAAATTTTATAGCAAAAATAACGCATAGAATCGCAGAAGATAGCAACTTATGATTTCTGGAAAATTTATAATAGTGTAGTGAATAAATGGCAATCTATAACTCCCTCACTATCCAGCAACCAAAAGGTCGCACACATGGCAACTGATAAGACCAAACTGTGCCCAGCGATTCACGTTGGAACCAACAAACAACTCACACACAAATGAATTTATGCGAAAGGCAGACACAATTGTTAATCTGAAAATCACCCCTTCCTATGCCAGAAGTATCATAAGTCGTGTGGGTCTAATATCATCTCTAGTATACTATAAATGCTCAGCTTGGCTACTCCCAATACTTTTCTAAACTTCACAACAAATACCTTGCTAAAAATTGCTTCCATAATAACTAGAAAGTTGGCCTATAAGATACCAGTGTACAAGTATTTAGGTCAAAGGTGTGACTCTAAAAATTTAGCCCTATCAGTCTTCTCTTTCCTCTTCGCTAAAATCTTTCAGGCGATGATCAACCAAGCACTAGTTCACTAGCTCACAAAAGCTGATATTCTTTCTGAAAAACAGTACAGATTCAAGTAATGTCGTTCTACTGCAGATATTTTAACAGTCATCTCTAAAGTCATACACGAGAAGCCAGGGCTGTAGCCGTCCATATATCCAAGGTCTTTGACAAAGTCTGGCATAAAGGACTTCCAATGGAAATACAATTATACGGTAAAACTGGACATATATTAAATATAAATAGGACCTGCTTAAGCAATAGGTCCACTCAGGTTGTCATTGACGCACGTTTATCCATACAACATAACATTAATGCGAAAGTGTCTCAGAGGCCGATCGTTGGGCCACTATTTCTGATATTTATTAACGATCTCTTCGGTAATATCGTGTCCGAGAGGGGTATATTTTTTTAGGATACTACGCTCTATATACGCAATGAGGTCATAACGGATGCAAATAGAACAAAGACAATGGTAGATTCGTTAGTGGAATTTGGACGTAAATGAATAACATTTAATGCTCGTAAGATGTACTCTTTTAACAATTAAAAGAAGTTTCTTCGGCCAGCTTTTTCTATGAAAAATAACTGAGAATCCTTCCTTCCAACTCCTCGGCTAAACATTCACAGAAATATGAAATGGAACAGATATATTGAAGACATTGCAAAGGCTGCTGGAAAGACGATGTACTCCTTTTATCGTACTAGAAAACTACTCATATCTGAGAGTATTCTGAAATTCTACAAAGCCACAATTACAGTATTGTTGCCACATCTAGTCTGGTGAATCTACTTCTAGTCTCTCCCTCTTGAATACAGTTCGAAAACGGGCCCCCAATCTAATATGTCCGCATTTGTCAACAAACCTCCAAACCCTGTCTTATTGCCACAATGTCTCATCCGTGTGCCTGTTGTATTACTATTTTAATTGAATTGTGATCTGATGAGAATATTTCATTGTACCCCCTTCGACGTACATATCCACTATAAGCCCGATTAACAACACGATTACCCCTGAATTATTTAGGCCACTAAAAGCCGGAATGGCTTCTTCTTTGATTGCTTCTTCCCTTGAAAATCTACATTTTAGAATCTGCTTCCTGATAGCTACTTCCCTGACATTACATATGTACAAATTTCAAATGTTACGTAAACCAACACTTTGTCATTCTTTCTTAAGCAATTGGTAGCCCTTGCTTTCAAGTGGCGATATGTGTGGTTTGGAGTGAAAATGAGTATATATATATATATATATATATATATATATATATATATATATATATAAGAGAAAAAGTTAATAAAATATGTTAAGTACAATTTGAAAAAGAGTTAAACATATTTAATTTGAAAAGGAAACACTAAATAAGTGGATAGTTCTTAATCCGCGGAGTTCTCATCAAAGGGTAGGATTTAGCAGAATGCGGGATTGGATTTTGCTTGCAGAAGTATTTGTTTCAGGGATAGGCGTCTCCGTCCCATGTAAATAAGAAGAATATGAGATAAGTTTAAGTGAGATTAGGAGAACCCTGTAGGCAAAACTAAGCAATTTAGTCTATTGTTAATTCTTTTAGAAATCTGAATATAAAAAATGCCAGCTAAAAGAATGAACCATGCAAATTAAATTATATTGTTTAAAATTTGTTAGGTTAGACTTGATAATTATTTTGTTGTCAAGAGTGCTTTAGACAAACATATGTAAACCCACATTAAATTGGTCACGTTTGAAAACATACACTTCTGACGTCATAGTCAAAGGGCATTTCTCCATATTATAGGTTCTGATTTTAGTCAGTCAGAAAAGTCAGTCAGCAAAAGAGAAAGTCAGTTGGTCAGTTACTCCCTCGGAAGTCAAGGGAGAACATTTAGACTGTGTGTATTCAAATTTGAATTCCTGACGTCATCGACCGGCCGATCAGATGAATAAAGAAGTCATCATTATTTGTAACTGCTGTCTTGTGTCATCCTGCATCACGAACGAAAAGTAATTGTGTTTTATCATCAATTATAATGACATTGCGTAACGTCCTTCCAAGTTATGTGCCCCATCTCTTCCATCACAAGTAATGTCTATACATGCCTCTTCCCCTCTGTGTTAAGAACTTTTATACATCACCGTTCAGTATATGTATGCAGTCCCAAGCATCACAGAACTATAAATGTCTCCCTCAGCATCGTTATATATGTCCGCGTTATCTTTAAATATGAAACCCCTCCTATACAACACACACACACACACAAACACACACACACAAACACACACACGCATATATATATATATAATTTAAAGGGGATTAGAACAGCAGTCTAAAGAGCAGAGAGTATTTTTATGTAATAGTAAAACCACTAATGTAATTAAAATACAAGAAACACAGTGCTCATTGTAATGTAGATATATAATAAGCTCAATATGCCTATATATCCTAGAGCTATTTTTATATTTAGTAAGATCAGGAGCCTTTGTTTCAAAAAATGTGAGTTAAAATTATCGTCCATGACTTAGTGTCTATCACAATAAAAGCATCGTTACCGAAACGATCGTACAATTTATTGAGTTTGTTTGGTTCCTCCTTATGAAACCGATCTTTCATTTTTCATTTTAATTATAAATTACCAATAATCTTTATATATATATATATATATATATATATATATATATATATATATATATGTAATATATGTATATATATATGTATATATATGTATATATATATGCATATATATATATATATATATATATATATGTATACACTTCAGAATAATAACATGCAATATATCTTACGGAAGATGAATAAACATCGAAAACGCATTGGTATAGGAAATATATTTATTAAAATGTATTCTTTGTTTGAAAACAATAAAAATTCAATATTTAAGAATTAATTTTTTCAAATCATAAAATTTAAATATTTTAATGATAATAATATATAAACATATATGTGTGTGTGTGTGTGTGTGTGTGTGTGTATGCGTGTGCGCGCGCGTGTGTGTGTAATTTTTCTGTGTGGATTTGGTGTGTGGAAAATTACGATTACGTATTTAATGTAATAGCCAAACTAAAAAGAGATTTGATATGAGCAGCATCCTTTGGATGGTCGTATCGATGTAAGAAGTACTCGACTTTGTTAGAATTTATATTTTGGAATGTTATCTACGTAAAAATAACGTTAAAACCCGATTTTGTTACAGTATATAGTACCCTTTCAAAGCCGACTTAAAAAGATATAGTTGTAAAACTGTTTTCGTTTTAACTATTATTATGAGAAAACAAATTAAATTGAAATACGGAAAAGTGAATATCATATTTTATTTCAATCATTGTATATATTGAATCGGCATTTAAATTAAATATTGGAATTAACTTCATTTTTCTTTGTTTCTTAACAAGCAGACGTATGATTCATGCGGATATTGCATCTAAACGCATAACTCAGTACAAAAGCGGGTGACAAATTACAAATCTATTATTTGATCATGGAGCACATTCAGCGTCTCGCGGTTTTGTTTATCTATTTCCATTCCTCTTCTATTAGTTAATATTTATCATCCCCGTAGCTTTTATATTAGTTACACCGATTTAGGTTTGATGGAAAGAAAATTTTCTTACATGCACAGTTTTATCATTGAAATATACCTCGGCTGATATATATATATATATATATATATATATATATATATATATATATATGGTTTGACCATTACTCCTGATCTGAAATGGAACACGTACATCAAGTCTGTTGCCAAGGTCACAGGAAAGATGGTGGGATCCTTCTACCGCTCCAGAAGATATCTCACTACTGATGCAATTCTCTATCTATATAAAAGCCAAGTTCGTCCAAGGATGGAATACTGTTGCCATATCTGGGCAGGAGCTGCCAAAAACAGCCTATCATGCCTTGACAGAGTACAAAATAGACTTCGTGGTTTAGTGGGGGATGCCCTTTTCTCTACCCTGCAACCCCTCTCCCACAGAAGAGACGTTGCGAGCCTATCCTTGTTTTATCGTTATTTTCATGGCAGGTGATCGTCTGAACTCCAATCCCTGGTCCCCCCTCGCCAATCTTTCACGAAAAACACCCGTCTAGCTGAATCCACTGTGAAAAATTTCCCCCACTCTATATCTGTGCCTAAATCAAAACGCGGATTCCATGAGCAAATCTTCTTTCTTAGAACTGCACGCCTGTGGAACTCTGTTCCGTCTGCCTGCTTCCCTCCGGACTACAACTTGGATGTCTTCAAGTCTAATGTTAACAAATTCCTAATGAACCGCCCCCCTAATTAAACACTTCATAAAATCTCCTCACTAACGTGATGTACTTGCAATAACCCTTATCCCTGATTGGCTTCCGGGCCTTGATAAGTGGTGATCACTGTGTAAAAAAAATATATATATATGAAATAAAATAAAATAAAATTTCTTCCTTGATCTTTCTTATTTATATTTATATCTCGGTAGTAGAATGAAAAGCATATCTTATTTTTCTTTTATTAATATTATTGGAATTTTTTCCTTTTTTCCTTGTAAACATTTTTGTGAATTTTTCCATGGATTTCTGCCTTTGGATTATTATGGACTATCTTCTTCACATTACGGGATTTTTGGATTTTACTTGTGCAAATGGAAATTCAATTAACTTTCTTGAAGTTATATACTTGGATTTTACCGTCACTGGATTATTTATCTTCCGCCAGACTATCCATTCCTGTGTAATCACCCTTTTCTTCACCATATTCCCTCTGCTTCACTTTTTTTTTTGCTTTCAAGTAAGATCTTTGACATACGTGTTGTTTCATCAAATACTTTTGCATGCAAAATCCGATCCCGCTTTTGCTAATTCCTAACCTCTGATGAGAAGGAAAGTATTTCTTCAAAACTCCGCAGATTAAGGACTATCCACTTATCTAGTGTTTCTTTTTCAGATTAAATATGTTTTTAATTCATTTCAAAGTGTTTTTAACATGTTTTATTAACTGTTTGCTCGTATATATATATATATATATATATATATATATATATATATATATATATATATACATACATACATGTGCGTGTGCACGCGTGTGCACGTGCGTGCGCGTGTGTGTGTGTGTGCTCCCTATCTTAGGTTGACCATTGGGAAAGTGATATACAAATTACCCTTATCGTATGACGCGATGCCCTTTGTGTAAACAAATTGAGCTTAGGTACTTTTGACAATGTCAAAACATTGTTAATGCACTGTTTGCATAGCAGCAGTACAGCGCAACTGTTAGAAGATCCCACTGTCGTTTGGACGATCTGGTTTCGAACCAGGCTTGAGGTAGTAGCTTGTCAAACCGCACTGATGAGATGTGAAACAGCGAAACAGTACTGTATGTGTGTGTATATATATACAATATGTATATATATATATATAAGTATATATATGTATGTATACATATATATATATACACACACAATATTTTATGTATGCATATCTAATTCTATATAAAGCTAACATATATGATGTATGGTAATTCAGTATTTACCACTACAGTACTCAGTACCTAAGTAGAGAAGGATCGTAAGTATATGACATATGTCATGAATATAATTTTATAACTTATATATATGAATAAAAATATATGCATACATATATGTATACATTATGCGTGCACACACACATACATATATATATATATATATATATGTTAAAGTACATGTTCACTATGGAAAGACAAATTTTATACGATAGTAAAAATTCTTTAAGGTTATTAAGTGTACCCATTTACTCATTTATTGAGTAAATTAGTGAGAATATCTTCTCTACATATGAATGCACCAATATGCAATAACAAGTTAAAAAAACAAAAGTATTAAGATTAGTACAGAAACGAATTTTCGAAAGGGCAATATACAAAATTATACGAACTTAAATCACTGAACGACTTAACAAAATGTATGGTAATTTTGAATACGTTATGCTGAATCTGATGTGAAATGTCAAGTCGAAGAAACTTGTATGAATAATTACTTGAGAAAAATTATGTGAAGAATTGATTGATTGCCCACTTATGCAGTCACGTTATCTGTTGTACACATTTACTTTGTACAGCCCTTCTATAATTTCAAATATTCATCTTTTACGTTCAATAGGCAATATGCATTGATCGAGATGAATAATAGTAATAAGAAAGTACAATAACTAAATAGCTTGTATATATGTTATAGAGGACAGTGTATTGATAGTGCATATTGATTTAAACTTTACTCAATGATATATATATATATATATATATATATATATATATAATGTACTTCGTAAATTATTCTCTAAGCTCAATATAACATGAATTGCAGTAAAAAAAAGGTCATAAAGTGTAGCTATATAAATTTATTTTTCTTTTAGAAGAAAATAACATAATTTAGAATAGGAACACAGAACATATACATATGACGTAGTGCAATGCAATATATTACACAGACATTTTAAAGAAATGACATAGTATTAAAACACGAAGTAGTGTAACTGGCAACTTCTGAAATCATATAATTAAACTATTAAGAACCAAGCAGTAAATTTAATAAATAAATGAATAAAATCGTTTACGGTGATTCGAAAATGAATATTTAATCACGTGGTTAATTAAAAGTAGAATTGTGTCTAAAAAAAGGAGTTTCGCCAAGTAATTAGATGTGTTAAAATATGTAGAGATTTGAAAAGTTATATCAAAGAGAAAAACATCAGATATTTCTATAGAAAGAAATACTTACTAATTTATACCCGGACACATCACGTTGTCTACATACTGATAGTTATATGTAAACTAAAGTATGTTTGATTTAGCGTAAAGAGTTATATGTAAACTAAAGTATGTTTGATTTAGTGTAAAGAGTTTTAGAAATGCAGAGCCACCGAAAAATAGAAGCAACATGAAATGTTAATCAGTTTTATAATAATTATTATTCTATTAAAGAATATTGTATATAAATAATTTAAATGTAAATTAGCACATTAATAGCCTAATTGTTATACATTAAAATATTAAAGAAAATGGTATATAAATTATTTAAATAGAAATTAAAAGATTAACATGCAAATAGAAATATGATATATATAATGAGGTATATATATATATATATAGATACATATACACATATATATATATGTATATATATATATATATTCAGCCTTATACATAAAAATATTAAAGAAAATGGTATGTATAATATTTAAATAGATAATAGCACATTAACCTGCAAATAGAAGTATTATATACATGTATATAAACATGTATATATATATATATATATATATATATATATATATTCAGTGTTATACATTAAAATATTAAAGAAAATGGTACATAAATTATTTAAATAAAAATTAACACAGGAACATGCAAATAAAAATATTATATATATATATATCTTTCCATCCTCCTTGACCCTTCTCGGCTTTTTGGTATCACTTTTCTATTGGGGAAACGGTCGTGAAACAATGGAGGGGATGCATGATGGGAGTGTAGAACATGTAGTTCTGCAGCTTCGGTGTTCTTCATTCCCTGTAACGCTTCTTAGTTATATTGTCTTGTGTTATTCTCCGCATTCAAGGATTTTCCTTAATATTTTAGCCTTTTCCCTTATCGTTAGGCCTTGTATTTTTGCAGCAATTCCTCTGATTCTAATTACTGCCATTCTTTTTTTTCCAGAGTTTTCGGAATTGCTCCTAGTGCTCCTACTATTATCGGTACTATTTTGATTTTCTTCATCATCAAAATCTCTTTTAACTCTCTGGCTTTTTCTGTGTATTTGCTTCGTTTCTCTTTTCTTTCATACTCACCATGTGGTCAACTGGGACACCAAAGACTACGATTTGACAGGATTTCTCTTTCTTGTTAATTATTATGACATCTGGTTATCTTGCTTAGATAGATGTGTCCGTTTGTATGTCCATGTCCCATAGGATTTTCTGGTTCTCGTTTTCGAGTGCTGTTGCGGGTTTATGCTTGTACCATTTATCTGTACGCTTAAAATGCAGCCGTTTGCACAATTCCCAGTGACCCACCCTCCCCACTTGGTCATGCCTGTTTTTGTATTCCTTTTGGGCCAGTTTGCTGCATTCACTTACTATATGGTTTATCGTTCCGTCTCTTTGTTCACAGAGTCTGCATTTGCTGTTTTCTTGTGTTTCATCGATCCTTACTTTGATATGGTTGGTTCTTATCGAGTTATCTTGTGCTGCAGTTATTAGAGATTCAGCTTCTCGTTTTATATGTCCTTTTCGCAGCCATGTCAAGGTGTTTTCGTAATTCTCATCTTTTGTCATTCTTATGAATATTTCGTTGAGTTGTTTCTCTTCCCGTTTCTCTTTTCTCGTTTTGTAGTTTGGCTCTCTGTTTTCTGTTTTGTTCTTCGTGTCTCTCAATGCCATAATTATCCTTTCAGTGCTTTGCATTATGTCTTTTTCTAGTTCTCTTTTTGTGTCCTTCACATAGTCTTCTATAGATATCAGTCCTCTCTCGCCTCTTTCCTTTTCACGTAGAGTCTGTCAATATGGTCCTTTGGGTGTAGAGCATTATGCATGGTCATGAGTTTTCTGGTTTTATGGCCGAGCAGTCTCAGTTCTTCTTTTGTCCATCCTATAAACGGTCCAGAGTATCTCACTAGTGGCACTGCCTATGTATTTATACCTTTTATTAGGTTTTTACCATATAATTTTGTTTCCAGGAGTTTTCTTGTTCTCCTGAAGTATTCCTTTCCAATTTTCTCTTTCATTTCTGTTGCTCTGATGGTGTCCGCTTCCAGAATTCCCAAGTATTTATAGTCGTCTTTTCTCCTAGTGTCCTCATTTCTGTTTGGTTTAGTAGTTCCATGCCTTCTGTCGTTTCAAGTTTTCCCTTTTTTATAACTAGTAGTGCGCACTTTTCCATTTCATATTCCATTTGGATATCTTGGTCGAAGATCCTGGTAGTGTTAATTAGTGTCTCAAGCTCCTTTTCGGTCCTTTATTATTATTATTATTATTATTATTATTATTATTATTATTATTATTATTATTATTATTAAGAGATTGGATGGATTGTTAGGAATGAAATGAATAACGAAAGTAAAATTGATGAAACTAGCTATGATGAAAGCACTGAGAGAGTGGAAGTGCAGAAGGGGAATGTAAGTGATGATGGGAGGCAGACAACTGAGGATGAATGGAATCCTATGGTAAGGGGAAGTGATGAGAAGAAGTACGAAGGATCTAAGACAGATGAGATCATTGACTCTGAGACAATGGAACCAGTGAAAGGAGCAGATGTATGGAGAAGTTGTGATGAAATTCGAACTTTGACTTCTGTAGAAAAAGTAGTACTTCCGAAGTTAAGAAAGGTTCTTCATAGAGACGATATCATAAAGATTCCAAATATGAAGAGTAGTGATAGGCGGAAAGTGAAAAGCGAGGAAAAATAGTTCAAGGAGTTATTCACAATATCATAGGAAAGAACACATCGATTACAGAACTTAACATGTTTCTGTATGCAGTGTCATACGTTATTGAGAATCGCCTTGGCTTAATACAGAAGAAAAATAGAGAAATGAAGGATAGACGTCCACACTTGAAGAAATTATTAAACGATGGCGGAAAGACATTGGTAGAATCGAAGAAATAAGAAAAGGAGTTAAACTAGGACAAAACGCTTAGGACGTGCTTGATATAGGTATAGATTGCTGGAAAATGGAATCATGAGTTTTCTAACAATGTTGAAAAGAAGTTCACACTGATGGTTTGAAAATTCGGAACTTTGTTGGAAAAAGTATATCGTTTCGGCAGACCAACCTTATCCGGAATAATCAGTCTCAACTGTATAAAGAATTAAATGGTAGTAAACAGGCGGGAAATAACAACACTCAAAATACAAAAGATGCAAGATGTTCTGGAGTGGGATTTGTATCTGTCGAAGGGAGATATCATAAGTAGGCTAGCTGGTTGGGAGAGGTCAGAGAAAGGCTATCAGAAATGTAGCAGATGAAGAACGTTGAGATAACCATCGATGACGTTGAGGCTGGTATACGAAGGATGGCAAACTGGAAGGCACCTGATCCAGATGGAGCGATGGGCTTCTTGTTTAAACAGTTTCCATGCCTTTATACACCTATAGCTGCTGCCCCACAAAGGGTTGTAGAGTCGGAAGATGTCCCTGATTGGCCTGTGAAGAACGGAACAACACTGATTAGGAATGATCCTGCAAAAGGAACATATGCCAATAATAAGAGACCAATTACATGTCTGCCATTGATGTGGAAACTGTTTACTAGAATATTTGCGGAGAAAATTTATGAACATCTTGAGAGTAATGGTGTTTTTCCTGACGAAAGAAAAGGGTGCCGGAAAGCTTGAGAGGTACTAAAGGGCAACTACTAATTGATAAAGCAATAATGCATGATGCAAAGAAGAAGAAGAGGAATCTTAGAGTAGCATGGATCAATAAGAGAAAGGCTTATGACATGGATTCTCATTCATGGATACGTGAAACACTATTGGTCCGGCTTCATAAAAAAACAGCAGTTAACAACATCACCTGGACTCTTCATCGAACTATCTTCCACTCTACATCATGTCGAATAAAAAGAGAAAAACAGATTGACAAAGAAGTCTTACTCGGAAATATATTCCTTAAAAAATAAACACTCGTTTATTTTATAAAAATTTTCGCGTTGCAGATTTTGGCTTCAAACGTATTTCTACTTATTTTATTCTTCAAATTTCACTCAGCGCTTCTAACGAATATAAACAAACAAACAAAAACTACACAGATTGTATATATATATATGTATATATATATATATATATATATATATACATATATATTGAAGTGTATAAAATAAATACCAAACGTATTTATATCTTTTTATTCGTTTTTTATTGGTGAAATGCAGGAATACAACATTCTAATCAATTTAAAAAATATATATATAATCTGTATAGTAATATTTGGATTGTAAATATTCCCATCTGGACTAAAGTACTGCAGGTTTTCATCAACAGATTTCACATACTTATTTATGTTGTCTACACTAGTAGACACTATACATTGAAACTTCAGAACGCTATTTTAGACACATTATTCGGCATAATAAAATTATACCTTTCATCTTCGGAGCAACATGATCACAATCGCAACTATCTTAAGAGGAAGTAGTTCCTATTTTTCACTCTAAATAACAGGTAATCCAACCGCCCCAGCCATCACCGGGAACAATTCTGCGTTTCCATAGGTATGATATTTTGTCTTTTCGGAACTGGATCATAAACTCATAGACATAATATAATCCTTCCCTTTTTTCCGATTAAAAATAATAAAGCCTCCCAATTACGCTCAATCTTATTTGATGACCCCCGGACATTACTATATTCCGGATTAACGGTATGCGCATGCTAAACAAACACTAATATATCATTTAGATATGGCGTTCTCATGATATCTACTTTTACCTTATTACTAAATTGCTGGGTTTATTTCTTACGGCGTAAGTTTTAATTTCATCTCTCTCTCTCACTATCTTTCTCTGAATATATTCTTCCTTACTCTTTCTCTGTTGTGTTCTCTCTCGCTCGTCGCTCTCTTTCTCCTACTCTCGCTCGTCGCTCTTTTTCTCTTTCTCTCGCTCGCTTTTTGCATTTCTACAAGGCGATGCATAAGAAAAAACAACAAACATTTATTTCCTTACTCTCTCGCTACCTCGATTTTTACATTTGTTCCACTAATTAATTATATTTTTTTTCTTTCAGACATGCTTATGTTTTATGCACTTTAATGAAAGATATTTTATTTTAATCTACGGAATTTCTTATGATCGTCGTCGAATTGAAAATAAATGTTTCAGCAATAGCATCTACTGTATTCTCGACATTGCACACAGGTTAACTTTTGTTTTATGTGTGGGAGGTGTAAATATGTACATTAGTTTCATCTGTACAATTTTCTTTCGAATTACGATTTTTAAAGGTTTTCGAATATGCTGATTAAGAAAATCTCATTCAAATTTTGCGGAGACAAAGATATAAAGATATAAAGACCTGTACTATTCACTATAATTCACTAACTGCCAGGTTTGTAATCACGCGCGGTAAACAAATTTACATTTCTCCTAGCGACACTGCCATTCTCCGTATTTTTTCAATCTGCGGTGGGTATGCTGACAACGATTATACCCGTTAAATTTGGGTGAATAATTTTTCCACCCTCAAAACACAAATGAGTTTGTCTACTCTGAAAGTCGTTTATTATATTATGATTTTAGGGTGCCTATTCCGAACGATCTTTTAAGATGGAAAGTTGGTGGGTGTCTATTTCTGAAAACCTTTCTTCCATGGAGATGTGAGATGTGTATTCCAAACTCTGCTTTTTAAGTCAGACAAGACTCAAAGAAGTAAAGTGAAATGAAAAACTTCAATATTGGTTTGTGTTATACGTAAAGACAAAGACGACATAGAACTTGATTAAGCTTAAATCTTTTTTGGTGAAAAAGATGAAAAGTAGGAGTTGACTTAAAAGGCAAAAGAAAATAGCTACGACTAATATCGCTGATTTCAACGCGTCTAAATATATCATATTAGCAAAAGTACCCGTCGTTGACTGGGTTCAAAAAAAGCCTACAGAAAATGGACTCTGATTTATGAAAGTATGATAGGTTATGAAAAGGAAGGGTTGTAAAGAGATAGCTTCGAATTTGGGGGTATCAAAACCAAAGCAAAATATGATGAAGGTAAAAATAGATAAACCTCATAATTTATTATACCATAACTGTTCACACTGAAACACTTATCACAATATTCTGTGAATCTATATTAAAAAACCTTGTTAAACTGTGTGACATATTTCCATTCTTTGGAGGTCAGGTGCGAACGAACACCCCATAATTTTATTTTACCATATTTCTTAAAACTGAAACATAATTATCAAAGTATACTTACGCAGAAAGATATGAAAAGTATTTATAAAAGTTTGTGCCTATTTCCATTCTATGGAGGCCAGGCGTGAACGCAGACCCCACAATTCTATTATACCATCCCTATTTAAGTTAAAAAATACTTATCAACGTATTCTTATGTACATCTATATCAAAAACACTTGTAAACTTGTAACTTTTATTCTTTCTTATTTCCATACTTTGTGGACCAGGCGCGTACGCAGACCCCACAATTTTAATGAATCATCATTATGCTAGATCAAACATGCCCATTCATGTGTCTCGATACATCTTCTATCATTATATGTGATCGGTTTTCTATAATAGTCAACCATATAGGAGCCTATTCGTGACCAGACACACACACACAGACGTTCGGCTTTATATTATAGATATAGTGAGAATTCTAAACCTCTAAAACGAGTATTATTCTAATTGATCAATTTTCGACATTTGTTAAAATTTATACTGATTAATTTCGTCATTCCTTTAATTGCTTTTTTTAAAATTCAAACAGTACTCTCGTGTTATCGCCCCAAACCTGCACTTATTGCAAGAGAAAAGCTAGATTATTTTATTTCGACCAAGCCGCCAGTGTCGGCAATTGTTCAACGAAAGTAGTAACCACCAAAAATACCGGTGTCAACATTTTCACAAGGACCGGCGATCAGGCTTAACGGAGCAACATCGGTTTACGGGTCCTGCTTGTTACAATAATTAAACTAAGTAAATGTATTTAATATTAATAATTTACATTTAAATGCAAAAACTATCAAAGATATCATATTTATATATGTATATATATATAAATATATATATATATATATATATATATATATATATATATTTAGCGTAGACTTTTCTCTCTTTAAAACATAAAAGTTCTACCATGTTATATTATATTGAATATAATTATGTTACATGTTATAATGAGTACATTTTGTAAAGTTGGTGTTTTGTACGGTGTTTATGTTTGCATATAAAACGACTTATCTTGCTTCACATTATGATAAATTGTGTTTATAAAATAATCTCGTGCAAATCAGCATGCCGCTTTTTGAATAAACTTCTAGAGTAAATGTTGTTTTGTGGTTGTCAAAATTTATTAATCAACTTCGGTTTTACTGTGCATCAATATACTTATTTCGCTGCGGTTGGTAATGATAAAGTTCCAAACCAAATTTCAGCCAAATCAGCTCAGCTGTATTCGGCCCTCAACATGTTTATTCAAAACACTTGAAATATAGAACTGTTGTAAATCCATGTCTATCAATAGTTTGATTTCTATCATCTTAACTTATACTTACTATAAGTATATACTAAATATATTCTATATATATATATATATATATATATATATATATATATGTATATATATATATGTATACAATAAATATATTCTATATATAGATATATGCATACAAGTATAAAAGTATATATTATATATGCGCAACTTATACTATATATACTTATTTTTACTCACTTTACAACATAGCTTTTCTTACCATTATTTTCTGTATCGCTCTCCCTCAACCCAGGACTATAATCTAATTGATCATACCTCTGATAGCAATGATTCAACATTGCTCAGAGACAACATGCATACTGCAGATTTACCCGGCATAAGCCAGGACAGAATATATCGAAACCATCACAAAACGCATCAAATCACAGAAATTAGGAACTAGTGATTTCTGGAAAATTTACAACAGTGAAGTAAATAATGGCGATAACAATTCCTCCACTATCAAATAATCATGAGTTCTTTTGCATGGCAACCGAGAAAGAAAACATGCTTGCTCGTCAGTTTGCCTCAAACTCTACTTTGGAGCCAGCAAATCACTCCCTGCTATTTTTTTTATTGCGGACAGAAACGACACTAGGTGATCTGAAAATAACCCCTTCCTTAAGTATATATCATCAAAAACTTAGATACCTCAAAAGTATGTGAATCGATCTGCTTCCGGCTGTATTATAAAAATATGCTCCGTTACGATTACTCCAGTTAATTTCAAAACTCTTCAACAAATGCCTTAAAGAATCATGCTTTTCGGACTGCTGAAAAACTGCTTATGTGATACCAGTTTGCAAGAATTATGGCGAAAAAATTTCCCTCATTAATTATTACCCGTTTTCCCTCTTTTCACCAAAATATTCTAGTCCATAATAAACCAAGCTCTAGTCCACTACCTTAAAGTTTCTAAACTTCTGTGCGAACATAAATATGAATTTAGGCAATCCCGTTCTTCTGCAGATATTCTAACTGTAAATGAATATACCATTCGTTAGATTATGCAAGAGAGGAAAGGGCAGTGGCTTAGATATATCTAAAGCTTTTGACAGAGTATTGCACTATGGTATTGTCATGAAAAGTTTATATTCGCTGACGGCGCCACGTTCTATAACAGACATGAGGAAAAACCGGACGCACACATATTCAAAGCAATGGGGGAAACCCGAGAAGAAGACCTTTAGTTTGTAGTGGAATGGCGTCTAAAATGGAGTATAACATTAAATACTTCCATGACTAGGCTCGTTTCCTTCAATAATTGCAAGAATGTATTTAAACCACTAATAGTTATTCCTGAAGATACATTGCCTGAAAGTACTTCGTTCAAACTGCTAGGCTTAACGTTCACAGGGAACATGAGTTGGAAGGGACACATCAAGAACTTTGCCAAAGCTGCCACAAAGAAGGTGGGCTCTCTCTCTCTATCGTGCGAGTAAGTTATTTACGCATGAAAATATCCTGTACCTCTACAAGGCTACAATTCGCCCATGAATGGAGTATTGTTATCACTTTCAGGCGCATGTATTTGCAACTAGTCTCTCACTCCTAGATAGTGTTCAAAAAGGAGTCGTCAACCTAAGAGGCCCTGAAATGTAATTTGAGCTTCAACCTCTGTCCCATCGACGAAATTTTGCATCCCTCTGCCTGTTTTACAAGTATTTTTATAATGAATGATTCGACGAACCACAACCTCTTGTATCCCATTGACGTAAATACCCCAACAAACCCGGCAAGTAGCAAATTCCCACTCTTACACAGTAGAGATCCCTAGATGTAAGAAACTTTCTACTCTAATATTTTTCCTAGAACTGCTGGACTTTGGAATTCCCTTCTGGTTTTCTGCTTCCCCAACTCTACCGACATGCAGATGTTCAAGTGCAATGTGAACAAATGTCATGCTGCTCAACTCCCTACATAGTATCCCTGCCACTTATGCCCCTCATACTAACCCCTACATTAAAGTGGACCTGTGTCTTGTTTCGAGTGAAGATGTAAATAAAAAAGTTTATCGTTCAGTTTATGTTTCTCTAAGTCCATCTGGTTTCCGGATATATTTCTGGGCATAACCTCCAACTTTTCCACCAATACATGGTTTTCGCTATGTTACACTCGCTTTGCTAGAGTAAAGACTTTTCTTTGATTAAATATTTTTGCGGTACGATTGCAAAATGTTCTTTTATATAAAACAAGCATGGTTTCACGGAGTTACACTGGGTAATGAGCAGCCAAATTTATATACAAATCATTACACACTAGTCTTATTATGGAAGAATGCTTATTTTATTTTACAGACACTTTTGTATAAGTAATTACATTCTAAAGTAAAAATCGATTGCAAATGTGTCTATTTTTATGCCTAACTGACCATATATATTTATCTAAAATATCACTGCTATAATTATACGACCGTATCCAGAAAGGGGAATACTAATAGAATAATAAAAATGATTATATGATCGTTTCGTATGAAGCTTTCGTTAAAATTGATCCATTCATTTTTCTATATATGCTTCATGTTATATCTCTTAAGTTTCTTCTATTCCCCCCCCCAAACAAAATATTTCCCCTACCTTACTTTTTTCGTTCTCATCTCCATCCAACTTCATCCTCTTTCTATCACATATTTAATATATCTGTAATAATTCTACCTATCAATCTATCTATGGATTTATCTTCCTCCTTTTCACTCTCTTCTGGCCGGGTATTAAATAAGCTTAAATATGATTTTTAAATTTGTCTTTATTTCATATATATTATTATAGAGTCGTGATTTCAAAAGTAAAAAAAAATGTATTAAAGTGCCAACAGCGTGAATCGAAAGAGAAAGCACAACTGTAGCATACAAAGGTGCTGACATTACAACTGTACAAAGCTGGCATGCACTGATTAAAAATAAACTAACGCGAATGTACAAAATCTATAACGGTTTCTTTCAAATTTGCCTCGTGTTGGCCATTTAAAAATTAATTTAACGGCTAAGGACTCATAAAAGAACGGTCCATAAAAATCCATTAATTGAAACCCCTAGCGTCGTTTTGCGACTTTTAGTTTCGGAAAATCAGAGTTTGAAAATATGGTTATAGACAGAGCAACAGGCCGACGGGCAAACAAACACATTTTTTACAAATATTAGACTAGCGGAGGTGCGCCCGACTGCTCGGTTGTAAAATACGCTTAAATATATATTTGAGTGTCATCCGCTAGAATTGAAACCGAAGGTAAAACTATAGCAATCACATGAACTGATTAAAGATTAAACATTAAGATTAATCAAAATGTATAACGATATTTCCTGTTTTTACCCATTTGGACCCCATAAAACCCATATTAACTTAACAATTCAGTCAGTTGAAGGCCCTAGAGCCTCTTTTACGACTTTTTGTTTGGGAAGAGATAAAGTTTGAAAATATGGACACCCACAAACGGCCGGACAGACGATCAGACAAACAGACATTTAGCTTTTTAATTATTAGACTAGCAGAAGGTCACCCGGCTTTGCTCGTCGTAAAATACGCTTAATTATGATATTTTCATTTGTCCACATTTCGGATATATTTTTATAGTGTCGGTATTACAAAAGTAAACACAAAAAGAATTAGGGTCCACAAGTTTGAATCGAAACCGAAACCTTAGCATAAAAAACTGGTGGCCTTACCACTGTACCAATCGTACACGCATGTAAGCTGATTTAAAATTACTAATTAAAAATAAACTAACATAAATGTACGAAACGTATAACCAGTTTTTACATCTGGACCCATTTTTTACCTTTTAAAAATGATTGTAACAGACCAAAATCCCTGAGTGAACGGTTTGTAAAAATCCCAATCATTTGAGGCCCCTAGCATTGCTGTGCGACATTTAGTTTAAGGGAGAGCTAAAGTATGAATATATGGAGACAGGCAGACAGACATATAACCATTTGTATATATTACTATATACTATTAAAAATGTTTTTTATTTAAATATTCTCTGCTTGAACGATTCTATTGCAACTACTCGTAAAAGATAGAATATTAAATAATGTCTTTATATGTTGGCCTATTGCTTAAAACATATATCATATGTGTAGGCGTATATTGTGTATGGTTTATACTTTTAGTAAGCATAGAGACCAAGAAACAACTTCCCCATACACATAAGATAGTTAAAAACAATCATAAAATGCACTGATAGTTGTAATTACACATGCTATGCTTACATATTTCGACCAACCTACCAGATATGGTTTATCAGATGTCTGTCTTCTATGATGGATTGTAGTAAGACAACTGTTCATAACGTCGCTATGGTAACGATGTTGTAGATTCTAAACCGAAAATCCAAACGCCAACGCACGTGTCACGCTGACAGATGAATGGAATTCAATGAAACAGACTCATTCATCGTCGTCTATACAAATGACACGTAAATGGCTCACATGATTTGAATTACTCTGTAACAACCATTTCATCGCTAGTCATGTAGATTATCCTGAAGGTGAATAGCCTCGCTATTCCTGATCATCTTTCAGGGGGACTTTACACTGAGCATGAGTTACTCCGTCATCGTTTTTTTTTTCTTGCTTGGACGACAAGTAATTGTTCAAAGATAATATTACGATATAGGGGATTAGTAAGAGCACACAGAATTAGCGAAAAAAAGCTGCATTTTCGCAGATTTGTGTTCGACAAATATTTCGACAAAGACTTGACCATCGTGACGGTGGTAAATATTTTATTGTTAAGATTTGTTTTTGTTTTTTGTTTTTTTACTGTTCTGTTCATTTAAGTCTATCCTCCCAAGCTTGCCTCTTCCTCTAGCGCTGGCATTTTTAAGCGGCTAGAATGGGGCGCACACTTTAGTTCGCTAACGTCGCACGGCGTTGTACTATATCTTCCAAATGTGAGAGATACGTTTATTGAAAGAGAAAGTGCCTTTTTGGCGTTAAAATAAAATACGCCAAATATGAGGCGTTATTGCTAGGCCGTACATCTAATACTAAGTTGGTTGTATATATATATATATATATATATATATATATATATATATATATATATATATATATATATATTCAGAAATAAATAGCAACAAAACACATTATGGGTCGATTAAAAATTCGAAATTTCAATACTCGATTTTTTAATCAACCCATATTTTTAATCGATTTTCATCGACTCTATATATTTTAACTTATCGCTGTCTACTGTATATTTTAGTTTTCACTTTTAATTCTCATTTTCGCTCCTTCAGAGTTTTACTTACACATCTGAAGATGATTCGTGGACGAATCGAAAGCGTTCGTGAGAGCAACAACTATGGGACTTTTATAAATATTTTTTCTTTTGCTACAAAAATAATTATATGGAAAATCGAAAAATTACAAAAAAGGAATCATAAAGCAAAGTGTCTCCGTTGCATTTATTATTAATAATAATTGCTTGAATATGTATATATATATATATATATATATATATATATATATAACAATTTGTCTTTTTTTGTATTGATATTCATATTAAAATCCCTTTTTCTATTTATTTTGAAATAAAATAAAGCTTTGTTATGCATGAGTCGTCGAAGTCCCTGCATCTGCAAGACATCTAGCTAATTTGCATATTCTTGTAAACATTCATTTATTAATTCCCTAAGAGTATTTCTGGTTTAGTCATGAGATGATCATCTTTAGTAAACTATTACGTGTCAATATATTCATGCAAATATTCTACATGATTAATACTTGCGTAATATTTGCGTAAAAAATTTATAGTAAACACAAACATCTTTCTACATATATTCACGTATATGTATATATGTCTGTTTAATTATTTTCCTAGCAAACTCCTCTGTCAGTTTTTGGTCTACATAAATGGAACTTAATATAGAATGTATTTGAACCCATCTGAAACTTTATTTGATTTTAAGTCGGGGGAAATTTAAGAAATCGAATTTGACAGATTAAGGTCGAACAACAGCATTACAAATACGCATACGTAACGTAAGAGCTATTTGTTCATATTTTAATGTTTAGCCTTGAAACCAAATCGGCTTCATAGCTTACGCGTTAACGTCAAAAGAAAAAAGTAAATCGTAAGCTAAACATTTTGTTATCGATTTACGGTAGTGGCGCACAAGACATTTAAAAAAAATTGTTGAAATTATTGCTACATATTTAGTCCAATATAATATAATAAAAATGTCGAAATCTGCATTAATAAAATATCATATTTAAGCGTATTTTACAACTGGGTAATGCCGGGCGACTTGCTATTATGTATATATATATATATATATATATATATATATATATATATATATATATATATATATATATATATATATATACACACAAATATGATATACAGTTTGGAACGATGATTTTGTCACCATAAAAATAAATCTACAGCAGTATTTTAAACTTTTATTGAAATAATCAATTCATATAAATTGATTATACAATCGAGCTGCATCTATTCAATGTTTCGGCGTTCAGCCTCAATCACTGTAGAAATGCATTGTTGATCTAATACACATACTCCTTCTTTAATTGCACCCATTATAGTTGATATATAATTGAAACCAGTTAAGAAATATAAAAAGAAGTCAAAATATGGAAAAAAATATAATTCGTTAAGATCCCGTTTTGAAGTAATTTAGGGATGTTTTACAAATTATTCAAATTTCAATTCATTCAGAAACCATGAATATGACTAGGTACTGCCTGTAATACAACACATTAATTTTGTTTACAGAAATTTAAGGAAATCGAAAAAAAATCTAATAGTACTAGGTTTTAAGGGTGTTAATCATGAGACAAAATACACACGAAGTATGTAGTATTGTAGTCAGTTGTAAAGCAGAAAACGGAACAGAGTTCCACCGGCGACCAGTTCTAAGAAATAAGTTTACTTCATGGAGTCAAAGTTAAGGTTTAGGCACAGATAAAGAGTGGAGGAAGTTATTGATAGTGCTTTCAGCTAGACGGGTGTTTTCTACGTGAAAGTCAGACAACATGAGACCATAGATAAGAGCTCAGGCGAGCACTTACCATGAACATAACGATAAAGTAATTACAGCCTGACAAAGTTTCTTCTGTCGAAAAGAGGTTGCAGGAAAAACAAAAGGGCATCACTCACTAGACTACGAAGTCTATTTTAGAACTCTGCCAAGGCAAAATAAGCTGCTTCGAGCAATTAAAGTCCTGACGATGCAACGGTACTTCATCATTGGATGTACTTGGCTCTTATACAGGTAGTGAATTGTATCAGTAGTGATATATCTACTGGAGCAGTAGAACGATCCCATCATTTTTCCAGCAGCCTTGGCAACGGATTTTTTGTAGTGTCCCATCTAAGATCATGTGTAAATCTTAGGCCCAGAAGCTTGTCAAAACATGGGTCTTCTCCAGGACGAGTACCATTTATTTCAATTGGAGCCAGACGAGGATCATGGCCTTGCTGATGCAAAGAAAGAAGGTTGGTTTTAGATGCACTAAAAGTAATCAACTTTCTTTTTCCCATTGTATCACGTGCTCAAGGTAAAAAGAGAGAGAATCAGAGAGATCTTAGTTGTTTACGGCCTGCGATGTGTTGCGAGAGATAGTAGTATCATCAACATATATGCATACGACGTATCTTAGGATATGATGTTGGTCAGGGAAGAAAGTAGGGCGCAGGAGGGACCTCTTGTTGACTTCAGCATCAATATAGTTATCTTCTCATTTCTGCCCATCAAACACTACTCTTTTGAATGTATCAGAAAGAAACGATTTAATAACTAAAAAGGTATTTCCAGCTATACCGTTGCCGGAGATTTTGTGGACCAGACCTTTATGCCAAAACCTATCAAAGACCTTTTATATTTCAAGAGCAATTACCTTTAGAAGAAATCTCTGATCCTACGTGATATAACTGTTAGCACATCTTCAACCAAATCAACCAGAACAAAAATCACTTAGCACGTAACTGAGGAGGTTATTTTATTGGAAGTGGTTGACTACTTTTCCTTTTAACGCAGATTCCAGCAAATTTGTCGTGACGCAAAAGAGGATCGATTGGTCTGTATTGAGGAAGAGATGATCGATCACTTGAACTTGTCAATAAGGAACATACTGATGAGGTTGTTAGGGTGTTGAGAAGCATTTCTCCTAAAGACAATGCTTAAACAGCTTTGTAAGTATGGAAGCTAGTTCTTGTTGAAGCTTTTTACACACCATAATAGAAATGCCGTCAGGGCCAGTTTGATTCTCTGTCGCCGTTTTTGATTAGCTTGACATCATCACGCATAGATACTTGTATGTCGCAAAGCGTGTGTTATACACATGAGGAAATTAAGGGGTTCGCAGCATTGATCGCATAGGGTAGAATTAGTATCAAAGTTTTCAGCAAAGAGTTTGGCTTTATCCGATGCTAAGGAAATCATCTCAGCTCCATCGATGATAGTTGGGATAGAGTACACATATATATTCAGGAGTATGTTATGTGTCAAACCTGGTGGAAACAAAGCCGCTGCTCAGCCACTTTGAACTTGACGCACTGAAATACACCACTCTCGCTTGTTTTATTAGTTTTTTTTACAGTAGTTGCTGGCTGCCCTAAAGGTAGAATTAATGTGAGTATATTTACTTCGTTGGAAGCAATGGAAAATGTGATTTCTGTGCGCAATTGTTCCAGCACATTCTGAAGAAAACCGCAGCTGGCTTTTAGGTGTTTTGGCTGGGATTTTCGGAGGGTTTAGAAGGGCCAATACCTAAAATTGACCATTCCATCTGGTTTGATAAGGTAAAAGACACGTTCTTTTACCATGGAACGCAGAGGTAGATCTTATATAAATGTACAGAAGATATCCAAGTCAGTATTTGAGTATCGATATTCTGTACGCTGGAGTGGCATGTAAGAGGATTATTACATTTTTATCTTAACTAGAACAACCGAGTGTGCGGAAGATCCCAGTGGGGGACAGAATGGAGAATAAATATAGCTCAGGGCAAGTTGTGAGAAACACGTCTAAGATATTTGCGTACTGACTCTCAGTGTTAGGCACACGAGTGGATTCGATTTCCATCTCTGATAGATCATAAGCAATTGAGAAATCATCACAGAACCCCCCTCATTATCCGACTTGTTTGAGTGGACTAACCATTCCACATTGTGAACATTGAAATCTCCAAAGACGTGAATGCTAGCAGAAGGTGAGCGGACAGAGTGTGGTTCATTTTCCTCCATATGCTCTTAAAGACAGTAACTCCGTTGTTGTTATTGCTGTTGCTTTGTTGTTGTTGTTCGGGCGATAAAAGACAAATATAAACGCAGTAGTGTGAGCAAGTGCAACTCGTAAACACATATAAGGCGATGTAGGTCATTATCTGAAGATGTCCTTACTATATAGAAAGCCATCTCTACTGTAGGCACATTTTCCATGTGCATGATGATCCTGGAAGTCAGATTTGGCTCTTAAATCAGAATATCCTTTAATTGTGAATTTATCTCAAGAAATAGCCCAATGCCAGTTTCGCCCGGGAATAATAGGTTTGGTTTAATCTCCTGTAATTGGATTTTAACATACAGCGGGTGGGAACGTAGACCCTTGATATTGGAGAATGAGACGATAGTGGGAGGGCGGTCTACGCTGAAAGTTGGAGTTCTGGGTTTTATTTTGTATTGTTTCTTGAAAATTTTCATGATGGAGTTTGTGAATTTGTGGATAAGGTCGACTGATTAGTTTAGAGCAGGACAGAGTAAGAAATTAGGGAAAGAAAGGAGGGAAGAAATAGTTTTGTTTACCATGATAAGGCAAAACCGTAACAATTATTCACTCATAGTACATCGAGAAGTCATATCAAAGACTACTGAATTAATTCACCAAATAACAATACAACGGCTCTATTTCTTTGCACCTGCTGATGTGAGGACCTCCTTAGCTTTTAGTTCAAGGGTCGGTTCCTTTACAATAAGTTGGATAACGTCATCTCAGTTAAACGTTTACCTCCAGTATCCTTATCGGTGACATGACTACAAGGATAGAAATAGACAGAAAATTCCATACATCGCAGAAATTCACACAAAAATAATTCCGATCTAAAATACAGCTTTTTCCTTCTCCCTTTTTCAGAAAAGAATCACTCATTCTTAACAACGAAAAAGGGACAAATAAGAAAAGCGAGAGTTAAGGGAGCTGCCGACAACGCATCCACAATGCATTGTCTTCTCTTCATAAAAATGATAATAATATCAAGAATTCTACTTAATCTACTTAATATTAGTTCAACTGACCTGTCTAGAGAAAGGTATATAAGTTCCCCTGTCATTAACGAAGAAGAAATTTAGCTGGCAAGTTTGAGCAACTCGGTTGAGCAACTCGGTTGAGAGTAATTTTCACTTTGATTATAATGGAAATTCTCTACACCTTTTGCTAGGCGGCGCATTTATTAGTTTGACTATTTGAAAATATATTAAAAAGAAATCGCGTCGGCATTTTTTTCTTTTTTTTTTTTACAAAATGAACGTGGGCAAACATTAATTCAACGTTGGAGAATGCGTTTCTTTTGAGATCAATATTCAATGAATCACAAACAATAAATTGACAACAATAAATTCTTATAATAAATTATAACAGTAGTATTTACTGGGGGATGAGGTGACAAGTGTAGAAAGGAAAAATAGGTAAATAAATTGGGTAAACAATTAGTAAATAAATGAATGCGTAACTGAAAGAAAAACAGACTTTTCCAAATATTTTTCTGCTAACTAGAATTCCCTAACCAAAGTTTACGTATGTAAATCTTGAGTAACTCGGCTGTGTTTATTGAGTCATTTCCGACTTAGGTTAAATGGAAACTGTGTACCCCTTTCGCAGACATGCGAAGCTATGCTATGAATTTAATTGCATGCCTATTTGACAAGTATACTAAATATAAATCGCGTCGGCAGTTTTTCTTGCTAAAAATGTAGGCAGGACTCGATTCAAAATTGGGAATGCGGTTCTTTTGAGGAACATAGCAAGTGCATCACAAACCGCAAATTGAGAAGTGATATGAAAAGGACACATGTTTTTAGAATAGAAATTTAGCTTTTCGAAATGATGGAGAAAATCAAAGCTGATATTTGTCGGTGTTCATTGTGGTAGTTCTGAAAAGTAGTTCTTTTAATTCCCTTACAAAATATATATGTTCGTTTCCACATTCACGTGATATTCATTATTAGTTAACACCATATTGGAAGTTTTTGTCTGACTTTAAAGTATTAATATACATTTGGATTCGAACAAAATAATAATTGCCAATACAACATGTCAGGAAACATCTTATACTAATGTAATGGGCATTGTTATCATAAGCGATGCAATATTTCAACTTTTGGCCAGATGTCTACATTTAGCAGTGAGATAGCATCCAAACTGAAAATGCTTGACAGAGAACTGAGAAATGTTGCGTTGTTTGTTCAGGATGTGTAAACATGCTAGAAAATGCTTTTCAAAATATCCGTTCAGAAGGATAAACTACGAACTCGAAGATCAACTTCTTTAATCATAATCCTGTGACTTGGTGAATGTTAAGATAAGACTCGTAACTTATTTAATTTACAATTTTATATAAATTGCAGTACTTATTAGATTAAAATTGAACGGGAACGATAATCTGATAAAACCGAATGACATTGGTCTTACACATTTAAAGACATTCTATGGAGTTTATTTCTTGATAAACACTTTAGACGAAAAAACATTGTTTTGTTTTAGCAAGTCCAAATATATAACGAAGCGAAAGCGCACGTTTTCAAATACCGAACTGTGTGCGAAATAATGTCAGGAAAGAAAAAGAAAGGCAATAAAAAGAGGGGACGATCACGTTAAAACGTGATTCGTGCTTTGACCGCAACGAAAATTTATGCGTGCAGAGAGAATGAGGAAATAAATATTCTTCTTACAAATAAAATGAGTCGAGCAGGGATATATCTTCTGGAGCGGCAGAATGATTCTAAGAATTTACCAGCATCCTTAGTAACGGATTTGTTTTAGCGTAAATGTGTGACACTGAAACTTGTCAAAACATGAAACCGCTTCAATATAGGAGCCATTTATTTCAATTGATGCCAAACGTGGATCAGAACGTTTATGATTTAAAGATATAAAATTGGTTTCGGGTGCCCTAAAGGTAACTAGCTACCATTTTCCACATTTTTCCAACGTGCTCAAGACCAAAAGAGAAGGAAATCGGAGAGAACTTGGCTATTTATGGCCTTAAATGTGTTGCGAGAGATGGAAGTGTTTGTTCTCCTCTTCGACGTATGCTGCATAGAACGTGTTAGTCCCATGCTTTTATTGTGTAACAAAGAAAACACAACAAACTGATCTAGTTGATTACCTACAGTATGCTTCCCATCATAAATATTTTCTAGAGATAAAATTACTTTGTGTGCACAAGACATATACAGGCAGATTTTACTAGGTGCTAAAACATGAGATACAAGATTAATTCTCATATTGTGTTCCAAGCAAACATGTTAAAGAAAAAACTATTAAAAACGAAATAGTATGGGCGTACACGAAAAATAAAATTTGTGACGTCAATTATAAATATTTTCCTGATAAAAAATATTGGTAATAAAGTATGGACTGAATCTTTATCTTGTTCTCTGAAATATTCATATTATAATAAAAATATGTAATGTTTTCATCGGTAGAAGAATCAGTACATAATTCTTATTAAAGTCGATGCAAGATGTTGTAACCAAATATATATAGTTATCATAATATTTCAATGTAAGACGATAGATTCCCTTAGCATGCTGAACCGAAAATCATGCATTAGAAAAGAAAACAAGAATCAGATGTCTAAATACGGGCAACACTTATAAAATATTCGCCACAAAACTCTCTTGTATACGGACTCTTACAATACATTTTCTCCCTCCTTCTATTTAAAACTAAACGAAACTTCTATGAGGAAAGTGTATTCCCTGCAACAGGCTATCTCTAAATCATATAACTCAGATTTTCGTTTAATAATTCTTTGTCATTTTACTTAGCTGGTCCAGGTTGAACGATTATTATTATAATTGTGATTGATATTTAGAAAAAATTAGAAACAGAAATACTATGTCAAAGCGAAAAGATTGTTTAGGATAAAATATTTATAAAAAATAAAATATTTATGGTCTAAGTGAAAATAAGTGTTAGTTTTCATAACTAAACCGACAAGAGTGTCAGCTAGATAAAAAGTATATTGAACGAAAGTAGACAATCCGGGGGAGTGGGTCTCAAAATAGCTCCTACCAGTGAGCACTGTGGAAAAACATCTATAGTAAAAAACAGAGACCAGCGTTTAGCTTTCCAATAGGGAAATATTCATAAATAATCTACTGTAAACACAATCAATATTTTCGCGTTCCCTTTATTCTTTACACATAAATACCGAGAGCATTCATACCTAATGAACATCCTTTCATCATGCTAGAAGGCACTGTGATCATGACAACAAAGTTTGAAACTATAACAGTATTATCTATCTTTTTTCCCCCTACTCAAATCGTCGAAAAAAACAAACAAACGCGTAATGAACGCACAAACCCCAATAGAGAGTGTTGTACATTCTTTCAGAGTTTTCAACAAGTTTTTCCAAAGCAATGTATTCTGAATTCTTTGAAGCTATATACTTATTTATATGAAACGGATTTTACTTTTGTGTCACGCGGTTGGTGCACACTTTTTTTTTAGAAATATATCGGTAGATGCACACTTTTTGTAAAGAAATATATCGATTCCGTATTCTGATAATTTATTATGTTTCGCTATTACGGTAGGAAGTTATCAAACTATACATATTCAAACTGGAATATGATTTCATATGAAATTATCTGCTAAAGAAAAAGTATTATCCACATGAATCGATTTACCAGACACTAAAACATGCTTCTACCCAGATGCAAGTGTATAAAAATTTTCATTCTTATATTCGAAAACTTTTACGAGATAAACACAAGACTTAATTTGTTCAAAAGCTTCAAATAACCTATGCACAAATTTAAAGTGTGAAGATCTAAAGGGGGTTGGTAAATAGCATTCCAAAGATTGACAGGCAATATCACTTCTATATATTTTAGTTCAGAGACGTATTATATATATATATATATATATATATATATATATATTTAACCTAATTTGCACCTGCGTGTAAGTTTGTATCGTATCTATTCCGAAATAACTGGCAAGGTAACTTTTTAATTGCACACAAATGTACATCATGTAGCAGTAAGTGTTTAAAATTGCTTCTGTATTTGAATGGCTATGATAAGTATCGGAAGTCGATAATAGAAAAACAATTGGTAAAAGACAAAACGATCGATATGGAAAAAATTTACACTCCTATAATTCCTACCACGACACAAGTATATTAGAGGGGTTTATCACTGCACAATCAGTAAGGCCCTGCCTATAACTTCAACGGTTGTTTTTTATAAGACAGGAGTGCGTCAAAAATAAACGTTTCAATTCAGAGAACAAATGAAACATTATCCTTGATTTTCCTATTAAATTTTAATTCAGGCTTATATATAAAAATATTTTCATATATTTAAAATTAGGTTCTCTACAGCGTAAGTAAAGTTCAGTGTATTGTAGTAGACGTAAGTGCATGTGTATATTTTAATGTATGTACTGCAGAGGGTTCCAGATTGGAGCATACAATCAATAGGCCCTGATGCCAATAATAACTATTGTATGTGTGAAATATTCGTCGGTTCTTATTCAAATTCCAATATGTTTTCATTTGTAACTTACATCACAACAACATTATGTATCATTTTTAGTGGCTTACTCATCAGATATAATTCTTAAAATAAAAGCAAACATTATTTTGAACAACGCACATCGTTTAAATAACTGACACACCACGCTACCTATGTTCTTGTTGTGAAGATAATCTTCGAATTATGTTTATCCTAATTCGTATTTTAATATTTTGGTATCTTAGTGAGTATTAATTATTATTTTTAAGTTATATTAAATCCTTTGTTATCATCCGTTTATAAATTCATATTTTTTATTTTTAATACTTGTTTTACTATCTACGTGTACTATTTTTGTATTCTGTTTATTGCTATATTTATAATTTATTCTTCCAAAATATTTTCTGCGGTCAATGCATTTTTTTAACATTAAACGTACAATATAATAACATAACGTAAAATCAATTAGAATATGTAAAATCAATATAATAACATAACGTAAAATCAATTAGAATATGTAAAAATATTTAAAGAATAGATAATTTATATTAGATGAAACTAAATAGACTGTTTTATTATATTTAAAAAGTTATGGAATAATTTGCAAAAATGAATTAATATATGTAACGTAAATAAACGATATGAAATGTATATATATATATATATATATATATATATATATATAAATACCCGTTCACATACACATTTCACGATAAAGCTAGAACCCAGAATTAGATAGAATCGACCAATTGCATAGACAACGGACAACGCCAGACCCAAAGTGAGTTTTGATGTACTGCATCTCATCAGTGACGTGCTCCGACATAGGCGCTAACCCAGGTTGTCGCACTCATGAGGTGTGCAATACTGACGACCTAACCATATGGGCTACGGCGCAACCTATTGGCTATACCTCGAGTTTTTAAAATTCTTATATTTTTTATCCAGTTCTTCATTCTGCGACGTGACAAGCAACGCGTCCTATACAACTAAGATAGTTAATGCTGGTATGCAGGCGGTAGATATCACATCTACAAACATTAACTGAAAATTAGCCGACTCCCCAGAAACGATTTCGGAACAACCTATTTTTTGAGGGACGTCACGTCCCTATGAAGGATGAACCGCCTTTTCTACACACATTAGACATTAATAGGAGATTATAGATAAATATATAAATACCCGTTTACATACACCTTTCACGATAAAGCTAGACCCCAGAAGTAGATAGAATCGGCCAATTGCATCGACAACGGACAACGCCAGACCCAAAGTGGGTTTCGATGTACTGCATCTCACCAGTGACGTGCTACGACGTAGGCGCGAACCCAGGTCGCCGCACTCATGAAGCGTGCAATACTGACGACCTAACCATATGGGCCATATAAGTAAAATGATGCACAAAAAATGAAAAAAATGTACAATAAATTAATTCAAAATGATATTACTTATTATTCACTGAGTTACGAAATAAATAAAATGCGAATTAAAATGAATACACTAAAAATGGTCTCCTTCATAAAGAGATTAATTTTCGCGGTGTATGTCAATTATTTAAACCATGCAATTTGGTCAAAAGAATGTGTTTTTACGGAATATATTTTATGAATAAGACACTAAAAATGCGACAGAGACATAATTTTGTTTACTTGGTAATTGAAAACTAAACAGTATTATAACAATTTCCGTTTAGACATGGAATAAACTACCACCTGAGCAGAGTTGACTTATGGGGTTTTAAAGTTAATATATTACACTATATATGCTCTGAGAAAGATAATCATTGTTCTTGAATTTTATTATTTTTAGATAAAAATAGAACATTTGCTGGTTAGAATTTTTTAACGGTAAAATATATCAGTATACCCTTTCAAAATATATATTCCAATTGTTACCTACATACTGATTTACGCTTCAGGTAAATTATATATATATATATATATATATATATATATATATATATATATATATATATATGCATATATATATACATATATATGTATATACATGCGTGTGTTTATGTGTATATACATAATTATGAATACATACATAGTATATATATATGAACATGAATGATGTGAAGCAAATATTACATACCTCTTTTATGGTTTCCGCTTTTTTATATCATGAGGTTTAGATCTGAAAATAAAAAAAAAGAAAATAAATGATTATTTTCAATGATTAAAACAAACAGTTTTCTATTCTATGCGAAAGTACAATATTAATTATATTAAACCGCAATTTGCAATCCGTTGTATAAAACGAATGATTAAATGAGCTGAATATTTATTTCGAAGATAACAAGGTGGAACGATGCAATTCGCCCTGAACAGACGATATGCTTTCATTTCCGTTTGACAAAACCGGTTTCTTTTTTTGTTGAAGACCATTTACTAGTTGTGCACGAATCCCAAGAGCTATAGGAGTGTTCTATCATGTATTATAGTGACACAATATGCAACGAGCAAGAGTGGAGATGAGCCGCTGTACTACTCATGCTCTCTACCAATCCACGTTATAACAGAATCACCATTGCCAGCGCACTCCAACTGCTAATCCGGACGATTCAAAGAGCAAGAAATCCTTTGACATCTGTTTGTCCTTTTCTGTAACAATTATTTTCGTGATGCTACCCCAATGTTATTTCATGCAGATTGTTATTATGTTGTAGACCATCGCTTTTATTTACTCACCAGTGTGTATGGGAGCGATTACTGTATCTTCTAATATCTCTCTATCTTTCGGGAGTTGTATGGATAATCTATCGGCTTTAAAAAAAATTTGAGGAGAGGTAATCAATTTTATTAATGTTAGTCGATAGGATTACTCCCCTTTATCTTGCTGTGGATACAGACAGATCTTTTCTTTAAACGAAATGCCCTGTATCTGTTTATATTGAATTTGTAATGTGACGTATCATTCGTTTTCATAATAATAGAAATTTCCTGACTGCAGAGATTACTTATGCCTTATTTTCAACCTTGGAGCAACGTTTCTCTGTGTGTTCGATGAATGTTATATTTTTATATACGGTATAATCACCTTGACACTACTGTTCTCGTTATATTACGTAGTGAACGTTGAGTTTTCTCTAGTACTAAATAGGTTATGGTTTGGCGTTATATAGAAAGACATCGACCCCTTCCTTCACTTGTCAGAACTGCCAAAACCTAACATCGGCTATTTTACTATGACGAAGATAGCTTAGATACTATGAGTGCTAGTGAATATATGTAAGTAACCTCGTGTAAAAAGAACTAAAAATAAGCAATCGCCTACTTGGTTTCTCGTAATTTAGTAACTGTGGTATTTTTAAATGTTTTCTACTAAATTGTACCCGTAAATATAATTAAGTTTGAATATTATTATGGATTCAAGTACTACAATCGTATGTAAAAGTATTGCGCAAATAAAATGCATACCGTTCTGAATAGCAAATACTCCTATTGACTTTAAGTGGGCTTGGTGTTCCGTCAATATATTTTGTGTAACAAATTATCAACTGTGCTTATTGCTATTGAATATTCAAAAATACATTTTAACATACGTTTATATAGCTTAATACACATAATAATTTGGGAATATGAACCCAGTGTGGTGTTATTAGGAATTATTGATTAAATGTACGTCAGAAAGTATATTATTCAGAAATATAATGCGAATAAAAGTAAAATGTCTTCCATAAAGCCGAGTTTATGCTGCTAATATTTTACAATAAACGTTTATAAGAAAGCCGATTAGTTTTATATTTTTACTTTTTGGTAAACGCTTACTAAGATACGGAGACAACTCTTGGATAAGAGTAAATAAGTGTTAGGTACATAGTGGGGCGTTGTCATTAATGGTAGAACTTATATAGGGTATACATATTTAAGAAAACGGAAAAAGCTTAATCACCTTGGATTTGAAAACAATCATGTTGTAGTCAGAAGCAACCAACATAGACGGATGATTCTATAAAAATGTAACTGTGAAGAGAATTATAGTTTATGTTTAGGCACATAGAAAGTGAGGGAAATTTTTGCACGGTTGCTGTAGCTAGATACAACATATGAGTAATGAAATAGTTTATCCATTAAGATCGATCAGCTACATGTTTGAAATAATAATTTTTCTCCGTCAATTCCATTTTTATTTGAAGTAGCATATGCAAATAAATTCAACGATCTGTATGAGGTAGAATGATAAGCATCTCTCTGCAGGGAATTTGGGGTGTCTGCGTTTTAAAAACCTTCTCCTTAAATTAGTCTTACTTTGAATCGCGTATGGTGACTTCAGACCGTTTTATCAATTAAATTTTATCTTAGCCCAGATGTTTATAAAAACACAGCCGTGTTATAGCAATTTAACGTTTGCTAGTTATGTTGAAACTGGTGTTCACGTTAGCTTACAAGTAGCAACTTTACATGGAACAACAAATATATTTTTATGACTCGTTCAAAAGTATACGTGCTTCTATCTATTTATCTATCTATCTATCTATCTGTTTCTTTCTATTTCTCTCGCTCATTTCGTCGACATGACAGAAGATTTGTAATCTGTTGAGAGCTAGGCGCCGTACGAAAAACGTTTGGCTCCCGACTTTATCGAGAACGGAGGGGTCAAAGGAAATATTTATTCTTCAAATTGAAAAATATGAATACACATTTTATATAAAGAAACTGTTGTGTTCCCTACTTATATACAAGTGTCCAATTCGTGCACTAAAGACTCCTGACCAGATAATTTTCAGAAGGGAACTAATGCTGTCTAACAACGCTGAGAATTCGGCACAAAGGTCGTTAAACAGAGGTAGAGATATCATACCACACCTTTTAGTAAAGTAGTTGCGCACATTGTTTAATTGTTTTAAATACGCGACGAGAGGGTAACATCCCTTAAAGAGACACCTTCACGGCTCATACAATAACTGGTTTCTATCCCCCAAAAATGACATGATTATAATAGTTATGTGTCAGACCATAATACTCCTTTTAAGGACAGTACCACGAGCGAGGAAACCAAGTTAAACTGCCCTGCAAACGATGGTCACATATGCGTAAACTTTATTTTCTGTTCATTTGTCTATCATTATTTTTACCGATGAAAGTGTAAATTGAATGAGCGTATCTGATTATAAATACACGTAAACATCTTTATAATAACTTCTGCCCATTTTCAATCATACTGGATTTTCTAATGTCACTGGTATCAGGCGCTGCTCATTCGTAAGAAGTTTAGTTTGTGATTTCGAGACACGTGCTAAACAATTAAACGTGATACCACCATTGCAGGAGATATCTATTTCCTATGAAGACTGAACAGAGGTTATAATGATGTCATTATAAGTTTGCTTATGATGAAAGGATAATTATTCTGAGAAGATAGAATAAACGGATAGGGAACCTATTTGCTGTTTTCTATTCAAAATGTTTATTATTCAGCGAGTATCAGTAGGATAAAAACTACTTGTTAAGATATGAATAATCGTTTTATTCAAGTTCCTTAGAAATAGACTAATTTCCACTGTCCGAATTCAAACGAAAACTCGCTCAAATATAAAGCAGCTTTATAGTGAACTAGTATCCGCAAAAGTTGTAGATAAAAAGCTTAAGTCTGAAAATCTTTATCCTTTTGGAAAAATACTGTGAACGCTACAAGTTCAAAGCTGACAGAGCCTAGGAGACAGAACTCCTCTTTTATAACAAACACTAAAATAACACGTAAATCAAAACCAAATATGTGTAGTATTGTGGTCAGCACATTTGTTTCAGATAGCAATATGAATATTACAAACAAAATCCCAATTGGGAATAAATTAGCCTTTTGCCGTGAACATTCCTGTAGCTTTTTATTTATGTGTAAATACTTGATATAATCTTTAAAAAAGTAATTGTCAATCTTATTTCCTCGGTAACACTCTTATAGTTAAAATGTGAACAATGACTTGCCGTACATTATTGAAGATTGTTTTACTAACGCGTCGCCATATATCAAGGCTAAACACCATCTGAGGATACAGGCTAATGGGATGGATCGATTGATTAAGTGTGTAGGCTAAAAACTTTTTTCTCATAAAAATTATTTTAGTATCTCGTATCAATTATGTACCTTCATTTTATTAACTCCCAGTAGTTCAAACACTTATATTTTTAACATTATGTTCTGCTTCCTTTTAATTTTATATTTTTTATTCACTACAATGATATGGAATATTAACCTATAAAGCAGTAGATGTTTATTTTATTCTTTATGTATGATAAATTTAAATGGATTTTCTATATTTCGTTGTTAACTTGAATTTAGTATATTATATGATTTTATATATGTTCTTTTCATAGTTCTATATCATTGGTTAAACTACCTACATATAGACGCGTAAATATCTCGATGTGTTTTATAAAAAAATCTCTGTACTACATTACGTAAAATGGGGGGGGGTCACCTCAAATACACAAACAGAATGTTCAAGAAAGATTATCGCTACAGTCCTCTGTCTCTTCTCTCTTGGCTGGCCGGGAATCATCTCCCAGCACCCAGAAATGAACATCGTTTTATAGGTTCCATCTTCACGCACTAACGAGATTATGCGAGAACGGGCGAAATAAAAATGCTGGCCGCCATGTTTGTTCTTCCTTTTCTTCGCCTGTACTCACTCGCTGAGCACTCTCTTTCTTGCTTCTAACCACATGCCTCCCTGATCTCAAGATCACATTTCATAGTCTCTCATCCACTGTGGCGGTCACCTCTCTCTACTTACCCTCTGAGGTGTCTCGTCCTCCTCCTGTGGCTGCACACTCCCCTCCACTGCTTCGCCCTCAACTGGTCTGACGTCAAGAATGTGCCTCGGGACTCCTCCCACCACAATGTTGTTACTAGTGTTCCTCCCAGTCACGCGACCCCTACTCCATTGTGTGGTGCAGCGCGCCCCCGGTGGCTTCCCCCATACCTCGTCCCCGAGTTTAATTGTCCCTGCGGCCTCTATTTCTCGGCTTGCCGGCTCCACCCTGGGATGCCTCCAGGAATATGCAAACATTGACAGTTGCGGGACCGTCTCTGGTATTTGTCCCAGTTTAGGCGACATGTTATACCAGAAGACGGCTTGCTCAGGTGAGGTGCCTCCTCTTTCCGCAACTGCCTTCATAGTGCGGTGGTTTCTCTCTACGATCCCGTTGCCACTAGGTTTGTAGGCAGCTCTGAAAAATTGTTGGATCTTCCATGTCTTCAGTACTTCTGTCACTGCTACTGACTTGAACGCAGTCCCGTTGTCGGTTAACAACTCTTCCCCGGGGCCTCGCTCCAAAAACACCTCATCAAAGATTGCCCCTATTTCATTGCCTGTTCCTCAACGTAGCTTCTTCCATAGGACAAATCGCCCGGGACCACAGTCAATCATGGTAAGGTAAAGTCCACCCCTGTAATGGGTGACATCGCATGCCAGTCTCTCCCAGGTCCCACTCACCTCCAATTGGCCAGCTTCATGCGTGCTTGGAGCAGGATCAATCGACTGACATCTGTCGCATGTCCTGACCACTTGCCTCACCTGCTCCTTGGTGATCCTTGGGTCGACTTTTTTCACTACGTACCAAGTCCTCTCTACCCCCATATGGTGAAAATTGTGCAGTTCTCGCACACCAACATCATTTAGATCCGATGCAGCAACAACATCTTTCTTTGGCAACAGCCAACTCTTCTTCACTCTCGTGAGAGCATCTGCTCGGTTCTTTTCAGAAGCCACCATGTCTACGCAAAGCTTCAAACAAAACTCTTGTATCAGCTCAGCCAGCACCCCAAGCCTGCGCTTCACTAACATCTCAGCAGCCCCTCTCGTTTTTATCCTTTTTTCGCTTGAAATGAGAGATTTTAGCCAAGCAAACACCGTGGCGGAGTCTGTTTTGATGCAGATGTCACGTAGTCCCCATTTCAAGGCCAGATTAACTCCTTTTATTGTCGCGTCTAATTCCGCCACATTGATGTGGCTGACGTCATTCTTTTTCCTCAACCAGGCTGCATCTTCTGCAACTACTCCTCCAATTTCCAAAACGACCCCTGTTGCAATGCTGCTCGCATCGCACCACACGACTCCATCCAATGTTTGCGGTATGTTCCAGGTACCCCGGACTGGGTCTTGCCGTTCTGCTTCTTTCAGGAGCTCTTCCATCATGGCGACCGTTCTTTCTCCCACCTTATCATTCCATCCTTGTCCTTCGGCGTGTCTCTTTATGTAGCTGCATGCTGGTCTAAGCCAGCTAGCAATGGGGTAATGTCCGATCAACTTTCCGCATATGGAAAAAAGTTCACGTCTGTTGAGCTCCTGCTTCAGTTGTGGGATTTCGTTTCCCCTGCGAAACTCTAGGCCGCCTGACGCACCTCGTTTCAGTTTTAGGCCCAAAGCAGCCCCTCCGTCTAATTTTCCCGGCTCTTTGGCGACCAACCTGAACTTCTTCAAATGAGATACCACCTCCTTGGCAGTTACCACAGTTTCATTCACCAGAATGTCGTCTATGTATGAGCTCACTACCCCATCTCCCTTTCCCATTGTCTCCAGAATCTTCCTGAGGATAGTTGACATAATCTTGGGTGCCGAATTTAACCCGAACCCTACTCGTGTAAGGCAGTAGGTTTTGCCTTTGTACTTGACTAACTGATATTTCCAGAGCTTCTTGGCAACATGGAGTTGCAAATAGACAGATTTTAGATCTACCAATGTAGATGCGCCATTCATCTGCCTCCATTCCCTAATGGTCTCACTGCACACATCTACGGTGTCGCCTCTCGTATGGCACTTAACATGGCCGTTCAGCTCTCGGAAATCCAGGACCGGTCTTACTTTCCCTTTAGTTGTTTGCAGAACCGCCATCAATGGCAAAATGCCCGACTCCACATTATCCGTCCAAGGCATCAGTATCCCTTCCTCAATCCATCGGTCGACTTCTTGCTCAAACTCCTTTCTCGCCCCTCCTCTAAGCGAATTTGTGTAGCACGCCACCCTGTTTGTCAGCGATGGCGCTTGATGTTTCCATGCCCACTCCACCGTCCACCGCTCTCCGTCGAATTCGGCTCGGAAGTCCTGATCTTTGATCGACAATTTTCTTTCCTCCCCGGCCTTGTTGATCCCTCTGGGGGCGTTCTCCGTCACCGCGCACTCAGCTAGTCCGAACCTCACATTGTCACATGTGATGGTAACACCTCCAAGGCGGCATATAACATCCATTCCAATGATGGCTTGGACACCAGGCACCAGGCGATCAGTGACAATTGCATGGACCCTCATCCGACGTTCAGCAATATCAATAGTGACGGTCTTCTTCCCTCGACACTTCACTCGCGACCCATCGAATGTCACTACTTCACCCTTCCCTTTCCATCTTCCGACCAGGGTAGTGTGCACCATGGTAGTGGTGCAGCCAGTGTCAATCAGGGCCATAATTTCCCGTCCTTCCACCGCAATCTTCTGTTTGGGCATCTGCTGCGGGTGCGCCTCTATTCTCGAATCGGGGCGGCCGCTGGCGCGTCGGCCTCCCCTCGCCAGTTTCCCGAACTTGTGCATTATACCGCTAAATGGCCTCTTCGATTGCATTTGTAACACACTGTCCGTTACAAGAACTTCCTGCAATCTCTTCTCATGTGTGGTCCCCCGCATTCGAAGCATGCGATCCCCGGGTTTGGCAGATCCCTGCCCACATCCTGCTGTACCGTTGCTGTCGTTCCTCCAGGCTCCGTGGGCTGGGTGCTCACTAAAATTTTCCACCCCCGGTACCTGCTGCAACCTTTTCGATATTTCTTCCGGGAACCCGGTAACAAAAGTCATATTGACTACGTGACTCGTGGCATGTCCTCTGATGCCCGACAACTCAACCAATCTCCTTATCTCATTCGCATAGACATCCACAGATTCACCAGTCAACCTCTTCTCTTTCAACTTATTAAAGGCCTCGAAAGGCCCCTCTGCGAAAGTTTCGATCAGTCGACCCTTGATGGCGTCTGCATCACCCTGTTCCCGCTCACTGAGCTCCAAATAGAGGGCCAGTGCGTCCCCTTCCAGAAACAGTGGTATTACTGCGGCCACATCATCCAGCTTCTGAATCCTTGCTACAAGGTCCACTTTTTTAAGCCACGCCACCACATCACCGTCGCCATTAAAAGGCTTAATCATATTGCTTAAACCTGCGTTGGCCATCGCCTCAAATTCACCTCAAATACACAAACGGAATGTTTAGGAAAGATTATCGCTAGAGTCCTCTGTCTCTTCTCTCTTGGCTGGCCGGGAATCATCTCCCAGCACACTACATAAAAAGAAATGATTTTCAAATACATTTCAAACGACATAAGCATGTTGAAAAGTAAAATAAATAAAGATATTGCTTTAAATAAATTACAGGTTTTTATCTTTGCATGAATTGACTGGGTTTAATCGTAATGATGTAGTTGGTTGTACACATAAACGTGCATTGTCGGGAACGGCAGTCACATAAGAAACTAAATGTTTATGTCTAAAAAAATGTAACATAAGCAAATAGTTATAAAAGTAATGCCTCTAACAAAATTTCCTGGGTATATAATTAAGATGTATAACTGAGAACAAAATATTGTCAGAATTAAATTATCAGTTTTATCCTTTGCATTACGTATATTGCTTAAATATACATGCATCCTCCGGACGTCCATCGCGAATTAGAAACAAAATGGTATTGTGACCCATTGTTCAAGCTTAAGCGCCCGCATCGATTTCCTCTTTTTTATGCCGTTCAAGTATATATCTCTTATGGGGAGTTTTCTCTGGTATATGTGACCGAGTTGACGGGATTTTTTCAATACACGATGTACAACTTTTAGGCACGTGTAAATATTTATTCCTCATAAAATAACAAGACATCCCATTTAATGAAAAGGCAGACACATGGCTATCTAAATTCGGGTCATAGAGGCGTCTTTTCTAAGTATCCTACACTTAACTGTATGCATCCACAGAAAGCTTAATTCATATTGTCATCATGTCGTTGTCCTCATCATGGAACATTTGCAGAAATGTCACACTAACTCTATTTATGTGAATCTACGTAAATTTACGAATATTTGGAATAATTTTTAGGAAAATACTTTAAATAACACGGTCATGAGTGGATTAGGGGACAAGAACGCACAAAGAGAAATAAAAATTAAATAACAACGATATTAATCCAGAGGCATGACTGTAACAGATTCCGAAACTATTTAAGAATAGACCATTTACTCTTTTCTGATGTTTTTTACAAACGAACACGAACAGATTAATATTTTGTTAGGCGTGGAATATAAATGAGAGATATTTTTTAAATAGATATAATCATAGAGCAGATAGTGCGCAATTAAGAAAATTACAATTATGGAAAAATCGATAGCAACATTAACTTTTTGTTGTGAGCATTTTAGGAGCACTGAAACTAGTAAAAATAATAGGACAGCAATCTCTCAACTACCTAACAAATATATCAAGTGGACTGGGCGCAAAACCGTCCCTTAACCTCTTGCGCCAGACTCAATAAGGGAGCATGCGATTCTTCTAGTGCACCAATTAACGGTAAATGCTAGCTACTCCTTAACTCTCTTATTGCATCTAATATTACTATAGGTAAAGAAATAACAATAAAGTCATGATGATCTTTAGAAGTGTGGTCCACAAAACTAGTCTAAATATACTTAAGGAAATGAGATATACCGTATTGATAAATATGCTCTCTCCATGCGAAACAACTTCAGGTTTTAATAATATATTTTTCAATATTCTCCTTGTTTTTCTTCTCATACGCCTACCAACATATATACGTCGGAAAGCCATCTGTAGATATCTAGAATGTAGCTTGAGATATGTCTTGTTCTGAGGGAACAGATAGTTTTCCCAGGTATTGCAAATTAATTTATTTATAATCGTGTTAACACCAATATTACCTAGTATTAAAAATATCTTCATTCACAGCTTTTATAATGTTATTTTTATTAAAATATATTTATGTCGCTGAATCAATAAAAAAATATATATGCTAAGATATTTAGAAAAATCACACCAATTCCAAAGCCCTCCTTTTCACTCTTCCAATACGTAGAAGCCTTGATTCTCTATGTATATGTACCAGAAATCTAGAATATAGCTTCGGATCTGACGTGCTTATTCTCAGTACAGTACTCGGTTGTCTGAATAATGATAGTAACTGTATAGCACAATCCCAAACATCCCTTTTTATCGAAACAGTGTACTGTTACTAAACTATATCTACACTGTATGTTTTAATAGAATGTGTCTGATATAGCTTATGACTTAACTATCGGCATATACAAACACTCTAAAATTTACAAACAAAAATCGAACAGCACCTCTGAATGTGCTGCCACCATTGCACACATAAATCATTTCTTCAGTTGATTTAAACGTAATTATTGGTTTAAAACTAAAGTCGCCTATATAACTGTAAACAATCGCTGCAAAAGAATAAGAGAAAAAGCGAGAGTGTGACATCATCAGTTATCGAATTCAAAGTAGAACAAAGTCTTGATTTCTGTAAGTTTTGGCGAAGAACAAATAATGGATTGAATAGATTTGTGTCATCAATGCTGACTATCATCAAAATGCTTGATGTGGTTTTTCAGCATTTAATAAAGACAAAATAATTGCTAAGTAATTTGCAACAACCGTAAACCTTATGCAATAAGGGTCTTTTATATGGTTCCCAAACCATGTGAAAACACTATTAGCTTGCTAATAAATATTGTGTGTCATGAATAAGTTGCGATTTACCGTAACCAATCTTGCGCGATGAGTTCAGAATTAAAATCACTGCCAGGGGAGGCGACGCGAATTCTGCTCTCTAAGTTGATCATAGGAAAGCAAGTCTTGTCGATAATATACCGTAAGGTATTTCTACAAAGTCATTAGATAAAGAGCCGAACCAAAAATTAAAATTAGAAAACTTAACGCGATTCTTAGACAAAAGAAGTGCAAACAGTCGTAAAGCCTGACCGGGGTCACGTAAGTAGTGCACATTTTTCCCCCATTAAATTAAACATGCCGTGAACATCCTTATATATTCTTGTATTTAAAATCTTTACCCAAAATTACTCCTTTTTAAGCTAGAATGTCGGTCATAATCAAATACTAAAATATGAGCAAAGTCATTAAACCAGTTAAAAAGACATGGTAGCATGACCACATTACACCATGCGCTTAATCACATGCCATTATTATTGCTGCGGTAGATAACTTACACTGATACTACGTGGTAACGCGCAGGTGTCTTTATAATCTCTTCAATTGTACGAAAGTTTGCTACTAACACAGAAAGACAATCAGCTTACCTAAAAAAACAACAAAGCTGTTGCTCCGTTATAAAGCGTCGGAAAGTCCACCTATACTTTGATAAGTGAACACAGGCTTTGGACGCCAGGGCAAAACGACTACTTACAATGGACAACTCTGTAAAACATCTCTTTTATTTGCATCCCTGTCATCGACTTGGAAATAACAGATATTTATTTATGGAAGCTCGGATAAAACAATTAGAAACTAGAATAAATCGTAGAAAACGATGTTTTTCATCAAAACGCAATATAACTATGATAACCAAGGTGTTATTATTCAGAACTTATCTTCACTTTATACTATAGTTTGATTATGTTAGCCCAATATATACGCAAACTAAAGAATTCGCAAGAAGTATTGCACATTTTTAAACTGTTATGCATAAATAATCATATAACTCCGTCGTTTTATATCTCTTCGTTTTCTGAAGCAATGTGGTCACTACCTTGTTATCAGTAATCAAGCCCTGATCAAGTCAATTGTTAAACACCTCTTTCGGTAGAACAACAACTTCGACATATCATACCATAGAATTTGTATTTTCGACGATCAGCCGAGCTAATACTTTAATTGTGAGAAGTGATAATGTATGTACGAATAAAAATTGTATTGGCGTATTAATATATAGGTCTTAAATAAAGGTTCAAATCAACCAAAACTAAATACAGAAATGGTAACGGCAATATATTTCATTATAAGATATCGATATTGAACTTGCCTGCTTCAATTTTTACACGGATTTAATTTACAGCAAACGACTTGATCAAGCAGTATGCCAACTTCACAAAACTCTCACGCCAACAAGAATTATAAACAAACTTTCTAAACAGTAAAATATTAATCAGGATATATTCTATACAACCTTGAACCTGTGGTTATATTTTTGTCAAATCTTAACTCTTATACTTCACAAAATATACTTTCACTACTTTTATTGTTTTTGCTTGCCTGAGAATACAAGGCACAAATCGACTAGAATATTCTTGGAATCATGTGATTAGAATAGGAAGATATATTACAATTTTGTATGAAAAAAAATTAATCTTGATATTTAAAACTGAAGCAGCAAATTGAGTACTTAAAACTGATACCTCCGGAATTGTTAATAAAATCGCAAATCCTTTTTTGCAAACATAATTGCATTAAATAATTTTAAGCCTATATCGTGGTAGTGCAAAACATTTAGATCATAAACGATCTAAATCGTTATATCGTCTTCCAGTCAAAAACTCTGCAACACTAATCTCTTATGATTTAATTGAACGGATATGTTTTTTTTTTAAATTAGAAACAGTTTAAGTATTCGTTTATCATTATTATCTTTGGAATGGAAGCATATTTAAATATCTAATAAGTTGGTGACAACCTGTGGCGTTTAGTGCATTCTGGTGGACATTTGTGTGTAATCACACGCTCATTAAATTATCCCCTTTTATCTCAGTTAAATTCAATAAAAGAAATATATTTAAATATTCATGACTTAATCATTGTAGACAATTCGCAAAACTGATATAGTTGTCAACAGTATAATGGAAACAATTTTATTGAAAGCATTTTATTTTGTGTGTCTGCTTAATCTTTCGAAACTGACGGATTGTAGTAAAAAAATGAAATTACAGACATGTAATTGACAGATCCCTCAGCAGACACACTCTCCTATGTATTGCAACAACAACTTCATTAAAAATGTGGCATTTGAATTTCTGCGTTCCGAGAGTTGCAACATAATGTTAAACTGAATTCTGAAACACCGGGAGACATACCTTATTATCAATGTACAATAAGTCAAAGTAAAGCAAAATCATTACATGATTTTTCAAAACAAATCGTGTCTATTTACCATTTCTATGGTCGCTATTTCTAAGCGTTCATTGTACTGTTTCAATAGTGTAATGGCGGTTTTTTACGAGATGCCATTCTTTAGTTTGTTGTCGATCAATTTTATAGTGAAGAGTTCAATGTCTTCCGACCAATTTACCCAAACGTCCACGTCTATTAGGGAGTATGCTTGTGAAAGAAGACAATTAAAACGGACGCTATATCAAATATATATGACAATTCAAACGGATGAGTGATATAGATGGCTGCTCATTAGTTTCAAAAGAATTTTAAATGGAAACCTAACTCAATTTAACGATACTTTGTATAAGCCCATAAGAAAAGTAGACGGACTCTCAATCTTAGAATTTTAAGATCTCAAACAATTTAATTGGTTCGCTCTCTCCTGCGCGCCTTTTCTCCGTCTATCTGTCTGTCTTTCTGTCATTTTTTTCAGCCTCTCTTTCTCTCTCTCTCTCTTTATATATATATATATATATATATATAGAGAGAGAGAGAGAGAGAGAGAGAAAGAGAGAGAGAGGGGGAGAAAAAGAGTGATAAATAAATAGATTTGACACACGTATATATATATATATATATATATATATATATATATATATATATGAAAAGAAAAAAGGTTTAAGACAGAGGGAGGGAGCGCCAGAACAGATACCTTTTCCTGTGGATGAATCATTATTATGAAGAAATTCTGGGTTTCAATTACTCCCCAACATAGAGTCTACCGTAAAAAATAATTAAATATACTCTGATACAAACATAAATAAAACAAAATATATTCAACTATGCGTTTATAATTAATGTCTGTTATTTTCCAACTGCACTTCATAATATAACATCTCGCTTGATCGTGTAAGTTATACATGGACAACTGTAATATAGTACTGCCATTCCTGGATTTTCCATGAATTAACATAATTTATACATTAAACAATATGAGCATATTAAAACCATTAGATGAGGATAACTCAATTTCAGAACCTCGATTTTAAGCCTATGTAATATTGATATAAACCTTTTGTCAAATTAAACAATGCTATTCCGATGTGAACTGTAGCATCTGCTGTGGCTATACATTTCGAAGCTTAGATTGATTTTCCGGATGTAGGCGATGGTGATATGATGCCCTAGGTATTCCCAGTAACCAGGGTCATTCTCCTGGCGTTGCAGACAAAGTTCAGCGGAAAGGCACGCAAATACAGTCGGAGCCAACGCAGCTGCATAAGTTATCAGAAAGTTGTTGCAGTGCTTCACCATCCCACTCCTGAACTACAAACCGGATTTTGCGTGAATTTTCTCCATTAGCCTTTGCAATTACCAACGAATCCACAATGCTACCTGAATAATATGCAACCCTCCTAAAGAAGCATTTTTCATTTTTAAGTTCAACTGAAATTAAGTATAGTGATAGTCACATGTAAAAGGCAAATGCTGATATTGAAAATAAAAAAAGCACAATATTATAAATAAAGCCTTTCTGAAAATATATAATCAATAATATTAGACGGTTTTTTAGACCAAAACCTCGATACCCAAAAGTAATAAATCTTTTTCTTATATCGAACATTTCATGGATTTTAAATTAATTAAACGAATATACATATAAATGTTCCGTTCTATGAAGCTACAGTGTTTTATAGTGTATTCGGACGCTTTATTAGTTACGTATACCCATGCATAAGTAGTATCTGATTCTATTACAAAGTTCAATACTAGTCATTATTTTATATTTCAGAATATTGTCGTTATAAAGCCATTTTAGAAGAAAAAAAGTTCTCTATCAAAGCGCAATACAATTTTCCGACATCTGTTGTAGAATACTATCTAGAGGGGTGTTTTTTTATGTTCGTCTAATCGATATATACATATACATATATATATATATATATACAACTTAGTATTCTTACTTATCGTTCTCGTCTTTAGTTGCATGGTAGTTGACTTTGTGACTGGGTTAAACCGCGTCCTCTCGAGAAGCAGTTAATTTCATGCCTTACACTGATGACAACGTAAGTTCAAAACACGCGTTTCCGTAGCTAAAACAATTGTTTTTATTTATTAATATATTGTTTAATTCTATGTGAGCAGCTTGCCTTGTGCAATATATGCACGCATAGTGCAGATTATCTGACATAAATCAAGTTCAAATAGGTAATGGTATATAAAAGCTATAAAACAGTGTATGAGTCAAATAGCAGCATGCAAATGAAGACATAATTAAGTCACCAAAAAACGCATTTATTCAACTAAACTTTAGACCCAACAATCCGCGTTCTCTTTAATTTTTTAGATACATTCTAACTTCGCTGATCTGAAAATCATCCGTTGCTTGATATCACCACTTCTATACTACTCCAAAACACTTAAAAAATGCCTTAACAAATATTTCTCCCTGACTGCTTGATAATTGATTCTATTGTACTAGTTTTTAAGCATTTTGACGAAAGCCGTGATCCAGTAAATTATCGCTGCATTAGCCCCTCCCCTATCCTCTCCTTACCAAACCCTGTGGTTCCATTAATCAATCATGTAATAGCCCTCACCTCAGATAATAAACTTTATTTCCGACCAACAGTGTAGATTTAGAAAAGCCTGTCCCACTGCATATATCCTAATTGTAATCTCTGAACGTATATAATACGCACTGGATGAAGCAGGTGAGGCGAGTGTAGTATCCCAGATAAATCTAAAGTCTTTGGCAAAGTTTGGCAATGTTAGTCTACTCATAAAAATTAAATCGTAGAATATTACTTGACGAATATATAACATAATCTAATCCTTATTTTAATAAAAGAAATAAGTTTATGTATAATAATTGTACGTCAAAATAAAATTACATAAACGCAAATGTGCCATAAAAATAGATTCGTCGATTTTTTTTCTGATATTTATAAATGACTTCCTAAAAATTTTCTCTGAGATGGACATATTTGCTGATCACACAACGCTCTATATCAGACTTGCGAAAAATACTTATAAACGAAAATGAACGACGTGCATGCGAAATGACGACACCAGCATGTAAAAAAAAACAACTTATAGACGTGGAGAACGATCGAGATCTCATTAGATACGTGATTGACACCCGAGAAGACGACCAGAAGAGGGATGTCACAGCGGAAACGAGAGAATGAGGAAATATTTCTTTTATATAAGAAAAAATGAGTTGAAGTTATTTCCTAATTGTTTTCTTCTTTATCGATTAAGCATAAAACGTATTAGTGCTTTCGTTTCTTCTTTTGCGACGAAGCATGAAACGTGTTAGTTCTCGAACAACATTACATTCTGAGGCAGTAAACTTATTTGTACCCTCTCGATTTGTACCCTCTCGATGTAGATATTCCTGACTAATACGATAAGCAGCAAAATCCCACCACCACAGTACAGAAATTCTTACTAAAATATTTTTTCTCCTCCTGAGTCTTGTATAGGCAGATCTTATGTGTTACGTGTTATGTGAAAAGATATGTTATAGTTTAACTCCATAAATAACATCCCCTTTAATTAGGTTTCAATTAGTAGCCACCTTATGCTAAAATGCTAAAATAGCACTGTGCCAAGTTAGTGTTAGAGCATATATATATATATATATATATATATATATATATATATATATATTTCGTTACATATAAAAGGTAGAATACGTGCCTTATAAAATTCGAAATGTTTTATACTATTTCTAAATTATTAACGATTTTTATCTTGGATTGTTCATATATACGTTGAATACCTTAAAAACGAACCCTGAATTTATTATCGAAAAATCGATTTAACTTGAAAAAGTTCGATCTTTACCCACTTTTTGCACTCTTAAACATTCTAACGTTAGATGAGCATTTGAAAAGTCATATCACATCACAGGAGAAAGGACAGGCGTAAAAATCAACCGCACAAGATATTCGAAATTCATGTTTCTGTTTAGATCAAAATTGGAGCATGATACATGCAGTTGCATTTTAATCTTTAATTAGAGTGATGCTATGAGAATAGTTTCAGAAAATTAAAGATTAGTTATATACAGTGCATTTTTGAGGTCAATATATCATGAACTATGTAACTACTACGAAGTCTGTAGGGCTTCCTACCAAAACATCGCGGTGGGTCCTCAACTGGAGCAGGCAAATCAATGGATTTGATTGACGAATTACTGATAAGATTCATAAGAGTAGTAGTCGATGGGCAGAAATGAGAAGCTCACAAGATTAATGCTGGATTCCCCCAGGTTTCCATCTTAAGCCCAACTCTCTTCCTGATCTACATTAATGATCTTCCAAATCACATACTCACATCATTCGTAGACATCTATGCTGATGATACTACCATCTATGGTAGCACATCTAAGACAGTAGACGACCAAGTTAATCTGATTCTCTCTCCTCTGGTCCTGAGTATGTGGTACAATAGGGAAAGGAGTGACTGGTTACTTTTAATGAATCTTAAACCAAGCTTCTATCTTTACATCATCAACGCTTTGTTCCCCCATCTGGCATCAATTGAAATGGATGGGTCTGGTCTTGGGGAGACCTCCTGTTTTGACAAGCTTCTGAACTTGAACTTTACTCCTGATCTTACTTGGAACACGTACATCAAACCTTTTGCCAAAACCGCTGGAAAAATGGTGGGGTCCTTCTATCGATCCAGTAAATATCTCACTGCTGATGCAATTCTCTTTCTATCAAGGATGGCGTACTGTTGCTACATTTGGGCAGGAGCTGCTATAAAGACTTATCCTGCATTGATAGAGTTCGAAATAGACTTCGTATCCTCATAGGAGATGTCCTTTTTTTCTTCCCTGCAACCGCTATCTCACAGAAGAGATGTAGCGATTTTTCTCTGCTTTATTGTTATTCCCATGACATGTGCTCAACTGAGCGACAATCTATGGTCCACCTTCGCCAAAATTTCACAGGAAACACTCCTCTAGCTGAAAACACTATCAATAATTCATTCCACTCTTTATCTGTGCCTAAACCTAAACGTAGATTCCATGAATAAAGTTTCATTTTTTAGAACTGCATGCTTGTGGAACTGTCTTCTGTTTTCCTGCTTTCCAGGTTTCTGCAATATGGTTGTCTTCAACTCCAATATAAACAAGTTCTTGATAAGCTGTTCCCCTTAAGTTAAAAAAATTGACTGATTTTCCATTACTGACTATATTGTCCAATTGACTACTGTACATTCTTTAACCTTTATCCTCGAGTGGCCCCTGGACCTTGATAAGTATTGATGTCTATGTAAAAAAACAATAGAAGATCAAATATTTATACAATATTACTTTAAATGAAATAATGTTAGTGATATTTTTTTTTACTTCTTTTTGATATTTAACAGAAGAAAGAGTTTTTAAAGGCAAAAACAATTATATCACAAGTTTTACTAAAGCAAACATTTTATTTAAATGATAATGTTTTATTTTCATTCTCTCAATTAATACGCCGTTTTGGGATAATACTAATGCTGAAAATATGCAATTATATAACGTTTTTTCCTGTTCTAAATGTCGAAAATAATTCATTCCTCTCTCTTAAATGCACTTAAAAGCGGAATACTTCTTAAGATAATTAATCATCAATAAAACAATTCCACAACGTTAGGCCATTTTTAATGAGAATCATGTCGTTGCGTCGATCATCATGGGCAGATCTTGGAAAATGTATTAAAAAGTTCGATAATAAATGGACAACATTTCCCTTTACTATCTACACTTTGTCGAACAGTTTACACAAAGTAGAAAGTATCGTAATTCACGTTTTTCTGTTTCAGTATTTTAGTTACACATTGTATGAACGATGTCTGCAACAAATAAATAGCACTGCCGTCTAACGCATCATCAGCTCATCTTTAATATCTAAGTGTTATATCTGTTTGTTTAATTATTATATCACGTAGCTCCATAAATTTCCTGTAACTATTTACATTCGATAAAAAACATATAATTTCATAGTACGGTGTAATTTATACAGACTTAATTTATATAGACTTACTTTAAAACAAAATAAATTGCAGACAGACAGGAACTCACAAGAAAATAAAGACGAAGATACTCTATATGAACCTTTAGTTAAAGGAACATAGTTCGAACTAGTGAGCTAAGTTACATTCTGGACAAACTATTTAAGATAATCTTGTGTCCAATTTTTTGTCAAAACTTTCTTGTAATTAAGCACGTCTAAACAAGGACTACATCATGAAATATGGAAATATTCCGTTGGCATTTTGTGTTTTTATGACAAAATCAGATTTTCAAGATAGGTTGCAATAATTCATGAACGTAGCCGTACTCGGTAAACGTTAACATGTATGAAGAATTTGCAACGTTTGATTTCCAAAGAATATGGCTGCTCGACTAACCTAATTGCTACTCAGAACGTCCTCTATCTCTCTTCCGCGCAGTTCATCGACTTTGAACGTAACGTTCTTTCCCATGGCTTGGACTTCTGCATTCCTCCTTATCCCCAAATCCTGAAGAGATATACGCTGAATTTGAAGTCTTTTTCGCCCGATTTCAAATGCTTTCTTCATTTACGAGTTTATGGTCATAAGCTGTTACGCCAGGTTCGTTTTGTGAATACAAAATAGCGAAGTGAACATTATCGTACAATCAAAATACTTCGCCATAATAAATCCTTGGTTATCACAAAACTCGACAACGGCTCTGGATCACCAGGATTAAATAAATAAAATGATGACTATCTATGGGGACACGTTTTAATTTGTTAAATAACGTCCGGTAGATACACATGATTCTACTATCTCTATCGAGATCAAGTTCCAAAAAACAAGTCAAATGTTTCAAAAGGGTAGTTATTCCTACTTTTATTTCAAATTAAATCCGACCCACTGGTTTTATTCACCCCGTTTGTGTTGTTTGCCTAATATCCATAAAATAAAAGTCTGTATGTGGGGGAGGTGGGAAAGACCCATATTATCAACGACAGGGTTCTCTCAACACAAATTACCTTAATGGTTGAGAAGTATCTTAGAACCCGTTTTTGGAACGGTATAGTTTATTACATTTTTTTTTATTACAATGTCACCCCAAACAAGGCAAATTGCCACTTTGGTGTAGGGGGCTACTATCAGGGGCAACAACTACTGGGGTACTATGTAGGGATTTGGGCAGCAAGGTGTCGGTTCACGTTACACTTGAACTTCTGCACGTCAGTACTGTTGGGGAAGCAGGGACCTGGAATGGAATTCCAGAGTCTAGCGGTTCTGGGGAAGAAACTATTGGAGTAAAAAGATTTTTTACATCTAGGGATCTCTACAGTGTGGGGGTGGGATTTAGCAGCCTGTCGGGTTTGTCGAGGGTGCACACGTCGTCGGGGCACAAGTGATTGCAGTTCGTCGGAGCATTCACTACTAAAATACTTGTAGAAAAGGCAGAGGGATGCAACATTTCGTCGATGGGACAGAGGCTGAAGCTTAGATGCCAGTTCAGGGCCTATCAGGTTAGCGCTTTACTTTTGCCAACACTATGAAAAACTATACTCATTCTGACAAATGCACGTGTTCTCTTGATATTTATAGTCTTTTCACATGTGTCCCACGGTTAGCGACGCCTGATATCGGAGTCGACTTCCAACTCCCAAATTACCGAAACTATTTTCGTAGAATTGAGTAAATTAGCCACTATGTCGGTTGAATTCAGTTTTAAAGATATTATGTACAAACTGGCATATACTTTGGCCATGGTTTCCCAGTTGTGTTCAGCGTTGGCTAATATGTTTGTAGGTTTCACCAACATCGTCTATAATCTGGTTTGCATTTACCAGATATTTACTTTCGTTACGTTAACGATATATTTTTCTTATTTGACAACGAGACGTGTCACTTAAAAACATTCATCCAGCTCTTAGGTTTACGTTGTTTTCATATACAAATAATTATATGATCTCTCGTAATCTGATAATTATATTACAAATTACTCGCTAGGTTAAAATGTTTGATGTCATCGTAATAGCGAGTGTAGCATTCGTACTTGTGGGACATAGGTTTGGGTTATAGCTTAGTTGGATGACCACATCCCTTGTTCGAGACGAACTAGGTCCATTCCATGGTTGGATATCGCCGCGCTTCGCTTGATCTGTGTAAGTTAATATACTTTCTTGTTTGTGACGGGTTTGCTCATGTAGTAGAATACTCGCCTCGCATGCAAGAGGCTCGGGTTTCGAGTCCCGAGTTCGGATACATCTACATGATGAACCCAAATGAGGGCGAAACTTAAGTCACGGGTTTCCGGTTTATTGGATGTCACCGCTCCTGTCAGCTGCTACGTTGTTTGGCTCTGGAAATAATTATATATATATATATATATATATATATATATATATATATATATATATATATATATATATATATGCATACACTAGCTGGACATCCGGTTTCTCGGTCGTAAAATACGCTTAAACATGATTTTTTTTTAATTTAGGTAGATTACATATGTATTTTTATAGATTCAATCTTTTATTGAATATTATATATTATGAGCATAAATTTGTCCGGTAAGCTTATTCGCTAAATAAAATAAAATAAAATAATTAATAATGCTAATGTAGTTTATCAAATTCCGTCTGTGTTTATTTAGATTATAACGTCAGCTGATATTTGGGCTTGACGATGAATTCCCTATATACTTATATCTGATTTACCTCGTGATTTCAAATATCTAAACAAAGAAATAATGTGGGGTAGTTTTAAATAGTACCTCTTCTTTATTGTAAATTGAATACATTAATAAGAAACAAATAAAACAAAATGATGAGGTACACCAGGGCTTGAATGCGGGAGCGTTCGAACTGTAGTCGAATTCTCTCCCACTGAGCTATGTTTCATGATGTCAACAAATCTGTTTTGTTTTATGAGAAAAAATTATTTGTTGAGATTTTTTTATCTCCCTTGCAGATGCAACCTAAAATATTACCATGTAAAAAATTATTTTTATCCATAAGACCATTTTAGTGTAGTATTATTTCGATTTTCGATACTTATCGGACGAATTCCTGTATAAAACTTATAAAATAACACTGCCAGAAATATAAATTACCTCTGTGCGAAATTTACAAAAGAAAGGTTCAGCGGTTTCCGAAACTTTTATAGGTAAGGAATGAACTAACACACACAGTGACTTTTATACAATAATGTATATCTATCTATCTATCTATCTATCTATCCATCTCTCTCTCCCTATATATATATATATATATATATATATATATATATATATATATATATATATATATATATATATATATATATACTCCCAAAAGACCCACGGAATTAAAATGTAATAATTTAATCAATATTTAAATTATGCTTTCCAATTTTCATATATAGGTAGATGAGCGTCTTCGCGATTTTTTTAGATATAGTAACATATCATAGTCTACTTATTCTAATTTTATTTGCACAACTTAATCTAGGGTATGTTTCACAAGGTCTAATTTTAGTTACGAAAAATGACGTTACTCAAATGTCCACCATTTTCATTTTCAGACTCTTGTGCTCTCTGCAGGGCATTCCCTAGCACATTACTTAATATTTCAGGGATTATGGCACTAATTTCCTGCTCTATATTGTTTTTAAGGGTATTTATTTAGGCAGGTTTGTTTGCGTATATCTGCTCTTTTAGGTAACCCCAAAGGAAGAAATCTGCACGTGTGAGATCTGGCGAACGGGATGACCAATTTATCTCACAGTCACGAGAATTTATTCGGTTGGCAAATATGTCCTGGAACAGATTTAATGTTTCTCGTGCCGTATGTGCCGTTGCACCGTCCTGCTGGAATAGCATTGATCGAGATGCCCCATTTTGATCTCCCGTTTCTGATGTGGATGGATCCTCGGACACAATCTCTGCTAATCACTGACGATTCTCATCACTTCTTGCCGCACTGGGTCTACAAGAATTAAGAGGGTCACATAGATACCCTTGCTCATGAAATCGAACCACCATTGCTTTTATTTCATTGGGAGCAGAGTAATTTCTTGTGTTTAAGTTTCGTCGATATTCTCTTTGAGTTTCTGATATCGACGCATTCAACCGAAAATACAACTCTACGATAAATATCCGCTCCTCAGTAGTGTAACGACTCATGATAACCCTGAAAGGTTACTCCAGATGATCTAAAAATAAAAGAAAAATATAAAATATTAAGAAAATAACGATTTTTTTTTACATTCAGCTTCTTTTGGGCCACCCTATATATATATATATATATATATATATATATATATATATATATATATATATATATATATATAATATATATATATATATATAATTTCGTGTCTGAGAGCGTTTTCATCTTAAATTCTACACAATAATGCAGAATGTCTAATCTATACCTGGACGTCAGCATAATAGTCAAATGTGACCAATCACCTGGAAAAAAACCCGTAAAAATAAATAGTTACTTCTATAACCATCGTTTTTTAAAGGAATATTTAATTAGGTAACTTTTATGTAGCCGTTAGCATATTCATGAATGAATATATTATGAGTATATTAATATGTTTGAATAGGAACAGTAGGATTTTAATATCACTATCAGAGCGATAAAAATCAACTTTATAGGTATATAGATTAATAGATGGCATGATAACATACATACAAGTAGACCAACAGTCTTAGTCTTTTAAGTGGATGCATGGACCTATCTCAAAGCAGTAAATCGTAGGCATCTTTGAACGAAATAAAACAGAAACGAATAAAATAGGTGTTGACATCTTCGCTTTGTGTTTCTACTGATTGCGAAGAGGAACCGTTTGTTCAGGCAAGTATTAAAAATAGTAAAAATCGAAATATTGGGTTCGCTGTGTATTGTACAATAAACCGCTAGTGTCTCTCACAAAATCATGAAACAGTTTCACAAAAGCCGATCGATTGAACATGATATAAAATTTTGAGGGTGACTGATTTTACCGTGGAAACATAATTCATAAATTTGAGCAATAGAAATATGGAAATTTCATCAACATATTGATTATGTTGTAGCGTTCGATTTGCTTACTTGTCTTCGAATCTCCATGAGAGTATTATTGTAATCGATTAGTTGATTAAACTTAAGCTGCTGTATATAAGTGTAGGCACTTATATAGTTTACTACTACATCTACGGATATTTTACGTAAACATCTACACGCAGGTGTCGTAAGAAGTAGAGAACTTCCAAAACTGTTATATAAGTAACTATCAGAAGACGACAAGTTTCAATGAAATCTATTAAATAACGGAGTATTTTTTAATAAAATAGACTTTTAACATGCGACGTATTAGGGAAATTACAATTTTTTGAGTGTATAGTATGGGTGTCTATTTAGTAAGTTATTGTCACATAGCTAAATATGGACCACTTTGTATTTACTCTATTATCCAGCTAATTTCGCTTTGGCCATTTCCGACATGGTATGTAACATGAATATACTGTGGCTTATTGAGTTACGAACTGAATAATTACCTAAACATGTCCGCCGTAAGAAAAAAGTAACAAATACATGATTTTAAATTAAGAAAAACAATCTAAAAAAAATGTATGAAAAATAATGAAAGTGTAACACGTTCAAGTGAGAAAAATAAAATATGTAAGATACAAAAACCACCAACAACAATAAATGTAATAAAAAAAAATTATAAAACACAAAACGCTGCTCGAGATTGAATCGAGTTCGTCATCGGAATCGGGTAAATCGTCCATTTTTAATTAAATTGATTGATTGCCTACATTAGTCCAGAAGCATACCCGGTGCACCAGGAGGAAGCACCACATGCCCCCAACAGTCAGTTATCCTCGATACATTGTAGTGTATATTGCATTGTAGGCAACCTACTGTTTGTTTTATAAAATTATTTTTATATGAAGGCTTGAAGTCAAGTAACATGGTTTAATTGTATTCTAAACAGAAATATTTATTTCGGACGCACCCCTGGATCTGTTAGCGTGTGCGGTGATAAACTTCTCAAATCTACTTGGGATGTAATGATGTAACTTTGGTCAAAATCGAAGTGCTTGTGCTTTTATCAATTTTCGATGCTTGGTAGGAGAATCCCTACACAAAACCTATGTAAGAACACCCTGAAGCATATGACGTGCATTTATGTGAAATTTCAAGAAATCTACCCAGCAAGGTTCGAAGTTTACAAATAACGAATAGAGTCACGTGGCCACATGCACAATTCCTGTTACGAGGTAATTTCAGCAAATTTCCAGATTTTTTCGTATAGGTCTTTTTATTGATAATACACACATGCAACCTTAGTCTCATTTCGAAGTTATATCCTCCGGCTGTAATGCACTTGTTGCACAATTTCAAAACTTCCGGAAGGCCCCATGGAAATATTGTATAAGCGTGTCAAATATCCTTGTCATAGCCCCTTTCATCGCTTCAATTCTCTGATATTGATAGCCTCCAAGGTTTTCCTTGAGCTTAGGGAATATCAAAAATTCATAGCGAGTCATTTCTGTCTAGAAGAAGAAGAAGAAGAAGAAGAAGAAGAAAAAGAAGAAGAAGAAGAAAAAGAAGAAGAAGGGTGAGGAGGAGTTTTCTTGATGCCGAATCTGGATCTATTAATCTGTGGCAAGAATAGAGCATCTTTGGAAGAAAATTTGCGCGAATTTTCTGCATCTTCAATTCTTCGTGAATAATTATGAGTACAGTTCATACATTGACATACAACTGTGCACCTATTAGTTCTATAGACACGTGACGGTTTTTATCCATGCCATTCTTTATTTGGCCACTCAACTTCGTTTTCACACTTTTTTATTCCTCCCATCTCTTGCAGAATCCCAACATTCCTTGACAAAAACAGATAGGCGATTAATGCAAGATAGTCCCAAAGTAGTCTGAAAATTTCCTAAAGCCATGATGCATGTTTTTTCAAAGTATTAAAGTGTCCTAACATCTAGATTGCATTGTTGAAATTCTGCAGTTGTTAAAATCTACGATTTTATAATGTGTATTCCAATTCATGTTGTAGCTGTCATAAATCATAAAAGCTGGTCAGTCATCGCATAACTTATACAGCATAACTTATACAGCAATAACAATGCAGAATTTTCAAGAATGTAGAACAGATTTATATATATATATATATATATATATATATATATATATATATATATATATATGTGTGTGTGTGTGTGTGTGTGTGTGTGTGTGTGTGTGTGTGTGTGTGTGTAGCAATTATAAATTCCTAAATACGTAAATAGTTTTTAGTTTTTTGTCCCTTGTTATGCTTTAAGAAATTGCTATTGTACTAATCTCTTTACTCATTTCCGGATTATACCACGTTTAGATTGTTTCTATCGGATGACCTAATAGCACATCTACATAGCGTTAAGTTCGTTTTCATATTGCCAATTAAAAACTGTTTTGTTTGTCACGTTAGTTACAATTGATTTGTAGAAAACTCAAGCATTTGTTACATCTTTGTGTAGTAGTATCACATGAGTACTCTCTTTTGATCCCCTCGTGTTGTCAGTGCTTGCAATAATAGCAATTTTATTTGATTCGAGAATTGTTCATTATACAACTTAAAAGCCACTGATTTTGTACTTTTCCTGTCAAGTTGTTGTGATTTATTTTTTGTTACAAATATATAAATTGCTATAACATAACAATTTTACTAAGACAGCATCGTTTTTTAATGCAATCGGACATCGCTAGTATGAAAGGGATATCACAAGAGTGACTAGAGGCAAATAAGAATAGTGAATATATATCAGATATAATAACATTATGTGGCTCCAGTCATTGCGGCAGGTGTTTCTTTTGGAATGTGATTAATATAGTTTTTTTAAAGAAGTTAAGACTGACTTTAAACATGTTTTTTTATTTGTATTTTTACTTATTCTTTTTAAGGAATGAATCTTACTCCTTGCAAATCAATGTAATCGATCGAGATACAGAAGAAAAGAGAAAATACTTGACAAAGGAAGACAAAAGTGATCACTCGTTTTGTACTCTATCTTTGGGTTTAGCATGTTTTTTTAAAAAGCAATAAACGTAATATGTTAACACGAGGTTCTACATGCAATAAAGTATTAATTATATAAACTCTTTACTTGTTTTCAATTACGTCATTTCCAATACAGATTCGATTTTATGATGAGTGTAAAGAGACTGTGTTAAACTATTGAGGGGTAGGCGAACGGAATCTATCTCTTTGTATTCTACGTCAAACAGAGAAATATTGTATTAGCTTCTTTGCCAAGATGAATTCATATTTAGGTCCATTCGTCCAGCAGCGGTTCAATCATAGATCCACACTATGTTTAAATTGTCATTTTGCAGGTTAAAATATCTAAAAAAAATAGCTGGTTATATGAGGTAGAAATATATGATTATCACGAATCTCACGAGCTTCAGATATGCAAATCATAGATATTTCAGTTTTATTTTCTTCTAAGAGGTCACAAAATAAAAACTATTAAAACATCAGATCATTGAAGCTTATAAAAATATCCCACTCACAAATGTTTTGTATGCTAAAAAAAGGTCAGCCGAACTCGTTATCGCATCAAAAACTTTCAGATCAAGCTCTTGTTTAAAAGTGTATTCACTAAATGAGGTAGAGTTGGGTCTGAATTAACATATTTGCTGATCAGTCTATCAAATTTGAAATCTAACAATGTAGGTCTCTCATTCATCAGTTTCACAATAGAATTTTCGTCTCTCGATCTAATATAATTTTAAAATAATATTTCCTTAGTTAGTCAGATTACAATTTGAAGTAAAACCTTAGTCCGCCGTGCTCCCATATAACAAAATAAAATTAAATCGATTTGTTACGGGTATATATGACATAATATTTGCTTTTTCGGTTGGTCACGCATATGTTTAAAATAGAATTTAAAAATGTGTGTTTTTATACGTTTAAAAATATATTTTCGTCTGTACATCACATATGGATTTTAGATAACAGTTTAATTCGGCTATAATGCATGTATTTGAAATTAAAGTTATGTCAATATGTTCCGTTTTAGCTTAAAACACCATTTTGACCGCTTATCTGCGCACATTTGCGTTTCAGCGTAATATATCTATATTAGATACATTGCTTCTCTGCCAAATGTCTAACTCGACAGATTTATCTTGGAAATCCAGCAGACAAGTTTAAGAGACAACTCTCAAAATTTCTGCCACATTTGCGTTCGCATTTCTCTGTGCTGAACCGCAATCGATTCATAAATCACATTTCCAGTGTGATAAGCGGATAAACGACCGTTCCCGCTTCTGAATTGACAATATGGAAGATTAAAATGTTCGACATGCTCATCCTATGAGGAACAATTAAAGAGAATTTAATCCCATAATTCTTCTCTCTTTCTCTCATGGCATCACGTTAATTCCAGTTTGGGTGCGTTCTTGCATTAGTCTGAGATATTTCTCTATTTGTCACGATTTATTTATGGATTATTTATTAATGAGATTAACGTCGATGATCGCGTAAATTGAACTAACGCGCCATATTATTGATACGTTTTAACAGTACTTTGAATTTTTATGTCAATCAGTGAATCATGTAATGAATGTGTGAATCAAGAAAAGTAATAGAACAAAATATGTTTGTAAATAAATTCCTATAAGAGGAACACGTTGGGAAGGACAAACAGTTGAGTTTTTACAACTAATGAGAAAACATCGAAAATGAAGGTTGCTGATGCAAATTGCAGTGATAGGGAAGAGAAGTTCTGCCAAGTGTTTCTTTTGATATTACTCATCAGTTGTAAGTGTGATATTGCTTTATGTTTCAATCTTAAGTGTGTTTAATGATTTTATATTTGCGCATTGTTTTCTCTAGGAGAGAATGTTATATAAAAGAAAAATTTGAATGGTTATATCTATTTCGTTGAGACTTGAATTTTTTGTATTTCAAATATCTTTCTACCACATATAGCCAGCTATTTTGGAATGTTTAAATCTCTAAAACGTCAATTAGAACAAAGTGTGCTCATTGATCGAAACATCGATGCTCACTCAAGTTCTTTACTAACAAGAATTGTTAAAATCTTGGATTCTTCACAAAGCTGGCTAGACAAGGAGAAGTTAGAAGATAGACATATACAAATAAACCTAATAAAATCTTGTTTCCAAAATAAAAAACGAAAGACGCGTACTGCGTTGTAATATGCGAATCCTAAAATATATAAATACATACGGACTTTACATGTATTCGACACCATCGTGTTTGTGTGCTGTTTAAGTTCTACTCAACAGACTTTATTCACAGGGAAGCGATGCGGACAGAGTAACCGACATTTCGCCTTTAGATCAGAAATAATCGATATATATATATATATATATATATATATATATATATATATATATATACTTTTGTATTTTGACTTATACTTTTAAACATTTATTATCTAAAAATATCTAACATCGCCACTAAGGCATAATAGGCTCTGTGATCTGCCGGTAGATCGGGGTCAACTTCAAAACATATAGGAAACAAAGAAATGGGATGACGGCATTAATTGACCTGTTAAGAAAACAAGATCTTGCACTATGTATTCTTGAAGTATCTCTGCCGTAATTCTTCCGCGCCTTGCTTATAGATAAAGCGGTGTAAGCAAGTCTTTCCTCGCGCCTAACAAATTTAAGCAATTGGAGTTTGACAATTCGTTATTTCTGCCTTAGTCTCCATCTCTACGAAGATTTTCAATTTAAACTCAAGAGATTACTATTTCTCTGTAGAGGCCTACTTATATCACTATAGCAAACGCATAACAATCAATAATCAATCACTGAGATCTAGATTGTAGCTGTATGTAATTATGTTGCTAATAAAAGCGGTATGTTTGTCGGATTTTTAAGCCTGTGTGATACATTTTTTGGACTTAGGTCAAACTTAAGAAACTAAAAAGGAATATGCTATGTTTTAGTCTAAAAATGCGGGTCTGTTGGTTTATGATATTCACTTTCAATTATTTTACATATAATTATGGCTTTGCTCTGTTTGTTTTGGTTGAGGACATATCAACCATTTTTCATATTTCAATGCCTCACGCAATTATTTTAATAAAGATATTTATGCTTCAAAATGTTTCTATTTTCTAATATTTTTTCATAGTGTTCTGTTTGGCTGTTTAGTTTTACGGCATATCAACGCTTTTACACTTATTTAATACGAAATGTTTTGATGTACGTAATAGATGTTACACATTAATATATTTGTATTTCCAACTATTTGACCTAATTTATTTGCCTTGGTTGTTTGGATTTAGGTCATAACATTCAAGTACAGATAATTTACGGAGAAATTCAGCAATTTTTTTACAAAGATTTTCTTACTTCAGTTTCTTTATACTTTTAAAATATCTATCTATATTGTGTGTTCTGACTATTTAGTTTAAAGCAATAGAAAATATTATATTATGCGTCATCCAGTCATTTCAGTAAGTGTTTTTATGCTTAAAAGTTTTTATTATTATTTTGACATTCATATTCATATTTTGCTTGATTGAATAACAATATATTTGAATTTGTCGCTCGTATTGGTTTTATATCTTTTCTATTTATATATTCTGAGATGGAAGCGTTATATTCTCTATTTTTATTGCTGGCGTATCCTTACATTGCTCTGCAAGGACAAAGTTATTGCTTTACATACATAATACCCGGCTTTTGGCAGTTTTATATGAAGAGATTTTTTTTATCTGGACATTAACTAACTATCTGTAACGTATCATTTTTTTCGACTAAATAGGTTAGAAAAGACATGTATGCCTAAAAGTCGGACAATCGAGAAGAACTTGCACATAGTACGCCTGATTTTAGATAAAGTAAAAACGGAAGTCAAATAACTAATTCCGATCAGTTCAAAACATTTGATAAGGTCAATCATCGATACTTAGAGGCTGTCCTTTCCTCGGGAAGATTTGGACCTAGGTTTCTCTCTTGTGTGTGTGTACATGTGTTTGTGATAGTGTGGGTCTTTCTCGAACGCTTCTCTAAAGTGAAATATATCTTTAAATGATAATGTCATTTTCGGAACGAGACTTCCTATCTGAAATAGAAATTATTATGCAATAGTCGTTCTAGAAATTAAAGTGCCATTTCGGATGATTGATGTTATTCTATCTAAAGTAAACGATTGAGGTGACGTTGATTTTTGAGATCGAATATTCTATTCCCGAATTGGATAGCGATCTTTCCGCAAGGATACTCGAGCATAATCCTGTTCCGCCAGTTGTCAAAATGTCAGCGACGTGTGATTGTAAACTTGTCTATCACGCGCTTTTCAACGAGATGGGGATTGTCGGAATATGAAAATTGCACTTCACATGAAAGATGAAATCGGATTTCCATTCTATTTTTCTCGTTTTTAGTGTGAAATACTGATTGAAATGGATAGGTATATAACACCCTTTATCCTTTATAGTTTTATAATTTGATATAATACATCTATCTCATCTGACAAAAATAAGCGAAAATAGAAAAAAGACGTTCCTTTCGCTATATTCCGAATCAAACCATTTAAAGAGCTGAGGAATTGGGGGGGGTAGTGAAAGCAAATACCAAGAAAGACAACATTTCGTCTTCGGGAATGGTATTTGAAAATTAATCATTCTCTTTAAATAAATCACCAACAGAGTTTTTTTTATAGCTGGTAATAATAATAATAATAATAATAATAATAATAATAATAATAATAATAATAATAATAATAATAATAATAAATTACAAAAGTTCTCGAAAGAGGTTAAGAGTATTTGAAATCTAAGGAGATTGTTGTCACTAGAATTCCAGAGAACACCAAAAGTTTTTCTCAACGATCAATACGTGATGATGGCTTGTGTGACTACTCCTAGTAAGTAAATAATAATAATAATAATAATAATAATAATAATAATAATAATAATAATAATAATAATAATAATAATAATAAACAGAAAATTGGAAAGGTATAATGCAGAAGAACAAGAAAACTGCTAGAAAATAAACTATATGGAATAAACCTAATAAAAGTTACAAAAACATGAGCAGTGTCACTATCAAGATACTCCGGAGTTTTTATGAAGTTGAAGAACTCAGGTATCCTGACGAGAAGACTATAAAACTTGTTACTATGCATAATCCACTACACCGAAATGATGATACTGTCCGACTTAACGTAAAAAGTAATTGTGGAGGATAGCGTTTTGTTTGTATAAAAGACTGTGTCAATGACACAAAACGAACTTAAACAGCACATAATGAAGAACACCTAAAATATAATCACTGCATAACGAGGCACTTAAAAAACGAACAAGACAGGAAATAAAGAGACAAATGATAAGAGTAGGAAATAATAATTGGAAGAGAAATGGCTACACAGGCGATTCATAAGAATTACAGTAATTGAAATTTACAAAAACGCATATACATAGCTACGAAATACAAATCTAAACATGGGAACGAATCATAGACTATGTGGTAAAGTGATAACAAAGACACTGGAAAACAGCAAATACAGACACAAAGATGAAGACGAGGAACAAAAAACTTAAGCGATTGCAGCAAACTAACCCTTAAAAGAATACAAGAAAAGACACGATCGAGTCGAGAAGGTAGTACACTATGAATCATGCAAACACCTCTAACTTGAACATTCAGAAAAATTGTATCAGTAAAAACTGGCAGCAGTACTGGAAAACGAAAGCTAGAACCCACATGGACATGGATGTACAAAGATAGGAGCTTATTCGAGAAAGAAATCTAGATAGTTAAGAGGGAAACTTACTGGGAGATCGTAGATTTCTCAGTCGTAAAAGACCATAGTTTAAGTATTTAGAAGATGGAGAAGCCGAGCAGATATATACAACTGGTCAGAGAGCTGAAAAGGGATATGGAATATGCAAAAATCAAGATAACACCGATTAGAGTAACAGTACTATGAACAATCCCGAAAATCTTTGAAAAAAACAAGGAAGAGAGATTAGAATTAGATATATGGCTGAAATATATACTAGGGATAACAATAATAAATACGGCTGAATTATTAAAGAATACTCCTGAATACATCAACAATTACACATTAGCTACTAACGCTAAAACATATAACTACAATGTAGAGTTGAATATAATAATCAAAGAGGAAAGCATCCCTGTGTGTGTGTGTGCGTGTGTGCGTGTGTGTGTCGTGCGGTCATACAACTTACCTTCTGATGGGATCTGAGAGAAAGAGAAATTAAAGATGGCAGTCATGGATTTATAAGGTCTAGTCTCGTGGAATCTCACGAGATTTCATCTTCCACTGCCCACGTATGCAAATAGAATGGGGTCAGTTTTCTGATAAAATGTCTGTTGGCAGAGGCAGTGAGGAGAGACGTGATGGAAGGTTAGAGAGAAAGTTGTCAGCGACGAATACTAGCTGGACTTTAACGTATTATATTTGGTTTATTTTGTTTTGCTGTTTACCAGCCCATTTAACATCAAACTCTTTCGACATAATGCGGAATAAATTCGACCTTAAATTAATACTGGAATTCAACTGCTCGATCCCGGTACTTGATTAGGTGGAGAAGGAGGAACTACATTGCCCGTTGTCTATGAATAATATTGAACATGTGGTTCCTCTACGTCTGTCCGGCGGGTCTTTCGCAGTATATCAACAGCTTAGTCCTGAGGAAAAACAGGATTATGATAGGATCAAGGCGGCAATATACAAGGCGTTCGCTACCGACCCCGCCACTGATTGGGAGCAATTTGAGGCAAGAACCTTGCATCCCAGTGAAACTGTTGACGTTTACTTGACCGAGCTGAAAAATTGACGGTGTTGTTTGGTGGGCTGCCGTAGCGGGCCTTGACATGCATATTTTTGGCAGGGTTCCCAACCGGAGCAAATCAACTCCTGCGGGCTAGCTCACGCAAAGTTTCATTGTCCCTTAACGACCTGTTAGACCGGGCCAGGACCGTGATGAAGAATACTTATAAAATGAGAGAACCGGTAATACCTGCTGCACAGCGCGAATTAAATGAGGATAGACCGTACCAGGGGCCCGTCCTGCGCGGTTAATTCATGTGTTACCAGTGCAATGACCAGGGCCACATTGCGAGGAACTGCCAGTGGCGACTGACAGCTATTCGCTGCTACCGATGTAACAAGACTGGCCATATAGCCCGGAGTTGTTCGGGAAACGTGGCTGGGGACAAGGTGCCAGCGTCGACCTTTTCCCCAAACAGATATTAAACGAGGCGCTTCCGACCATTCAGGTCTATGTCAATGAGACATTGTGCTCAACATTCTTCGACCCTGGGTTCTCTTGCACCGTAGTGAGTGCGGGCCTCTGCCACATTTGGAAGAAGAAGAATACTAGATTAACCACTATCAGTGGAGTGACGCGGACATGTTGCCGTTGTGGGGTGGGCACTGTGAACATTCGCACTAAAACTGGAAATTCAGCTAACATCGAAACGCTGGTAGTACTCGAGAAACCGCTGAGCGTTAACCTGCTCCTAGGTTATGATACCATCAGAGCTCTAGGTTGTGCTCACATAACGTAGACGAGGGCGATACAGTTTCAGGAGAAGGCTCCAGTGTGTGCTGATTTGAATATTGATCATTTAGACTTTATTGGACAGCCGCATGGAAGTGGTCGGGAAACCAGGAATCAGCCAAATGAGGTAAAAGAGTACCATGTGCCCGACCAAACAGGGCCTGCATATGAAGAGGAACTTCTTTGTTGGATCAAGGATGGCTGGTTGATTCCCTACACCTATGAGAAACTTGGACCTCCCAAAGGCCTGACTCTACTGATGTGGCTATTTCAGACGGCAGTGTTTGCTGGCAGGAAATACTGCCTTACCAGACTAGGCTTTGAGCTGAACGTGGCACCCCAAATAATGAAGACTACTATTAACACTGTGTTGTCACAAAAGACAATAAAAGATGGCACATCGGCGTACCTTGATGACATATATGTGAACAAAGACATTGTGTCATCATCACGTGTGAGGGCAAAAATGGCTGAGTTTGGTTTGACGTGCAAAGATCCAGAACGTTTGTTGAATGACGTTCGTGTCTTGGGCCTGAACGTTCGACAGAAGCGAGGGACTTTGAAATGAAGACGCGGGACTGCGAGCAGTGTTCTCCCTGTGTGGAAAACTTGTGGGCACCTAACATTGTGTGGATGGACTCGTGTGGCAACAGGCATCATAAGAAGGAGGGCAAGCGCAGTCACCAAAGGCTGGGATAATGAACCAACCGACGATCTGTTGGTTTGCATGGCGAAGGAAACCATTGCAAGGGGAAGGCAGGATGACCCCGCTAAAGGAGACTGGTGCGTGCGTGGAGACAAACTGAATGTGTGGGTGGATGCGAGATCTCTGGCAATTGGTGTGCTGTTGGAGAAGAATGGTGCTGCGATTGAGGACGCTTGCTGGTTGCGAGCGGCGAGTGATGCTGCTCATATTAACCTGGCAGAGCTCGATGCGGTGATAAAAGTTATCAACCGGGCATTCCAATGGAAAGTCAGGAAATTACGCATACACACAGATTCACTATGTGTGTACCAATGGATGTCAGACACACTGACAGGCAAGACTAGGGTGCGCACTAAGGCAGGCAGCGAGATGCTGATCAAACGGAGGCTGGAGACCGTAAAAAAGCTGGTAACAGAGTACACCTTGTCTGTGGATGCGGTACTGGTCACTTCAAATAGCAATCTTGCTGATAGGCTCACTCGGATGCCACATAGATGGTATGACACTATGAAGAAGAAAGTCGAGCCGGTACCATTATGTGCCGCCTCTACTGAGGTGGCGGATGAAATCAGGAAGATACACCATATCAGTGGACACACCGGAGTGAGACGGACATGTTATTTTGTGCAGTTGTCCAATCCGTCGGTGTCCAAAAATGCAGTGAAAGCGTTAGTCAAGAAATGCCAAACATGCCAGTCGATCGACCCCGCTCCGGCCAGATGGCGGAAAGGTCAGTTGGGAGTTAGCACGACTTGGAGCCGACTGGATGTGGGCATAACCCACTACGGCAGCCAGTAGTTCCTTACCCTGATTGATTGTGAACCGACAAAGTTTGTAATCTGGCACCCATTGATAAAACAGGATTCCCCCAGTGTGATCCGTGAATTGGATTCCATATTTAATGAAAGGGGGCCGCCTGAAGAGATCCTCACAGACAATGACCCGGCCTTCTGCAGTGGGGAGTTCAGACGTTTCGTAGACGAGTGGGGGGATCCAGCTCAGACACAGATATGCATATGTCCCAAGTGGCAACGGCATAACAGAGCGGTGCCATCGAAGCGTGAAGAGGATCGCAGCAAGAAAACAATGCACGATCACAGAGGCGGTCTATAGATATAATGCAACTCCAAAGAATTGCATGACTGCTACAAGCGCACTCACCAATGCGATCCATTGCTATCGAGTGTGCATCAAGGACATTGGCGCTCGTCTGCCTGATCGTCAGGAAACCCGAGGGCAGTATAAGTTAGGGGGCACTGTTTGGGTGAAGCCTCCCAATAATCGATGCACTAGCGGCTTTCAAAGAGGGCGAATCACTGGCATCATCAGTGAGCAAGCCGTGCTAGTCAATGATACTCCATGCCATGTGAAGGATATCCGGCCTGCCTTGAATACGAACCAGTTAGCGAGTAGCAGTGATGGTGAATCGTCCAACGATGACCTGTGGATCCGTCCTATTCTCCGCGATGGAAAACTTGTGAACGCCAACGCTGACACCGATAGTTCCAGCACCCCTTCTGAGAGATCCAGTAAAGATCGACGAACACTGAAGCTGCATATTTATAAACACTTTAACCACAACCATAAGCCAAGCCTCTCCCTGGCATATCACTGCCCTCCGCCAAAGAATTAAACCACAAAACCAAGTAGAGTCAGGAAGGAAGGAAAGATCGAGGAACTGACTAGGCCTCCGCCGTTGGTCCTTATTCAATACCTAGCAGCAGCGGGTGTCAATGCCAGTGTGATATATATATATATATATATATATATATATATATATATATATATATATATATATATATATATGTGTGTGTGTGTGTGTGTGTGTGTGTGTGTGTGTGTGCTCTGTTTTTCTTACTGTATTACGATATAATTGCAGGAAGCACATAGTGAAATATTTTTTGGTTGAATTATGTTTGAACAAATAACTATGTAAATTGACCTAATTTATATTACTATTAACATATACTATTTATGGATATTTCGCGTCTTTCATGCGTTTTCTTCATGTAATCCCTCTAAAATATTTTTTAATATGGAAGACACAAACGAGAATTTAAAAATGCCTATCCTAGAATACAGAACTGCTGATAAATGCAGCATGTCATATATTCATGATATATTTAGGAAGTAGCGAATCTAAAGAAAATAGTTACAAAACAAGTGGGAGGAAAGACAACCACATCGATGATTCATAGATACATATAGACATAGATAAATATAGTGTACTTGAACAGAGAAAAGTAATCGCCATTGACAGGTGTACAGAGACGGAGACAATGCGATCATATCTTACTATATTAAAAAAGAAACTAGGCAAGCAATGAATGTAAACTTTTAGTAAAACGACTAAACGATAAAAATAATAAGTGAATGCAACAAACTGATTCTCAATATGTTAGGAAATAAATGATTACGTTGCGAAAGCGGTACACATGGAACTAGGCAAACAACTGAGTAGATAACAAGATTTCGTACAAGAAAATGAATATAAGAAAATATGCTGATACATGAATGTTATAAAATGCAGTGAAGTACCCATATGAAAAACAAAGAAATTCTTATCTGTGCCGTGCATAAGTTATCAAAATCGAAAAGCATGTAATATATTCGAATAGTATAAAATTCATATAAAAAACACTATAGCACTCTGATATAAAAACACACACACTTTTACCTGTGATTATTTAGCAGAACAGAAACTTATCGTAATAATTTTAAATATGTGTTGTACATTACCCGATCTAGGTAAGGAATTTTTTTCCACATACGTGCTGTAAATTTCCTGTTCAATGAAGGTTCAATTATTCAAACTAGGTTACCGGATATACTAATAATTTACCAAAATCAAAAATCTGTCAAATTATATATTTTCCATTCTAACAGACGATAGAACTATTATCTACTAGAATCGAAGTAAACACTCATAATTTATTTGAAAACAAAAAGTGATATTAGCGAAAAGTCACTAATCTATATAAATAAAATGAACTCATTTTTTCCCCTCCGACTTTGACATTTATAGGACTGCACCTGTATACATTTGGTGCAGCCGTATCATTCACAACCTGAATCGCGACATCCGTCGTATGTTATAGGCTTATTAGCTGTCCAGTATCTTGCTGATCAGAGTTTCCTATATTCTGTCTGGTGAGAGTCCACTGTAAAAATCTGTTACATTTAATGGAAGCAGTAAAGTATATTCTCTCTAACAAATTCATCCTACCACCGCCACTCACTTACACCGTTCCAGAACGTTCACAGGAGACATTTAAAACCGACCACCGGTTAAAATTTATCTAAAAACTGGTCTGGACTTACGCTGAAACGAACCACGTTATTATAATAAAATTAGATTAAAACACAACACAATCCGTTACCTGGAATTGAATTCACAATTACATTACTTCGATTAGAGTTTTATGAAAACCTGGATTTACATTTACGTGAAACGCACCAAACTTACTTTCACAAACAAAACTTCCGTTTTGCTCTTTCCTTTCGTTCTTTCTTTCTTTGTAAGGACATGTTTTCGTTGCCATAGTAACAACTTTTTATCGACATTGTTTCACTGTTTATGAATATTGAAATAAAATACATAACTACACATTAATATTATCTCACTTTTAATCACTTTTATCGACTTCTTAAAACTTTTCTTACTCTTTTTAAATGACAACGTTAATGTTTATAAATATTGAAATAAAATACATTACTAAACATTTATTAATAGCTTTATAGACTTTTTCTTTTATAATAGCATTTTCTTAAAATGAATATTAAAATAATTTCCCAACTTTTTTTTTGTTTTTAGTTTTGTGTGTTGAATTAAACTTCTTTTTTTCCTTTTTTTTTACATTATAATTTTTCCCGGTTCTTCGCCTGACAAACCACATCTGTCGGCGGT
>NC_136489.1:54297374-54432374 GCF_053919585.1 Euprymna scolopes | reverse complement strand
TCGCTGTAACAATGTTCAAGGTAATTTTTACTCTAAGTAGAATATTATATTGGTTCAATATCTTCTAATATGTCTTTGTAATTTCTTTGATGTCACTGTGATTAACAGTTATTATATGTTTTGCTGTTTCCTTAGGATTTTCCTCTCATACGTAAACAAGATTTATTCTTTTAAACTTGAAATAGCATTACCATGGGACTATCGCTTTGTATATTTATAAAAACATGTCCACCGCCACACTCCAACGTTCATATATCTTGTCCCCAGAAATAGAAAGGTTTTAAAATAATATTTAACTCCAAAAGATAAATATACAGAACTTTAAAAAATTGTTCAAGTATTTTGATAACTCATTTTTATATAAAAACACGTTAGGCTTAAAGTTATATACGGTTTAAGTAGAGGGCCTAGCATGCTTACATTCTAGATGCGTCCTTACAGCCTATTTGTAAATGTAACTCATTCATTGTATAAAATATCCACGGTAAAACAATCGAGTAATAATTGTTACAAACATCTTTAATCTTAGTTGAAGATTATTTGGTTCGATAATATTAAGGATATTTTCCTTGCGGGATTTTATAAAAAATAACGGTTTCTTGTCTGTCATATTGAAATGCTCTTCATATAAGTTTGTCATGTATAAATTGTAAAAGAAACAATTACTTTGGTCAGTTAATTTAAATTATCGTCGGTCAGTTAAAAGTATATAAAATAATATTTTCCGTCAAACTCATTCCAAACATTTTAAACAACATTTTTCATATTTTATGGCTTAATGTTTTCATCTTTACAAAAGTATATACTTGCGTTATTAAAATAATATTGAAATCCGATATGATCAAAAGCTGAGGAGGTCTCTTTAGACAAATACGTTTTGAAAAGGTGACCTACCTCAAATAATAGATGAATTTTTACCGACCTGTTATTGAATGTCCAAATCCATTTCACAAGAAGACGGCTATTATTAATGAGACTCGGATTTTAATAATGTTTCCCGGTAGGATCAATATTTGTCACTTGATATCTGACTTTATCGATGATGAGCAGATAATCAAAAGATATTTTCAGATTTGACCTCGGACAACGTAAACAATTGGAAATCTCTCAAGGTCCGATTTTTCTAATATCATCGTATGAAAAACACTCGTTTTAATTGACTGGCTCGCTTGTTCAATTTAGCTAACTCGGTCAAGATATGAGTTCGGCCATCGAATGATTTATAAAATTGATTAGGCTTGGGTTTTACTAGGATTTAAAATTCATCTTATCACAGTTATTTAGACATGTATATATATATATACATATATATATATAATGAACATATATATACATATATACATATGTGTATGCGTGTGTGCGTGCGTGCGTGTGTGTGTGTGTGTGTGTGTGTGTAAGGAAGAAAGCAAGTAACAAAAAATCTAAGCAAAATTCAGCTCAATGCAGCAAAACTGATACTAGCCTGGCAGGACACAATATATACAAATGTAGGTGTATTTCGGCATATTTTATTGGTTTTAAAATATAGTTTTTTTTGCCAATTATATTACACTTGGTTCCATAGAATAGCATTATAATCTTCACAAGCCTGCAATTTTTCATGTAGTTTGGTTGCATACAACCTAAGATATTAACATTTAAATATGTAATTTGGCAAGAAATCTCTTTCTCCTTCTCTCTCTCTCTCTCTCTCTCTCTATATATATATATATATATATATATATATATAACATTTTATTTATTTATTATTTTTAAAACAGTAATCTACGTACACGCGTTTCGAAGCTCTCGTCAGCGTAATTCAACTGTTTCTTGGGATCGAACCTCAGACCATGTTTACTACAGTCCGGTGCCTTAACCGTTAGGCCACAAACCCTAGATTAATTATACTGCTTATTTTTATCGCTTATTAATTTAGATTTGTTATTGTTGTTTTTTCAAGCGATAAATACGGTTAATATTGGCTCCGCCTCGAAGCTTATTTATAAATTTGTTATTGTTGTTTTTTCAGACTGTGGTAAACATGGTCTGAGGTTCGATCTCTAGAAACAGTTGAACTACGCTGACGAGAGGTAACGACCTCGAAACACGCGTGTACGTAGATTACTGTTTTAAAAATAATAAATAAATAAAAATGTTATATATGTCCACACAAATTAAAAGGGCGACTTTCTAAGTAAATAAAAAAATGAGCTTCGAGGCGGAGCCAATATTAACCGTATGTATCGCTTGAAAAACAACAATAACAAATCTCTCTCTCTCTACATATATATATATATATATATATATATATATATATATATATAAATTAGTAAAAAATCCTACAAATACACTTTAAATACATATCAACAAACTAATTACAGCTTATAATTCAGAAATTGGTAATTATCAACTCCCTAAAATAATTGGAGACTATAACCCTGGTTATTTATATGCCACAGTCTAGATACATTAGCCTGATTTTCCACTCAGACTTATCATGCCCCAAATTTCTACGCACATCAAACATCTAACAAACACATTAAACGAACTTATTAGGCCATATAGTCCGAACAAATATCGTGTTAAGCCCACACACGAACTAATGCAAATATTAAAATCAATGCAACAAGAAAACAAAATAATTGCTTCTCTTGATGCAGAAAGTTTATTTACTAATGTACCTGTAGTAGAAACAGTAGATATAATTATAAAGAACATCTATAATAATCTGTCACTCCCCCCACTTGAAATTAATAAAAGAGTATTAAAATATTATTATTAATCTGCACTACAGAGGTACCCTTCTATGAACCCACCGGCAACATATATACTCAAATAAACGGAGTGGAATGGAATCAGTACTTGCCCCGATCCTAAGTGAATTCTACGTGGCTGATTTAGAGAACAACATATTTATAAATAATATAAAGGCCCCCATATATCTACGATACGTGGACGACATCCATTTTTTTTGCTGAAAATAATGAAAAGATATACCAACTACAGTACCTTTTTCGAACAAACTCAATTCAAAAATTTACAGTAGAGTTAAATAATAATAATAATAATAATAATAATAATCAAATTCCATTTCTTGATGTCCTTATTGACACGTCCAATACTACTTTTAATACTGTTGTATATAAAAAACGACCATAAACTGCAGCCTCCTGATCTTTAACAGTGAGTGCCCACAAAGGTACAAAATAGCCATAATATAAAAATTATTAAATCGCACAAAATTGATATCATCCACAAAAAGGCATTACTAATTGAAATAAAAACATTAAACAAGTACTCATCAACACTTATATCCCTAATTAAATAGTTGATTAACACATAAAACGAATACTACAATCCCTTGAAAACCCTAATAATATTATTAGCTAACACTGCAATGCGAACCCCATTAATATATTTGTCAAAATCAAATGACACCGAAATTTAGAATCGAAGAAAACGCAATTAAAAATATAATACGTAGATACTTGACGCTTGCTGACAGTAATTGTAAAAATAAATTTATTATCTACTACAAGAAGTTTAGAACACGAAACCTAGTGTATAAATTTAAATGCTCTATAGGAGAATGTTACCACGGCCACCTAGAGTAAGAAGAAGGCATGTTAACTGAAAAATGCCTGCAGGCAATGTAGGTAAGATTTCTCAGACTGGCAGTACTATATGAAGACCCTTTGAAAAAGAGCAATAAAACATTTTTAAAAAGAAAAAAGAAAACAGTTAGATACTGAAACTGAACTTTATTCAACATAAAACATAAATATTATCTATGTAAAATTAATACTGATAAAACTGAATTATGAGGTTAGAAAACAAAGAATTAAAATACATTAAACACCAAGGATGAATAATTTTAAAGGTGAAAACAAACGAAAAATAATTTTAAGAATGAAAACAAACGATAAAATACAAAAAAAATTGAAATCAAACAAATAATTAAAATACAAACAAACAGTAAAAGTTACTAGTGCAGAAATATGTGTTTAATTAAATTTAGAGGAAAATCACATGGGTTGAATGTTATTTTTTGGAACTTTAGAGATAGGGATAGATAAATTGTATTATTCAGACTAATGTTCTCATCTGGCGTGTTTATTTCATAACGTTTGGGCCGATTTAACTTCCCACCCCCATCAAGGGTACTTTATCAATTTCGGGAATCTGTCTGATGAAGGTCGCAGGTTGCATGAGCCAAATCGTTGTGGCATAAGCATGTAAGGCGAGTACAATAGTAAGAATACTACAAATAATACAATTTAGTTGAATGTTTGAATTTTTTTCTTGTTCATTTATTTTTATTAAAACTATCATTTTCCTTAATATAAAATTATTTAAAAGAGAATTGCAAGAACTCCAGATAATCTTTTTCCTAATTTTTTATACTGTGACCAACACCACATGAGTCAACATGTTAGCGTTGTTAAATACGAGGGACATTTTGGGAGGATTATCGGAATAGCACCATTCCAAAGATATATTGGTTAGTTTCACTGAGATAGTATTACCCGTTTTATCATAGAATCTTGACTTCTTCTTTATTACATGCTCAGGCCGAAAATCATGTTCCTATACTTAAAAATATGATTAAAGAAAATATTCATACCATAATGCAAACTATTGTTAAAATATAAGAAAAGATAGTAAACAAACATTTACAATAACGATAATCACAGTGTAGTATATGTTCTGATATTACACTTCATTTGTTCTGTTCTCGGTTAGTGGAGTAGAAACCCTTAATGACTGAGACAATTTTGGAACTTTTTACTCTGTCGTCTCCCAATTTTTCGTCTGTAAAGATTTTAATCACGTGATTACGGTGTAGCGTCAATAAAATAAACCATTCATTCAAAGTATCGCTTGTTATAAATTTAACTGGATACGATATTAAAAATCGCTTTATTGGTACTTAAGGATTAGGTTACCGGGCTGACGGGTATATTGTAACTATTCTGTACTTTCACCTTACAATTTAATAAATAAAAAATATATCGTAAAACTTACAGAGCCGTTTGAATACATTGATTTTAATTGAAAGTGTTGTGTAATTATAAAAAAAAATCAGTTACGCTTGTTCTTTATTATTAAAATTTTGAATAATTTCACAATTATGAATGAATTCGCGTGTACTTTTACAAAATGTATTTTAATCAGATTATTATCGATTAGACACTAAGCTGAAGCAGGAAATGGGTCAGAAATAGGAGTGGGGGAAACAAAGAATTAGTAATTCAGAATTATTAATAATAACCTGATTAAAACACCAAATTTTAGAAGTACAGGCGTTTATAATTCTAAAAAGAAACAACAATTTTGATATATAACGCTCAGTCACTGCTAAATTTCTTAAGAGCTGCGTGTTGAATAATTTTCAAACTGACTTTAGAAAAATGTATAGAACTTCAAAATGTGTGTAAATACTCAATAAAATGTTTTATTGATTATTAAAACGACATTTTGATAATTATTCTCCTGTAAAAATAAATTGTTTATACTTTTAAAAAACTAAAACAAAAATAAATTAAATTTTCAACCCTTCTGATAGACTTTTTCGCCTTATGAGAAAATAAACAGTTATAAATATCAACATAATATTTGCTGCATTAGCAATACATAGTATTGTTTCTGTAATTTATATTAACAATGGTATCGAACGTTATGAAAGTACTAGAATACAGTTCTAATTAAATACACGTTTAGTTGTTAACAAATAACGTTACTTACTTTACTATATTAGGTTGGAATAAAATTTTCCCTTCTAATGGCATGTATCCAAATTGAGAGTTGTTCCTTAGGAAAAGAAAATATGTACTTGGGGCATTTTGGATAATTTCCCCGGCAATTTGGAACAAGGCAAGAATACACCATGTTAACTGAACCATGCAAACTGAAAACTAGACGAAACTGCTGATGATAGCCTACTGCTGCTGATAGTCTAGACCATATATCTACAAGTGGATGTGATAATAACCTCACGCTGTAATGTGAATCGGTAGGTGTATCAGTAATTTGGAGGAATTTTTGACACCCCTTACAGAAAATTGCGAATAAAATATAAAACACCCGTAATCTCTCTTTTTAAAGGGAGTTGTTTATTTTTTGTATGGAACATATTTCCAAAATAAACTACTAAAGTTGTTTAGAAAATAATACAAAATATTATTTTTTTTTATTTTTTAAAAAACAGTGTTTGCAAAATGTTTACAAAATGCCGGCCTGCTTTCAGGCAGCCATTTTTTACGTAAATTGAAAAAATATCTAACTCGTAAAATTCTACTGATTTTATTAAATCAATAGAATTTTACGAGTTAGATATTTTTCAATTTTTAAAACTTTAAAACTCTATCTAAATTTGATTAAGTTTTACGATATTTTCAGGATCAATGTGAAATTTTATGCTCTTTACAATAAAGTAAACATAATATTGTACAGAAAGGGTTTTTGAAATTAACACCCCAATTTTAAAATGTATATTAAAATTATCATAATTAATTTATGTGCCAAAGTTTTATATATCACAAATTGAGAATAAAAGTTTAATAAAAAATATTCTAATTTAAAACAACAAAAAGAATAGTTTTTTTTTTGGAAATTTACCTGTAAAACCCAAAGTGTAAAACCTTTTTTTAAACCACGTTGACTTTTTGGTTTAAATAATAGCTCATGTTATGCTTACATCTTCAAGTAAATACCAAAAGCTGACGGCAAATATTTCTATTTCATTGAATGTTTACCTTTTTCAGATATTACAAAAAATTAGTTGATAAAGAAGTATTAAAATATATCAATCCAAAACGCGTGTATTTCATTAAAAGAATTTTTAAAAACATTGATGAAGCGGATTTTTTTCTAAGAGAAAAACTTATAAATGAATGTGCGTTTCCTTTTAAACTGCGGAGGATGAAAAATAATAACTTTGGTTAACACACGCAATAAAAAAGAGACATTTCATTTTAGCAGCAGCAGCTCTTTACAGCATCGCACAAAACACGTTGTGAAAATGAGATTTTCTACGACCCTCAAAATAATTTAAAATATAAATATTGATAAATTCTTGACAATGAAGGATGGAACTACCCATTTAATAGTATATTTTTTTAAGTAAGTGTTTTTTTTGGCATTTATATATATATATATATATATATATATATATATATATATATACATATATTTATAAGCAAGTCAAAATAGGTTGATTTTCTTTATATACTTTTTAAAAGAAAACCGATTATAAAATATTGCATAATTTGCAATTAAACCTGTTAGTTTTTAAAAAATTGATTATTGCTCCTTTAATTAAAAAGGTATAGGGTTTGAATTATATTTTTCAAGTAGTTTAAGCTTCGAAAAATAGTAAGAATTATTAAAGTTATGATCATCATTTTTAATGGCCACTTTCTGATACACCTAGTTCATCGGCCCTCTTCTTAATCTCGGTAGCTCCGAAAATAATACATGCATTGACCATACAACGACGACATTTGTCCCGGCGAATAACAATATATCTAAATAATACTAATTTTATATATAAAAAATTGACAAAAGAACACAACTCTCCCCATTCCAGGTCCTTGATATGACCTTAAACTATATCCAGTGGTGAGGCCCTAGCTTGCGGCCTTTGGGGAGTGTGGAGCCACCCTTTAATTGCCATTGCCCCCACTCTGACCGGGAGTGGTAGTACCTATTAGGGTCCCAACTATAGGTTAAATAGAAACCGACTTGGAAACAACAAATATATTATATTAAAAAATACTTCAAAGTCTTTGGATTCGCATTAAATAACCTGAAAAGGGTTGGTATGCCGTAAAACAAAAACAACCAACCAACCACACCCCCTCCAATCTAAGAAGGGTTTTCGTTGACAACATAAAAATTATAAAACATGAAAATAATATCAATAAATTAAAAATTCTTGAAGCGTCATATATTAGAACCTTCCAACCCACTACAAATGATGTCGCATTCGAGAAAAAGGTTAACGTTCTAAAATGTCTTGCGTAGTTCGTATTGGACGGACTTCGTTAACGGTTTCCATGAACTTACTGATTTTAATACTTTAATTTTAATCGATCTATATTTTTAATCGACTTTTCATCGCGTCGAAATTTTAACTCATCGTCGTTTACTATATATTTTAGTTTTCACTTTTAATTCTCATTTTCGCTCATTCGACCTTTTTACTTCAACTCCTGATGATGATTCGTGGGCGAATCCAAAGCGCTCCTGGCAGCAAAAAACTATCGAACTTTGATTAATATTTTTGATTTTGATACAAAAATTATATGGAAAATCGAAAAATGTAAAAATAAAGAACCATGAATCAAAGTGTCTCCGTTGCATTAAATCATATTTGCTTGAATATATATATATATATGTATATATATATATATATATATATATATATATATATATATATATATATATATATATATATATATATATATATATATAAATGTAAAGTTGGTTTGTTCTAAACAAATAAAACCCTATTTCTAAGTTACCAGTTTATTTGAAATTTTCAGACAACCAATCTTTAGAGTCGAGGTATGTTTTTATGTTATTGAAATAAATTTACCTCGCGATTTATTAAAATTAAAATATTAAATAAAATAAATATATGTTTTTTACTGCGAATCTGTTCTGTTGATAAAACTGAACTTCCGGTTCGATTCATTTCACAGCCACAAATTGACGAAAGATTTTATTTTCTGTTAACTCGATAAGTAAAAAAAAAACAAAACAAAACTTACTCGTGCAGAGAGTGACCCGTGCTGAAATAATAATGTTATTATTTAAAAAGCCATTCTTAACATGGGGAAGGGAGGGTGTTTTGTACCTATTCTGTACTTTAATCTTATAATTGAATAAAAACATATCATAAAACTTTAAACGTGGAAAACGATTTTAAAAAATAGCGCGGATCACTCTCTGCATTAGCACACACACACACACACACACACACACACACACACACACACACACACACACACACACACAAATAATAATAATCCCATATTTTTAAACTTTAAATTCATTTATGTACTTATGTTTTTTAAATTTTATTTATGTTAAGGCTTCACTCATGAAACATTACGTTTTAATTGTTTAGTTTATTTTCACGGCATTGTTTACATAAAAAAGTTTGTTTTAACTTTTTCTAAACTGTTTCATTTTTACGACATGCCTCAACGTATTATAAACACCCTAACCCCCCCCCATGTTAAAAAAAACAAAAAAAAACGCCCTTCCATAAACCTCGAAAGCCATTCTTAACATGGGGAAGTTAGGGTGTTTATAATATGCTGGGCCGGGGCGAGTCGTAAAATTAACGAAGTTGCTATCTATTATTTATTGCAAAAATTGCTTGAAATTTATTTATTTGACCAAAAAATTAAATTTTGGTACTCCTTGGGCGTTGAGTTCCATAGCGACCAGTAGAAAAATAATAGTCGCTCCCTTAGTCTCCCACCTCACCCCGCGTGTAACATATTTACTGACGTTGCCGTAACTAAACGATTATCTGTCACATTTACAAACATTTATTTATTTATTTATTTATTTTGAAAAAAAGTTTTACTTTTTATGAATATTAAAAGAAAAATGGGTACTAATGCAGAGAGTGATCCATGCTGAAATAATAACGTTATTATTTAAAAAGCCATTCTTAATATGGGGGGGAGGGTGTTTTGTACATATTCTGTACTTTAATCTTGCAATTGATTAAAAAAAACACGATTTAAAAAATAGCGCAGACTAAACATTTATAAATAATTTCTCACTTTTTACAAACATTTGATTTTAAATTTCTTTTTAAATGACGACTTTTATCGACATTTTTAAATATCCCCCCAATGGTGTTTATTCCGAAATCCGTTGTTAACATGGAGAGGTTGGGGGTGTTTATTCTGGAAGCCGTTCTTAACATTTGTGGAGGTGGATCTAATGTAAAAAAAAAATAAATTAAATAAAAAAACTAAATCCTTTACTAATAACTTCTCACTTTTACAAATATTTTTTAATTTACATGCGCAGATGAACAAATTGTTGAATAGTGCGAAAACAAAACATTTAGGTCCACCTCCACAATTTTCTTTTTTAAATGACTTTTATTGATAAATAAATTTACTTCTCCGCAACTTTTATTGATAAATAAATCTACTTCTCTGCCACGGGCACTGAACCCCTCCTTTTTTTTAAATAGTATTTTCGGGTGGGTATGCTGACTACAAATATCAGTTAAATTTTGCAAATAAGCCCCCCTCGAAAAGTGGTGTTTATTCCGGAAGCTGTTCTTAATATGAGGAGGTGTGGGAGGGGGGTGATTATAAGGTGGACCTAATCTAAAAAAAAACAAGTTGTTTATGCGCACATAAGCAACTATTTTTTTATTAACTGTTTTTTGTAATTTTTAATTTAAAAATTAAATTTCAATGAATAGAATAATAAATCATCAATAATATGTGTTTTTGGTTTTGTGTTGAATGAAACTTTTTTTTTCATTTCAACAATAATGAACCAATTTAAATCTTCCGGCATACGTTTAAGGGTTACGAAATTATCAATAAATCGTTTAGTTACTAAGCCAAAGTCAGTAAATAAAAAAATGTTACATGCGCATGCATTAGCCTTGACTGGAAGGGGGGGGGGCTAAGGGAGCGACCATTAAATAATTATGCTGGTCGCCATGGAACTCAACGCCCAAGGAGTACCTGAAGTGGCACTTATGCACTTATGTTACCGTGCTATTTTTTAAAATAGTATTTTCCTGTTAAATTCAAATTTTACAATATGTTTTTCTTTTATTAATTTGTTAAGTGAAAGTACAGATAACCCGGTCGGTTTCTAATGCGAGGAAAATCTACCCCCCCCAAAAAAAAGGGGTACTCTGGATAATAACAAAACATTAAAATTGCCTCAGTCTCGAAAGATTTCTTCTCTACTGAACGAGGAAAAAAACGGTGAAGTGTAGTTCACCTTCTGTTTCTCTCCCCTCTCTCTTCCTCTCTTAATATCTCTCTTTATCCATCTCTCCCTTTCCCTCTCTCAATGTATCTTTCTCTCTATATCACCTTCTCAATCTCTCTAACTCTTTCTCTCTCTAACTCCCTCTATCTCTCTCCTTACCTCTGTCTCATCCCTCTCTGTTTCTAACTCTCCCCCTCTCTCTGTTTATCTATCAATCCCTTTATCTCTCTATCTCCTTCCCTTTCTCTATTTTCCTCTCACTGTCTCTTTTCTATCTATATATCTTCCTCTCTATCTGTCCATCTATAATCCCTCATTCTATTTTAGTCTCCCAAATTACAGTGAATAAGGCATTGTCAAAACATGGATAAATCCTATTTTAGTCACCTAATTTACTGACTGTGAGAATAGAAGTTATTTGGAAATTACTGCTACCTTGAACAGCACCAGAAGTAACTGGTAAAACCTTTCTAATTAAATTGATTTTGGCAGCCATTTGGTAACAAAATGACATAGCCTTAGCCCTTGCTGCATGAGGAATACCTGCGACCTTGCTGCCAAGTAGAAGAATTATTTATTCTACTTTAAAACATTCAACTTTTTAAAACTCTCATCTTCGACATCTCCAAAACATCCAATATGGGGAAAAATATTGCAGAAATGCAAACTTATTGTTTAGGATGAATGCACAATGGTACGCAAAAAAATCACTTGAGGCTCTTGGTCGATCCTTGCAAGATTTGCGTGGCAATGTCAGACCATTTGGGAATGCAGTAATATTGCTTGCAGGAGATTTCAGACAAATGTTACCTGTTATTCTTCAATCAACACCAGCAGATGAAATAAATTCTTGCCTCAAATACTCTACTTTTTTTGTTCCATGTGAAGACATTAAACTTAACTCAAAATATGCATGTACAGTTGCAGACTGTTCAATCCGCACAAAAACTTTTGCATCACTTGTGGGAAATTGGGTACGAAAAAGTGCCAGCTGATCAGAGTTAAGGGCAAAATTCTTTGACTTTTAACTTCTGTAATTTCTGTAATTTTATTTCATCAAAATAATTGTTAGTTTAAAAGGTTTTTGCAGATATTCAAAATATAAGAATTCGATTTGACTGAGTGAATGAGCTATTCTTGCAGGTCAATACAAAGATGCCCATGAACTTAACGCTATAATTAAATTTAAAATTCCAAGTGAGGTAGTCAAATACAAATCCATCGACACTGTTGTGAAAGCAGATAAAGTGGTTAATTATCCAACAGTTATATTTGCCAGGGATGCCACCGCATGTATTGTAGCTGAAATTTGGTGTACTAATTATCATGTTGTGAAATATAAACCAATCCAAGCTTTGCAATGGCACATAGCTTGCAGTAAAAAAAAAAAACAATATCATAGAAACAGCAATCTTAACAGGACCTTTCACAGATGAATATATCTTCATTCCATGCATTCCTATGATTCCACCGGATACATCATTACACTTTAGCAAATTGCACTTTCCAATTTTATTGTCATTTGCAATAACCATCAACAAAGCACAGGGAACAATATTTACAATTGTGGGCCTTACAGTTACACACTGACTGTTTTTTCACATGGACAATTTATGTTACATATTCAAGAGTCACCAAACCGGAAAATCTCTATATCAGCTAAGAAAATGGAACAACAAAAACTGTACCCATGCAAAATGGAAATTTAAACCTATAAGAAACATGCTTTTTCTCATTTTGGAACTTTTTCCATTGCGCCAATTTGAGCCACAGCAACACGTGGCAGGGTACAGCTAGTATATATATATATATATATATATATATGCAATATACTGAGTTTGTGTAATTCAGTAAATTTTCATATATCAATGAGTTTAAAACCAAAAAGCGTTGAGTTAAAGGAGTAAGCTACAAATTATCGTATTTCATAATATACTGTGAAAGCAAAATGAAAACTTCAGAAAGGGTGTTGATGGCAACAAAACGTGCATTTCATTTTACGTTACAATTGTGTCCATGTCCAGTCGAACAATTTCTATATCGTTCGAAAATTTTCCAAAACCAGCATTTCTTCAAACTTTATGAATAAACCCACTTTTGACAATTGTAATACACTTTATGTTGCCATCAACACCCTTTTTGAAGTCTTGATTTTGCTTTCATAGTATATATATATATATATAAGTTTCAAATCTCAGCCACTATTGTTCAAAATTTTACAAATGAAAGTTCGTTGCAAAGGTTATTACCGGAATTCTGTAGTAGTCTCTGTGACATTTGCCTCTCAACTAGCACATTTCGGAGATCATCCTTTATTCAGAGCATATCTTTGGCCCTTTTTTACAGCCATAAAATGTTTTAGTAAAGGTGCAGTATCTCTTAACCCTGAAAATCCTTTAAATTAACAACTATTATTAATTTTCGAGAATGCTTCTAACGAAAATAAATTAATTTAAAGTCCAAGAAATGAGTAGTTTCCAAAATAAAAAATGTTATAGTTTCAAAACGTGGGGGTTACTTTTCTATAATGATTTAACATAAACTCAACACGTACTTTATGGCCACCTGTTAGGGGGTTTATTATTTTTATAGGGGTTGTGTTTATTGTGGTTGGTAAAACAACACAAAACCTATCTTAAAAAACTTACTTTCGGCTGTGCTTAAAACGGATATCGCATGTTAATTCCGGCAAATAATTATTTTTCTAGGTATTAATAAAAAAATATGTACGCTTGCGCGTACAATAATGGTAACTACTAAAGGGTCTATACTTGGCACTTTTTTACAGACATAAAATGTTTTAGTAGAAGTGCAGTATCGTTTCACCTTAAAACATCCTTTAAAATTACAACTATTATGAGTTTTCGAGAATTCTTATAACGAAAAAAATTGTTACATTCCAAGAAATAAGTAGTTTCAAAGATATTAAAATATTGCTTAATACCCGGTAAACTACATATTTGCGGAAAAATTTAATGCGATATTTGTTTTCTAGACACACACAAACTTATGGAAACAAAGTAGGTGTTGTAGATCCGTGCTAGGGGTCACAGATAAAAGAAACCAGAGTAGTGTAAAGTGTATAAAATATAATATGTATTTATCATAAAGAGTACAGGAGCCACTAAAGTGGTATGAGAGGAACGTGTTTGTAGCATGCGGTTAAACATGGTGTGAATGTCTCCATTTTGTCTCTGACCAGTAGTATCCATAGAACTGGTTGATTTCACTTAGTTCTGAAATAGGGGTGATTTGTACCCCACAACACTCCTCTCCCGAGCTTTTCATTCCCCTAGAATAATTGCATAGCTCTTTTTACTGGGGTTGATCTCTATCGGGTCGGTGATTTTCCTTTTCCTGGAGGACCGGCGTTGTCCGGCTGCTTTTTGTGTTACCAAGTCGCACGTGTCATACATCTGGTGCATTACTTCCTCTTGTTCAGCAGGAGGTTGTATTTCGTCATCTGTAATCCGTTTCAGAATTTGGTTTACATGTTTCTTGTGAATAAATCTTGGACCTTCGATAATGTAGACATTCCGCCCGATCCTTTTCGGGACCTTTGCTAGTTCTCACATTGTACTATATTTTGTGTATCTGGAAAAATACCTTTTCACCAGGTAAATACCTCTTTTTAGGAACTATATTATTTGACGGTTTCACCTGTTTTGGTAAAAATTTCTCGAAGATCGGCCTAATTTTTCTCGTGAACATTAACTCTGCTGGCGACATCTTCGATGGAGGATTTTTCATTTGGCGTAATTCGGTAAATTTGTAAAAACTGTTGTAACGCCTTTTCTGACGGCGTTCCTTTAGCCTTCTTCATGGCTCTATTCAACGTGTCTACAAACCTCTCTGCCTGACCCTTCGATCGTTTAAAATCTGCTGAAGTGAATTGTGTGCCATTGTCTGACACTAGACAATCAACCACAACAAACCTAGCGAACAAATCGTGAAGAGCATTGAATGGGAAATCCATCGTTGGACTTTTACATTGAAATACCTCAGGTCATTTTGAAAAAATGTCTACCACTATTAAATAATAGTTTCCATCTAGTGGGCCTGAGTAATCTACGTGCATTCTTTGCCATGAATTGTATAGGTGGCGTGTTTGCAGTCAATGCGCATCCCTTACACAACTTTCCCGGTCCTTCTATATCAGTGTCCATACTCTTCCAGTAAACGTAGGACCTCATGAGCCTCTTCAGTCGCGTAGATCCAGGGTGCCCCGTATGAAAATCCTTTAGAATTTTATTATTTGCTAATTTTGCTCTACAATATGAGGCCTTGTGCCCTGCTCGCTTACATAGGTTACGTGCAATTTTTTTTTTTTGGTACTGACATGCATTGTACCCATGAAGTCCTCCACATTTGCTACAACAGGGCCTAGGATTTTGTCTATCCTGATAATTTTGTGAAGGGTTATATTTTCAGCTTCGTTGGTAATTGCTGGCGGGCGGGTGTCCTTTATTTTTTAAGCAAAATTTTAATGTATCCTCTATGTTTCGGGAATCTTGCTTCATTGCAATGAAACGCTGACAATCTTCAGCCAGTTTCTGAAGCGCCAAATCAGGTCCCAATTCCAATTTATTTAGAACACGACGTCTTATATCGGCATCTTTTGTGGCTACTAAACCTTGTGTGAATATTGAGCACATATAATTGTCCGCCGTTAATGCCGACAATTTGAAATCGTCACAGTGCTTATTAACTATAGACGCAAATGTCGTATAGTCCTGACTCTCCTTAGTGGAAGATGCATGCATTTCCATCTTTTATGAAAAAAGCTTCTTTTTGGACAGTATAATTCCATTAATAGTTTGAATGCCTCGTCAAACGACAATTCGTTGGTTTTTCTTGGTAAAATATAGTCCGCGAATTTTGTATGTTCGGATGTACCTAACTTCCCTAGCAAAAACGAACCTTCTTTTGATCAGTCCATGTACTGCAATAATATTTTTGAAAGTCTTAAAATCTTCTGAAATATGCCTCGAACGTTAGGTCTTCATCAGGAGCATAGTAAAATGTATCAATAGCTGGCCAGATCGTATTTTGGGGAAAAGCCGTGCTGGTTTCTTCTCCGCTGTCCTTATTCACTAAAACTTGCATTATCAAATCCATTTTTTTTATCTAACTGGTTTTGTTGCTCTAAATGTATTTTTTTCAATTCCAATATTTGATCATTCATTTCTTTCCTATCTGTTTGAAATTTTTCCTAGAAGAATTTCATTAAATCTAACTGCTTTCCAATATTTGTTCGTTCATTTCTTTATTTTCCATTCCTCGTTTTTCTTCAAGATATTTGATTAAATTAAACTGTTTATCTTCGTTTTGTTTATGTATTACGAATTGTTTGTCTTCGTTTTGTTTCTGTATTGCCAATTGCTCTTGTCTGGCCCTTCTTCTCAAGTTCTAATTGTTGACTTTGGAATTTCAACATTTCCAAAATTTGTTCTGAAAACTCGTCTATTTTGATTTTTTGGACGGTACGGAATTACTTAATACGACAAAACAACCTATTTTGTTAATTTACTTTTCCTATTGCAACAACTCCATAGAGGGAACCCTTTACAAAGTTCGTACCTGGTTATTTAACAAATATTACTTTCATATATTTATTACCTCGTGTGGAAATTATTCGGCGTTTGCATTCATATAGTAAGCAGTAGATTTCGTTTGTCATTATTCAATTTCGTAACGTGTAGGTACTAGGTTCAAGAACTTGTTGATCCTACACATCTTTCCCCTCTTTTTTCTTTAAAAAGAAAAATTACTTATCTGTGAAAGAAATATTTGGAATCAAGTTTACACTTGGTCTTACATCAGATCATTTGCACTATAGAAGCAAGTTTGGTATCCGCTTGATCAAAGCCAGAGGTTATACATATGTATATATATATATATATATATATATATATATATATATATATTTAAGTGTATATATAAATATTTGACACCTCAGTTTTCGAGAGCTAATATATTATCTCAATAAAGATCGACACAAAGTATAACAACCTCAAAGATATCTTTCTACATCGAACTGTGTACACTGCACCATAATAATCAAAGTATCTGACAGCAAAGACACGGCACTGTCCCTCAACACTAGCGCACAAATACATGTATTTGGTGACTTTAATGTCCACCACAAAAACTGGTTTTGATTCTCTACTTACACAGATGCAGCGGGCAGCACAACTCATAGCTTAACTATATCTCACTCCCTATCACAAATTGTAACGTTTCCAACCCGTTTCCCTGACCAAGAAGAACAACACGCATCACTTCTAGATCTGTTTTTGACCACAGTTCCCGATGACTGCATAACAAAGGCCCACAGCCCACTCGGGAACGCTGATCATGCAGTGATAATGGTTGAAATTGCCCTAAACTCTAGACCCAAAACTGAAGAGCCAGTGCTCAAAACAACGAGATATTATAAAAAGGCTGACTGGGAAGCCATCAGAAAACTAATTAGACATGCCCCATGGAGAAATATTTTCTCTCTCCCTGCTGAACAATGTGCAAACGAGACCACTGACTGGTTCAAAACTGCAATCGAAGCGCATGTTTCCATGTGGAAATTTTATAGTAAACCCCACTCTCCTCAATGGTTTACTTCGACTTGCGCAACTGCCATTGCTCAAAAGCAGCATGCATACCGTAGGTTTAACCGACATAAGTCCAGTTCAAACAGACTGAAGTATATAGAAGCTAGAAAAAACGTTAAGAAAGAAATAGCGACAGCTAAGAGAGAATTTACGTAAACCACTAAAAGCGCATCGAAGCACAAAAACTAGGAACTCGAGACTTCTGGAAAATCTACAACAGTGTAGTAAATAATGGTCAATCAACAATTCCCCCACTAACCAACAATCACGAGGTTGTCTCCTCAGCAACCGACAAGGCTAACATGCTTGCCAGTCGGTTTGCCTCCAACTCCACACTGGACACTTCCAACAACCCCCTACCTGAGTTTCCTATGCGGACAGACGCCACGCTAGACGATCTGAAAACCACCCCTGCTCAGGTGCATGCTATCATAAAAAACCTTGACACTTCAAAAGCATGTGGACCCGATCTTATCCCAGCTGTGCTATTAAAAAAGTGCTCAGCCGAAGTAGCTCCAGTTCTCTCCAAACTCTACAACAAATGCCTTAATGAAGCTTGCTTTCCGGGCTGTTGAAAAACTGCTTCTGTTGTACCAGTATTCAAGAATTCTGGCGAAAGAACATACCCATTAAATTATCGCCCCATTAGCCTCCTCCCCCTTTTTGCTAAAATATTTGAGACCATAATTAACCATGCTCTAGTCCATCATCTTACAGATGCTTAACTACTGACTGACAAACAAAATGGATTTAGACAAGCACGTTCCACAGTAGACATCCTAACTGTGATCTCTGAACGCATATACCATTCAATGGACAAAGTGGGAGAGGGCAGAGCGGTAGCTCTAGATATATCTAAGGCTTTTGACAGGGTGTGGCATGAGGGTCTCCTCAGGAAAATCAGATCATACGGTATCACTGGTAGAATACTTAACATAATTAAATCCTTCTTAGATAAGAGAAAAATGCAGGTTGTCCTCAACGGTCGTACATCTAAACAATATGATATAAATGCGGGAGTGCCCCAGGGATCTATCCTTGGACCTCTGCTGTTCTTGATATTCATAAATGACCTCCCCGACAAAATTGCCTCTGAGATGGGTATATATGCTGATGCCACTAGACTCTATGGCAGGCACGACAGGAAGACGAATGAACACATTTCTAAAGAAATGGCAGAAACACTAGAGGAAGACCTCCAATCTGTAGTGGAATGGGGACAAAAGTGGTTGGTCGCGTTCAATGCTGCCAAGACTAAACTGTTTTCATTCAATAATTACAAGAAACCCTCCCTACCACCAATAACAATGGCCAACGACTCTTTATCTGAGAGTCCATCTTTCAAACTCCTTGGCCTAACGTTCACAGGAAACATGAGTCGGAACAATTACATTGAAGGCATTGCCAGGGCCGCTGCAAGAAAGGTGGGCTCTCTCTACCGTGCTAGAAAACTACTAACACCCGAAAGTATCATGTACCTCTATAAGGCCACCATTCGCCCATGTGTGGATAATTGCTGCCACATCTGGGCTGGTGCATCTGCTACTAGTCTCTGGCTCCTTGACAAGGTTCTAAAGAGAGTCGCAAACCTGATAGGCCCTGAACTGGCATCTAAGCTTCAGCCTCTGTCCCATCGACGAAATGTGGCATCCCTCTGCCTTTTCTAAAAGTATTTTAGTGGTGAATGCTCTGACGAACTGCAAGCACTTGTGCCCCCACGACGTGAGCACCCTCGACAAACCCGACAGACTGCTAAATCCCACCCCCACACTGTAGAGCTCCCTAGATGTAGAAGATCTTTTTACTCCAATAGTTTCTTCCCCAGAACCGCTAGACTCTGGAATTCCATTCCAGGTCCCTGCTTCCCCAACAGTACTGACGTGCAGAAGTTCAAGTGTAACGTCAACCGACATCTTGCTGCCTAAATCCCTACATAGTACCCCAGTAGTTGTTGCCCGTGATAGTAGCCCCATACACCAAAGTGGCAATTTGCCTTGTTTGGGGTGAAAATGTAATTAAAAAAAAAAAGATACTCGATCGTTGTTTTGGAAAGTTTCTGAATGTTCACGTCGGAACTTCTCTTGTGCTCTGTGTTAATAAAAACACGTATAATATAGCGTCTAACATAACTTATTGGATATACGTCAACATTAAATATTTCAAGCATAAATGCAACAGAAACCGCACAGCTGATCATGGCATACTGCTGAATATCCTGCTGCGGTTGATCATAGACACCATTACTTCAAAGGCTTTTACTGAAACAAATATTTTGCAACTATGTATCTCTTCCAAACTTTAGCAACATCTAGGATCTCCCTTAGTCTGTCTCGTGCGATCTTTTGCACGTAGTTCAATGGAAAAAAGTTATTGTTTATATTGAACGGATCCAAAACCAAGCTCATATCTTTGCACCACTAACTTTCTGATCATTGCTTGGCTACAATTGATTGATATGAATTGCTCTTATCTCAAAGATGCACCCGCCTCTGTTATTGACTTTAACCAGTGTCACTGAAAAATAACCGCGTCATTCTACCGCTCCAGACAGTATCTCACTCCTGGCAAAATCTTTGAAAGAGCCAAATACAATCTAAAATAAAGTGATGTTGCATACCTAGGAAACAGCTTTCTTAAGCACTCTATCTTTACTTCACAGATTTTCAAATCCGCATCGATACTTAGTAAGCGATGCCATTTTATTCATTCCTGCAATATTTTTGCCACAGAAACGACTTTGCGTGCCTACCTCTGCTCTACTGCGTGGGAAGTGTTTGGCTGAGCTTCACTTTATAGTTGACACGTGAAACCTTCATACAATATTATGCCTGAAGCCACTACCAATAATTTCCTCGACTCTATCAATGCCTTAATCTTAAGTCGCCTTCCATAAACAAAGCTTCTTTTATACAAACAGTCCTGTGAAACTGTTTCCGATATAATTACAACATAGCTGTTTGCAAGTCTAATGCCAAGATGAGGGAGAAGATTAGTAAAGAATATGTACGCCGGGTGAGGAAAATATGCAAAACCCAGCTCACCAATAAAAATAAAATTACTGTTATCAACCAGCTTGCTATGCCACTAATAGCATACAGCTTTGGTATCATTGACTGACCACAAAAATACATCACCCAGCTAGATGTAAAGACACGGAAGCAACTAAAGCTTCACAAAATAATACATATAAATCAGTGTCTATCAATGCTGTATTTGCCTAGAGGAGAAGGAGGTCTGGGACTCTCAGAGATCAATCATCAACATAGGGCAACTATTGTGAGCACCGGTCAGTATCTGAGAAGCTCCCAGAATGACACCCTTTCAATAGTATACGAACATCAAGAGACAAGAGCCAGCAGAACTACATCAGTCACCCAGCTGGTCAAGCATTTAAGTCAGGGCTGTCTCTCAGATGAGGACGAAACACCAAACAAGTGTGCCACAGAAATAGCAAGAAAGAGCCGGCAGAAATATACCGAGCCCTTTCAACAGATGAACCTTAAAGAATTGGACCAACATCAGCGTGCAAAGTATTTTTTTTGGGGGGGGACTCTGTCAGGAATACATACATAAAGAAGGTGCCTTTGACTGGCTCAAAAGGGGAGCCCTCAACCACGATCAGGAAAGGGTCGTAATGGCTGCTCAAGACCAGGGATTGATGACTAATGCATTTAAGATGGCAGGGATCAGTAATGATAATAAATGCATGTTCTTCCATACAGAATTGGAAAGTGTTGGTCATCTGATATCAACTTGCAAAGTTCTTCTAGGGGACGGCTACTATACAGCGAGACATGATGGAGTATGCAAGTACCTCCACTGGACCATCTGTAAAAAAAAAATAAACATCCAGTGTAGCAGCAAGTCATGGGAACATCAACCTGAAAGAAAAGTTGGAAATGACTTATATACCATACATTACGACCATGTAATCCCTACAGCAACCTACCTTGAAAATGCTGCTGTGAAACCTAACATAGTTATGTGGAATAAGTCAGAGAGAGTTGCAACCTTGATTGAAGTGAGTGTTCCTAATGATGACGGTCTAAACAGGGCTGAAAAAGAGAAACAGACCAAATACCAAGGTCTCATGTATGATATGAAAAGAAAATGGAATCTTAACGAGATATCAATCATACCAGTGATCATAGGTGCCACAAGGCTTATGAAGAAGAACCTGAAGTTCTACCTAACTAATATTCCTGGTGAACCAAGTGCAAAAGAGATGCAGACAATTGAACTTAAGGGAACAGCGAGGATATTAAAAAGAGCTCTCGGTTGGTTTCAATGAAAAGCGGGGCAATGTTGGCAGCTGGTTTGGCTGCCCCATACCCAGCATTAAAATCTTCAAAGGAAGAAAAATAAATAAAAAATAAAAAAATGTGAAAAAGTTATGTTACCTAGCTTCTTTCAATAGTCACATTATTTCAATTCAAACAAACAATAACCACTAAGATTCTGTTTCACTGACCACCATACACTCTTAACTCTTACCATCGAGTGGTCTCTGTGTCTGTTGAGATGCTGACCGATTTGTAAAAAAGAACAGAAGCGATTATAAAAAAATATTTATGGAATACTTGGAAAATTCTTGTATTAAGTTAATCAGAATATGATGCCCACTTTCAAGGATATTGTAATGCGAAACGCCCAGATCTACATTCACATATAAAAATCATTAAATGCATTAAATATTTTGATAATGGTATGTCTGCACAAATAATTAACAAGTACACGAAAGTACAGTTATACAATAATATATTAGGAAGAAAAGTTATACACATATTTACATGTCTTCAGATCTTTGTCAGTTGGAGATATTCCGGCAGGTAGCGTGTTGCATGCCTTACTGAAGGCATCATAAGCGTCTTGCCTGTTTGGCGGTCGTTGCCGTACTCTCCCGGTATAAGTGATTGATACCTTAATATATCTCACTCACCCGCCTATGTTAATTAGTAGGCGTCTCCACAACAGAAAATATGATAAAAAATGCCAGAGACAATAAGTATTTGTGTTACCGGCGTTACACATAATATGCACAATTAAATGAAACAGTATTTTTTTTATAATCGTTCAAAATCACCAACTACACGACATAGTTTCTATTAAACTTTCGTCGCAAAGAAACTTTATTGTGTTTTTAAGAAAATCAGTAAGACAAATTAACGATATTTGATATTTAAAATATAGCATTAAGTGAGGGATTAAAACAAATATCACATTATGTGTCGATAACAATTCACGATTTTACAATATTACTATGGTGTATACAACGAACAACTGATGTAACTTTTTTGTTATTTAATTACATTTTCACCCCAAACAAGGCACATTGTCACTTTAGTGTAGGGAGCTACTATCAGGGGAAATATCTACTGGGGTACTATGTAGGGATTAGGGCAGCGAGATGTTGGTTCACGTTGCACGTGAACTTATGCATGTCAGTACAGTTGGGGAAGCAGAGACCTGGAATGGAATTCCAAAGTCTAGCAGTTCTGGGGTAGAAACTACTGGAGTAGAAAGATCTTTTACATCTAGGGATCTCTACAGTGTGGGGTGGGATTTAGCAGCTTGTCGGGTGTGTCGAGGGTGTTCACGTCGTGGGGGCACAAGTGGTTGCAGTTAATCAGAACATTCACCATTATAATACTTGTAGAAAAGGCAGAGGGAGGCAACGTTTCGACGATGGGACAGAGGCTGAAGCTTAGATGCCAGTTTAGGACCATTCAGATTTGCGACTCTCTTTTGAACCCTGTCAAGGAGCGAGAGACTAGTAGCCGATGCACCAGCCCAAATATGACAGCAATACTCCATACATGGGCGATTAGTTGCCTTATAGAGGTACAGGATACTTTCGGGTGTTAGAAGTTTTCTAGCACGGTAGAGAGAGCCTACCTTCCTCGCACCGGCCCTGGCAATGCCCTCGATGTAATTGTTCCAGCTTATGTTTCCTGTGAACGTTAGGCCAAGGAGCTTGAGAGACGTACTCTCAGATAAAGAGTCGTTGGCCATTGCTATAGGTGGTAGAGAAGGTTTCCTGTAATTATTGAATGAAACCAGTTTTGTCTTGGCGGCATTGAACGTGACCATCCATTTTTGTACCCATTCCACTACTGATTGGAGGTCATCCTCTTGTGTTTCTGCCATTAGTTTAGATATATGTTCATTTGTTTTCCTGTCGTGCCTGCTATAGAGTGTGGTGTCATCAGCATATATACCCATCTCAGAGGCAATTTTGTCGGGGAGGTCATTTATGAATATCAAGAACAGCAGAGGTCCAAGGATAGATCCCTGGGGCACTCCCGCATTTATATCATATTGTTTAGATGTACGACCGTCGAGGACAACCTGGATTTTTCTCTTATCCAAGAAGGATTTAATTATGTTAAGTATTCTACCAGTGATACCGTATGATCTGATCTTCCTGAGGAGACCCTCATGCCATACCCTGTCAAAAGCCTTAGATATATCTAGAGCTACCGCTCTGCCCTCTCCCACTTTGTCCATTGAATGGCATATGCGTTCAGAGATTACAGTGAGGATGTCTGCCGTTGAACGGGCTTGTCTAAATCCATATTGTTGGTCGCTCAGAAGTTTTGCATCTGTAAGATGATGGACTAGAGCATGGTTAATTAAGGTCTCAAATATTTTGGCAAAAAGTGGGAGGAGGCTAATAGGGCGATAATTTAATGGGTATGTTCTTTCGCCAGAATTCTTGAATACTGGTACAACAGAAGCAGTGTTCCAACAGCCCGGAAAGCAAGCTTCATTAAGGCATTTGTTGTAGATTTTGGAGAGAACTGGAGCTACTTCGGCTGAGCACATTTTTAATAGCACAGCTGGGATGAGGTCGGGTCCACATGCTTTTGAAGTGTCAAGGTTTTTTATGATAGCATGCACCTGAGCAGGGGTGGTTTTCAGATCGTCTAGCGTGGCGTCTGTCCGCATAGGAAATTGAGGTAGGGGGTGGTTTAGAAGGTCCAGTGTGGAGTTTGAGGACAACCGACTGGCAAGCATGTTAGCCTTCTTGGTTGCTGAGGAGACAACCTCGTGATTGTTGGTTAGTGGGGGAATTGTTGATTGCCCATTATTTACTACACTGTTGTAGATTTTCCAGAAGTCTCGAGTTCCTAGTTTTTGTGCTTCGATGCGTTTTTTAGTGGTTTCCGTAAATTCCTTCTTAGCTGTCGCTATTTCTTTCTTAACGTTATTTCTAGCTTCTATATACTTCAGTCTGTTTGAACTGGACTTATGTCGGTTAAACCTACGGAATGCATGCTGCCTTTGAGCAATAGCAGTTGCGCAAGTCGAAGTAAACCATTGAGGAGAGTGGGGCTTGCTATAGAATTTCCGCATGGGGACATGCGCTTTGATTGCATTTTGTAACCATTCAGTGGTCTCGGTTGCACACTGTTCAGCAGGAAGAGAAAAATATTTCCCCATGGGACGTCTCTGATAAGATCTCTGATGGCTTCCCAGTCAGCCTTTTTATAATATCTCGTTGTTTTGAGCACTGGCTCTTCAGTTTTGGGTCTAGAGTTTAGGGCGATTTCAACCATTATCACCGCATGATCAGCGTTCCCAAGTGGGCTGTCGGCTTTCGTTACACAATCATCAGGAACTGAGACAAGTATGACAAAATAGCATCATTTTTTTAGGATATATTCATGGAATATGAATCTGTCTTTTAAATTGCTTTGTTAAAGACACTTATATATATATGTGTGTGTGTGTGTGTGTGTGTGTGTATACAAACAAACACACACACACACATATATACATATATATATATATATATATATACAAACATATACATATATATTCACGAGAGCTGTTTAAAAAGTAAATCCTTGTATTTTATTTACTAAAAATAATTCATTAGCTTTTAAGAGGTTTATATTGCCATTAAACAGGAAACCTTTTGTGGTCTAGAATTTATTTTTCTACAATATCTTCATTTTCCATGATTTTTTTTTTTTTGGCCAGCAAAGTATAATGATTTGTCTAGGCGTCCCGAGTGCGCTTTTACATACGAGGGCTGTTCCAAAGATAAACTCATTTTCTTACTGGGAAAGTCGAGGGACTACGAAGACTAGGGTGGCAACATCCAAAAGAGCGATCTGTTTTGCTCCAAAACGTAATTTTTTTGCGAGTAATAATTATATTTAATGAAATTTTGTCAGAAATTCAATGACAACTCCCTGTTTCTCACACACATTCACGACAAATGTTTCTTTTTAGATCCTGATATCCTCAATATCAGCAAGCTCAAACAGAAATAATCAGGTCACTTAAGTATAAATTCAGTCACCATAATAATGCAATTATAAATCCCTTCTGCTTTATTAAGACTCAATAAAAAATAGGTCTCATTATATTTGGCACACTTTTTGACAGTATTTCATTTCATGATATATTTTATCATATATTTTTACAAAATAAAATCTCTTTTTTTAAAAATACAACACTACTTTTACGATAAAATATAATAAAATTCAAGAATTTACTAGCAGGCTGACCGGCGTAGCATGGTCGTAAATTATTTTACTTCTGTATCAGAAGTGTTTGTCTAATGCAAAGCAACAAAACCTTTTGGTTAAACGTCGAGCAGAGGTTCGCTAGTCACACGCTGAGTCGAGTAGAGTTCGTTGTTCACAACACGGGATACACGTCGACGTTCTCTAATCGCATGTCTTAAACGCTTCTCCCACTCCTCCCAGCGATTCCCCTTTTATAATGTTTCGAGCACACCCAATTTGCATATACCACACGAGACTGCTCAAGATCTACGCGTGACCGGAGGCTTTAAAAGACAACAGTCGCCATCTTAGCCTTTTTTTTTCTTTTTCGCGCTTTCAGCCTGTTGCTGACATAGATTCTTGCCCGTTTCTTGGAAGTAATAAAAATATACTCGAGCTGAAAATGTTTATGGGTTGAAAAATATTCTCGCATACATATTATAACTTATATAGAAACAAGAAAATCATTGTTTAAATTACACGTTTTATTTATTATGAAGGGTGTAGTATTTCAACGAAAAACCTCTTAGATTAAGAACAACTGATCGAAACTCTTGATATTTTTCCTTTTATCCTTACAAGCATTCTTGTTTGAAGATAATATCAGTTGACCGTTATCTTAAAAATCGTTCTTAAGCCTTATTTTCTTTCTACATAAAAAAGCATTACTTAACACAAAAAGTAAAATTAATTGCAAATGATTAACTTGAACTGAAACAGTGGCTAAAAATAGGTTATAAATAAACGAATATTTACGAATTTCAATGGAACATTTACCCTTTTTGAAATGATGTGATTTGTAATTGCAAATGATTGTGATATTTCGCTGGATTAGAATACGCTGTCATAACGTTATTATTATTATTTTTACTAATCTGATTAGTGTTAAATGCAACACAATATACTGGTTGCACAGTTACTTAATATAATAAGCAAATAGGAAAATTAAGAAGACCTACAATGCTCTGAAATCACCTCTCACATTTCACGACCCGCGGTTCGAGGAGAACGCAGGTTACTATAATTTACTTTGCTAATCAGCAAGTGCGAGCGATGAAAGTTGAAAATAGCTGCAGCGAAATGCACTTTTTTCTTGTTATGAAAAGTAATTACATCGAAACGTGATTTGTTGATAACGTAATTGCGTCGTGTAGATCGATTTAATGAAGATAGATGTTTTCACCGGAAGCACTTAAATAGATTAAATAAATGATAGATTGCTTCCCTCTCTTCATTCGGCAGTGGTTTTGTAACTTGTTTTACTTTTTGTAATAAATGAACCGAAAAAAAGCTAATTGTTTACGACAAAACTATTTTTTATATTTCCGATTTTTGACGTTTGTCTGAGTTGAATAGAATTTACAAAATGTATTTTGTTGCATGTTTGAAGAAAATATATAAATGGTGCTTCGTCTTTGGTGAGAATTTACATCTCAGTGAAATTATTGCTGTCCGTCTAGTGCTCTGTCACATATAATTATTTCGCAAAAGTAATTGTGTACTAATTATAATTTATTAAGATGGGAAATTATATACACGCACATTATATATATATATATATATATATATATATATATATATATATATATGTGTGTGTGTGTGTGTGTGTGTGTGTGTAACTGTTTGGAAGTACAGAATTTCTATATAGTTTTAAATAAAATAGGCGGAAATTTCCCAAGAGATCTTTCGGCTATCCTCTCATCAGGAGAAAATCGATAGCGTAAAAAAATAATATTATGTCGAAAGTTTAAAGAGTGCTAATGGCGAACTATTAAATGTGCCAAAAGTACGGGGACAACTACAATTAAGTTTATTAACGTTTTAAAACGATTAAAATATTGGCACAACGAGGGGGAAAACGAGAGAAATGATTCAAAGTTCCACATAGAAAAACAATGCGTTTACTGTTTCCTTTTTCCGGCACAAAGAAGGTTTACACACCGTAATAGAGACGGACTCCAAAATCTTTAGATAGTTTCTGGAGTCCGCTCTATGTAGCACCTCGAACCATTCTATTTTATATCTATCGGCACAGAACGGGTTGGCCGATAGCAGAGTCCAAGGCTGCAGAAGGAGGGAGATTATCAGACACCATCCCTCCTTGTCTGATCTTCGATGGAACAACTAGTTTATACGAGTCAAAAGATGCAAGAATGTTCGGCCAACATAACCAGCATCGTACTGGCATTTGAATTGATACACAATATTGCTATTTTGGATGTAAGGCAAACTATCCTTGCGAAAAGAAGGAAAAGCAGGTCTCGTAGTATATACCAAACGCAAAGACATTCATTAATTTTCTACAGATAACACAGTTTAAGTTATTCAAATAAAATTGGTCTATTGTTGTGTTATAAACGTTACTGAACCCTTAAATATGTACGTCTGAGGCTTGTATTAACACGTTTCGCGTGTTTTATAATCGTGTTCTGCAATTACTTTACAGATATGACACCAACTTAAATCTACAATGTAAAAGTATGATGCATGGCTTCAACGTGGACTATGATAGCGCACTATTTCACTGAGGTCCTGACCCGGACAAAAATGCGGTGAGGAATTTTCGTTAAAACCATTCTTTCGCAACCCCGGTCAGAGCAAATGTTACTAATATATCTCAAGAGCATCAAGACTGAGAAAACTTTAGATTTGTCGTTCCATCATCCAGTCCCATAGGTAAACAAGGTGATTGTTGCTATCTCATTCTGTCTGTATGATTTCTACATCTGACACTCAGCATAATTTCTCAAACTTATACAAAATGTAAAGTATTAAGTCTGTCTAATTTCATCACTGAAAAATTCGAGTATTTATCGATTCTAGACGCACCTCTATTTTCCTTTCATTTACAATTCACAGAACACAAATAATCTATAAAACGCGGCTTTCGGCGTTTCTTTATTTTCTGACATTTATATTTTTTTATTTTAAATAGCATTTAGATTTTTAAAAATTAAATTTGATCATACTGTATTTTCGTCATTACACATTGGAAAAAACTATCTACCTTACTATTCTCTATCTATGGTTTTAAACCATTAGTAAGATATTCACTAAACTAGTGTGTCAGGAGAAAACTAGAGTTGAACTACTACAACTTCATTAATATCCGAGGATTAATAAGATTAAATGTGATGAATTAATTCAAGCGTTTTGCAGGAAAAATAGTATTTAAAACTTTAATCTGACTGATCAACGAAATTTCAAAATAAGACTCAAACACAACCAAAAATTTAATTTCAAAGTAAAGCGTGACGGAGCAACTGTTTTAAACTTCGATCTCACATTAGGGTATTATTTTATATGAAATCCAAATTCAATTAATCGACAAGTGTGATATTAAACTAATAGTATTGTAAATAAAATGTGATAGGTTTGACAGCTCCCAAATAGATTTAAGACCACGTGGAAACATCCTCAATCTCATCGTCCGCCAGAAAGATAAAAAGGATATATATATATATATATATATCACTAAATCAGCACTAAGTATAGATTACTGTTGGACTGATCACCGTCTGGTCATCACACGTGCTAAATATATCACCACAAAGAAGCCCAAATTTGAATTAAAACAGCAATCTCGGAAAAAATATAACCACTCAAAACTTCACCTAATAGAGGTAAAAACAAAATACCAACACAGCATCGAAGAACAACTTCGTATCAATCCAACCAATTCTTGCAACCTGGAAGAAGAATGTTTGTCAATCAGTAAGATCATTGATGAATAAGCCAAAGTCACAGTTGTTTTAAAGAAAAAGAAAAATCAAGACTGGTTTGATGAAAACTGTGCTGAAATCAATCAACTCATTCAAGAAAAGATAAACGCTCGCCATGCTCATGAACAAGACTCTCGAAGCCGTCATAGAACCAACATCTACAGAAACCGCAAAAACAGTGTCAATCAAAATTACGGGAACTAGAAAACAAACGATGGCAGTTGAAAGCTTTAAAATTGAAGGGTTTTGCAGAAGGCCGCGACCTTAAAATTTCCATGCCGGTGTAAAACAAATTTTTGACCCCATCATATCCTCCATCGGAACATTCCTTGCAGCACACAATGCCACCATTTTCAACGATCCACAATCAATTCTGGATCGTTGGAAGGAGCAATTTGCATCTACTCAATAAAGAATCCACTGCAGTTTAGGACTTTCTCAAAATGGTCCCACAGTACCCAGCGCAATTACGGATGAATGCACCACCATCATCTACAAAATTTCTAATTGTGATGGAGAAAATGAAAGTAAATAAAGCATCACGGCCTGATAATATCCGCTTCGAACTTATCCACCATGGTGGACAACGTCTGAAAACAAGATTCTTCACTCTCATTCTTAAGATGTGGGAAGAACGTCAAGTACCAAAGGATCTGAAAGACACAGTAATAGTAACCATCTTCAAAAAGGGTTAGGGAAAATCATGTGGCAATTACTGTTTTCCTTTTGTCCATAATGCGAAAAATCTTTGCTCGCATACTACTGAATCGCTTGCTGCAAGTCACGGAATCCGTCCTCCCAGAATCTCAGTATGGATGTCGTGCCTCTCGAGGAACAACAAACATGATTTTCTGTGCGAGACAGCTGCAGGAGAAAAGCAGGGAACAACAGAAAGCCCTCTATCTTGTATGTTATGACCTGCAAAAAGCATTCGATAGCGTTCCAAGAGATGCAATGTGGAAAGTTCTCAAGCAATTTGGTTGCCCAGACCACTTTGTAGACCGCACTCAGGCACTCCATTAACGCATGTCAGGATATGTATCGCACAAAGGCAAGGAAACTAAAAAGTTCCCAGTTACCTGTGGACTAAAACAAGGTTGTATTCTTGCACCTACCCTCTTTTCCTTATATCTTGTTGCAATGCTGCACGAACTTCCCCTAAATAGCCCGGGGGTGGACATTAGGTACCATTATGATGGGGGGCGTTTCAAGCCTGCTAGACTAAAATATCAAAGCCTTGTGAAATTCCAACACATCACAGAGCTTCAATATGCAGATGACAACATGTTCCTTAGCCATTCCAAGGAAGACATCCAGAGATCCGTAAAAAACTACACGGCAGAATACCATCGCTCTGGACTCTCTGTTAATATTCGTAAGAGAAAAGTTTTAGTACAACCAGTACCCGATACCATCTCACAGGACGTAAGCATTCATATAAATGAAACTCCTCCTGAGCGAGTAGATCACTTTCCATATCTCGGTAGCATAATATCAGAAAAGTGCTCAAATGAGAATGAAATAAAAAGCCGAATTGGCCTCGCTTATGGAGCTTTCATTCTTCAATAATAAACACTTTCAATAAAAACTAAACTCATGGTATACCAGGCGATTCTTATACCTACGCTTCTGTATGGGTGTGAGATCTGGACTATATACCAAAGTGATCTCATGAAGCTTGAAAAATTCCACTAACAAAAACTTCGAGCTATACTGAACATCAAATGGTATGCCTATGTAACCAACACAAGCGTTCTTGAGAGAGCAAATAGCTTCAGTATTGAGGCCACTACAATCCGGAATAGACTCCGTTGGTTGGGGAATATCCTCAGAATGGATGACAACATACTCCCTCGACAAACCCTGTACTCGGAGCTAGCCACAAGAAAAAGACCTATCGGCCGCCCTCTACTGCGATATAAGGACCAACTCAAATCCACCCTAAAAAACACCGGATTAGATCTTCACATCTGGAAAACAACATCTCAGGATCGATGCCTGTGGCGTCAATGCATTCTACATCGTACCAAGAGATACGAGGCAGAAAGAAGTAGACTGCTGGAGATCAAGAGGCAGGCAAGAAAAATCGTGCTGAACAACAACGCCCCCTGCCAAGCATTGTTGGCTTCTCTGCACAAGCAAATTCCACGCTCAGATTGGTCTGAGAAGCCATCTGCAATCCAAACACCGAGGGAAGAGGAAACTGAAATTTTCGGATACGAGAAATTGGCCGACGACGATTAATTATTTTATTCCAACTGCTGTTTCGTATTGTGTTTTGGCACAACGTTCTGGTCGACATCTTTGCTCTGATTTGAAATCTTTGCCCGCAAGAAACCGTTGTGTAGCGGATAAATTACTAATTACATAGTTTCTAAGACACATTCTTTTAGAGTTTCTCTCAGTGCGAGTTTAAATAAATATTTGAAGATTACTTAGGTCACATATGAAGAAAAATTAAAATAAATATTTATATTTAAAATTCCGTACAAAACTTCGCATTTAAAAAAATACTAAGTTCGTTAAACCGCATATCTCATTTCTTATTTAGGAGCCGCAAGTGTTTAATTAAATTATTTCGGCTCTTATTGATTTCATTGTGTGAATAAAATTAACAAGTCAGGCGCTTCATTGCAGATGCACAACACTTATACGAGTAGATTCGAAAAACTAATAGTCTGTTATCACATCCGACAAAACAAAAACACAAGTCGTATTAGAGTTGATGTTTATAATTAGGTTCAACATACTACTACTACTACTACTACTACTATTTCTACTGCTGCTGCTGCTTCTGATGCTTCTAATACTGTGAAGTCAGTGTTTTGTACATTTGTTTGTTAGACGAGGTCAAATCTCGCTCGAATGTATTCTCGGTCAGAATTATTTTAGAATCAATAAGAAAGAATTTCGGAAGCAACCTATTCGAGTTAAATCTATATAGCATAATATTTGTTGGCGTTTTATAGCAATGCACGATATAAATTATGGGTGTTACGTAACGAATAAAATAATTTCATAAAATAGCAAACCAAGCTAATGAAGGTGCATCGCATCTGCTAAAAGATAAAAGGAGTTAAAAAAATTCTGAATGAAAATTATAAAAATAGAGATATTTCACGCATAGTGAATGTTATAAAATGGACTGGACAGGTTTAAAATCATATGTTCCGATTGGAAAATTTCACATAAAATTCTCAGCACCAGAATTTTAACAGGGTCTATGAATATGAAAGAATTTTGATATTAGACTTTTTTTATTCACTTCAAAACAATTTTGCTAATTCGGAACGACTTGTATTTTCTCCCGACTTAATATTTTCGGTGCGTTATCAGAAAACCAAGTGCATTTATCCAATCGCAAAAAGTAGCTGTCAATTTTTATCTGCATTCTTTACTCTTATTTTCTCATGTCTCTGCACTGGAGCGTATTTTTTATAGTGATTATTTTATGATGCATTCCAGCATCTTTTCAAAACGCTTTGCCAATCGTTAACTCAGTCTGTGACGCTTCGACTTTAAAGGAAATTCCTGTCAATGAACGTGTATAAAATAAACGCAATGACCTCTATAAGAGAATGTGTCTTTCCGTGATACTCGGGATTATTTTGTAAACAAGAACCATAGTTCGCCAAGCTGAGCAAACTTGAGTCATTGTACTGGAAAAATATTCAGTAGATAAAACGTTGTTTAGTAAGTAATACTTTTTTGGAGCATTTCCATACACCAAACATTGATATATATATATATATATATATATATATATATATATATATATATATATATATATATATATATATAGTACTGTTCCGCTGTTTCAAAGCGCATCAGTGCGGCTTGACAGGAAACTACCTACAGCAAGGATTGAAACCTGGCCGCCCGTACGATAGTCAAGGCTCCTTACCACTACGCTATCGGCGGCTCTGTGTAAGTCATGAGTTTAACGATGTTTTGACATCGTCCGAATTACCTAAGCTCGATTTGTTTACACAAAGATCATCGCTTATACGGTAATGGTAATTCGTTTATAACTTCTAAATACTAGCATTACAACCCGGCTTTGCCCGGGTGTTTTAAGGGGTGTGTTCATCCAAAAAAAAAAGTGGTAGTAGGAAGGCAGGCTCGAACCCGTATGAAAAGGAGGAAAAGAACGGGGAAAAACCTGACGTCTTTGCTGTTTCGACCACCGCCGAAAACGAAGTGACGTAGGTTTTAATTAAGGCGAGACTACCGAAAGTAGAGGATAACTTTCGAAAATATCGGCGAAAAAAGCGACTTCCCCTGTAGAAAAGTGCTCAGTTGAAGGTGAAGATATTAATCCTTTTAGCAAATTTTTCCATATTTGTCGTCTGAAAGGTCGACCTTAAATCGATACTGATCTTGGTAAAATCCGTCGCCACAGTCGAAAGTTTTATACAGACATGCAAACATATATAAATACATATATTCATATATTGGTAACTAAAAATGTTCAACCCAACCCGATGAAAAAGGTTGCCCTATCTCTAAATATCATTTATCTCAAATATCACATGGTTAGACCAGAAATTGTCTGAGTAATTTTGTAGAGACCGCAGATGTCAATTTTTTAACTTTGGCCCTTATTATGTCCCCTTAACAGTTATTGTTTTAGGTTCAAATCAAGTTATTAAGTTAGATCCATTTCCAAGGAACCTATATCAAAGATTTCAAGTTTTTGGACCCCAAATTGTCGGAGGAGTTAGGTAGAATTCTCAAAGGTCAAATCGTTGAACTTGACCCCTTAACAGCCAAATTTCTAGCCGACGACAGACCAAAAAGATTTCCCTTAATCTCAGTACCCTGTATACCAATTTCGATTCTATAGACTTAAAATTGACAGAGTTATTGCGTAGGGAAATGTACACACAGACACAGACACATAGACACGTTTACTATTAAAGATATCCTAGCTTGGGTGCACGGCACCCCTTATTATGACTCCTTAAAATTAATTGTTTTGGCCTCAAGTCGACTTATTAAGTTAGACCCATGTCCAAGGGACCTATATCTAAAATTTCATCTGTTTAGACCCAAAATTATTGGAGGGTTTTTGTAGAGTTCTCAAATCGTTGAACTTTGACCCGTTAGTAGCCAGATTTCTGGCCGAAAACTGATCAAAAAGAGTTTCCCAAATCTCAGTACGTTGTATATCAAATTCCGAGTCTGTAGACTAAAAATTGACAGAGTTATTGCGTAGGGAAATATAGACACACCCACACACGTTCACTTTTATAGATATGCTAGCATGGGGGCCCGGCGTTGCCCAAGTGTTTGGAGGTGTATGCTGAGCAAAAACCTAAAAATAATAAAAAATATACGATCAATTTTTTTTAAATTTTGACCCCTATTATGACCCCTTAAAATTTATTGTTTTGGGCTACAATCAAGTTATTAAATTAGATCCATGCACAAGGCACCTTTATCTAAAATTTCAAGTGTTTAGGCGCCAAATTGTCGGAGGAGTTTGATATAGTTCCCAAAGGTAAAATCGTTGCTTTGACACTTTAACAGCGATATTTCTGGCCGAAAACCAAATTTCAGTAGCCTGTATATCAAAGTTCGAGTCTGTAGACTGAAAATTAACAGAGTTATTGCGAATGAAAATGTACACAGACACACAGACAGACAGACACACATATACGTTCACTTTTATAGATATATAGACTAGCATGGGTTCCCGGCGTTGCCCAGATGTTTGGAGGTGTAGGCTTAGCAAAAAAAAAAAAATTTTTTTAAATTTGACCCCTATTATAACCATCTTAAAATTTATTGTTTTGGGATAAAGTCAAGTTATTAAGTTGGACCCATGTCCACGGAACCTATATCGAAAATTTAAAGTGTTTAGACCCAAAAATTGTCGGAGGAGTTTGATAGAGTTCTCAAAGGTAAAATCGTTGAACTTTGACCCTTTAACAGCGAAATTTCTTGCCAAAAACAGATCACGTAGGTTTTCCGAAATCCCAGTACCCTCTATATCAAATTTCGAGTCTGTAGACTTAAAATTAACAGAGTCATGTCGAAGGAAAATGTACACAGACACACAGACAGACATACATACAGACATACACTCTCACTTTTATAGATATATAGACTAGCATGAGTGGCCGGCGTTGCCCGGGTGTTTGGAAGTGTATGCTGAGAAAAAAAGTGTTTATATAAACATTTTACGCAAACATTATGCAAGTATAAACCATGTAGAATATCTACATGAATATAATTACACGTAATAGTTAACTAAAGATGATCATTCCATAAGAAAACCGAAAAAACTAATAGGGACTTTATTAAAATGAATGTTTAAAACAATATGCAAATTAGCTAGAGCTTTTGAGATGAATGCAATTGCACGATCCATATATAAGAAAATTGTATTTTCTTTTTAAATAAATAAAAAAGAGGGGTTTTATATGAAAAACGAAGTCATAGGAATATAAATAGGTAGATAGATATTAAGACAGATATTGTTAAATAGCACTAAGTTTTTTTGTTTAGTGATCATTATTTGTAATTTCCCCATGTTTGAATAGTCGTTATGTCTCGGTCGAATTTGTGTAAGAAAGTTCAGTAGTCATTTTTGTTCATATGTCTCCGATTTGCAAGCACTTCCAACTGATTTTCTTTAGGCAGTTTTGAATTACTGGTTCGTTTAAAATTTGGATGATTTTATATGATTCAGTTAAAATGACATTGAATTTACTTGAAATAGTGAAGCGACTTGTGTGTAAAAATATGTTTTAACGTATTCAGAACATGGCTAAAATAAATGTACAATGGTTTAAAATTGTGATTTACAAAATTGTATGGAATTTACAGATATTTTTATGAAGTTATGAATTTACATTACAACGTATATATATATATATATATATATACATATATATATATATACGTATATATATATATATATATGTATATATACATGCATATATACATGTATATTACATGGTATTCGTCACTTATCAAGGCCCGGAAGCCACTCAGGGATAAGGGTTATTTCGTGTGCAGTAATCAATGGGATAATATCGTAGTAATTGTTAGTGATTGAGATTTGATAAAGGGTCTTACTCAAGGGTGCGATTTATCAGGAATTTGTTGATGTTAGACTAGTAGACATCCTACTTGTAGTTATGTGGGAAACAGTCAACGGAACAGTGTTCTACAGGCGTGCACCTATAAGAAAGAAGCTTTGTTCATGGAATCTACGTTTTGATTTAGGCACAGACAAAGAGTGAGGAAAATTATTCACAGTGGTTTCAGCGAGATGGGTGTTTTTCGTGAAAGATTTGCGAGGGGAGGACTGAACATTGGAGCTTACCATGGAATTAACGATAAAACAAAGACGTCTCTTCTGTGGGAGAGAGGTTGCAGGGAAGGGAAAAAGGCATCCCATACTTAGCCACGAGTCTATTTTGTATTCTGTCAAGGCAGGAAAGGCTGTTTTTAGCAGTTACTGCACAGATGTGGCGGCAGTACTACATCCTTGGACGTAGTTGGCTTTTGTATAGATGAATAATTGCATCAGCAGTGAGATATCTGCTTGAGAGGTAGATGTATCCTACCATTTTTTCAGCGACCTTGGCAACAGACTTTATGTACGTGTTCCATTTCAGATTAGGAGTAAATTTCAATCCCAGAAGCTTGTAAAAATATAGAGCCTCACCAAGACGAGAGCCGTCCATTTCAATTGATGCCACATGGGGATCAGAGCGTTGATGATGTAAAGACAGAAGCTTGGTTTTAGATGTATTAAAAGTAACCAGGCACCACGTCCCCCATTGTACCAAGCGCTGAAGATCAAAGGAGAGAGAATCAGAGAATCATTTACGGCCTTCTATATGTTTCCATAGATGGTCGGGCCATCAGCATAGATGTCAACGAATGATTTAAGTATGTGCGTTGGAAGACTGTTCATGTAGATGAGGAAGAGAGTTGGGCCCAGGAGGAACCCATGAGGGAGTCCAGCATTAATAATGTGGGCCTCTGATTTCTGCCCATCAACCACTACTCTTATGAGCCTATCAGAGAGAAATACTTACATAATTGAGAAAACATTTCCAGTTATACCCTTGCTGGAAATCTTGTGAAGTAGGCCTTTATGCCATAAGTTATCGTAGCCTTATGATATGTTGCCCTAGAAAGGAAGCCTCTGTCGAGAGATGTACTAATCCTATGAGATATAACCGTTAGCACATCTACTGTAGATCTTGCAGAACGGAAACCATATTGTATGTCACTAAGAAGGTTATTTCTTCTTAGGTGGTTGACTACTTCTTTATTTAATATTGATTCCAGCAATTTACTCATGGCAAACAGGAGACTTATTTGTCTGTACTGAGAGGGAGATTACTTATTCCCTGAATATTTAAATACAAAGCATACTGATGAGGTTTTCCAGGGTGTTGGAAAGCACTTCTTAAGGCAGTGCTTAAATAGTTTCGTAAGTATGGAGGCAAGTTCTGGTTGAAGCTTTTTCAGCACTATAATTGGAATGCCGTCAGTGCCAGTTGCTTTACTGGAATCAAGGTTCTTGATTAGCTTGGCGACCTCACACACATATACTTGTATGTTGCATTGCGTGTTGTCTGTTATAGGAGGAGATACGGGGAGTTGATGGCCTTGGTCGCATAGGATAGAATTAGCTGCAAAGTTCTTGGCAAATAGTTAGGCTTTGTCTGATGTCTCAGGTTCATTGATGATTGTTGGGATAAATCACACGCTTCTGTTCACGATCCTATTTGCTATTTGCCAAAACTGGTGGGAACGAAGCCGCTGCTCAGCTACTTTGGATTTAACGGACTCACCATATAGCTCTCTTGCATTTTTTATTACTCTTTTACAGTGGTGGCTGAAAGCAGCTTAAGTCGAAATACATCTATTACGTTGGAAAACGTGATTTCTGTGTGCGATGGTAGCAGCACGTTCTGGGGAAAACCATGGCTATTTATTAGGTTTTTGTTGGAATATTTTGGATGGTATGAATCTGTCTATGCCTACAATTATCCATTCGGGCAGGTCGGATACTATAGAGGACGCATCCTATTTAAACATGGAATGAAAAGGTAAGTCAAATATAAATGTGCGGAAGCTATCCCAGTTAGCCATAGTATCTATATATTTGAACATAGCAAACACACTCTGTGCTATTTAATAGTATCTGTCTGAATGAAAACATGCTGCCTAAACACAAATACGGTGTTTTTTTTATTTAATATTTTGTTATTATGTGCTTTAATTATCATCACTAAATTTTCGCAACAACTGTAGGATAACTTTAAGGTATTTTTATTGAAAATTTTGGGTAAGGGGCTGGTTGCGGGAAAGTGTTTTTCACTAAGATCTAGAAATTTGTTGCCAAGGTTTGTTTTTAACATTTGATTTTATGGGGCCGTATACCAAATTATAGTTCTGTTTCTTCTATTATGAATTTTATTATAGTTATTGGCCACTTAAAAATAAATGTCTAACCAAAAGCGTAGTTTACCGGGCTACAATATTTGCGAAAGAAAAACAGAATAACAAGAAATATTGCATAGGAATGCCTTCCTTAGATTTCAAAACTCGATATTATGACTACAAAAGTACATTTAACAATAAAAAAACACCATATGAAAACAACGCTAGCAAATAAATACTGGGAACTCAAGGAAAGCGGACATTCGCCGGTAGTCGAATGGAAAAAAATAAGACAAGCTAATACATGTAGAGACCTGGACGACCCATGTAGATTATGCCTTCATGAAAAATTTGCTATCCTGTACTTTAAAGAACCCCAACATCTATTAAACTGTAGAAGAGAAACAGCGAACAACGCTGTTCTCAGGATAAAATGTACTCTAGGATAGCGATAAAAAAATAATTTTAAAACTAATATATATGTGAAGAGAGAGAGAGAGAGAGAGAAAGAGAGAGAGTTATTCAAGTCAAAACCAGCAACATATGCACATGAGGATTCATAAGACTACCATAGAGAATTGGAAATAAAATAAAATAAAGAACGGCTTCAAGTTTATAATTCATGGTAACAACATTCAATAAAATATAAAATGGAAGATTCTGACACACCAATTTCATGATGGAGACATAGTAGACGAATATCTTCATTTTTAATAGGAATACGTTAAGATTAATAACTTAATTAAAATATATTTTAAAGGTGATATCGAAGTTGTTTAAGTGTAGTCTGCGTGCATAAAGACATTTACTATATAAGACATATAAATTAAACGCACCGTCTAATCCTAACAAAACTGACAAATTGTAAGTTGGTAGCACAACAAGGTCATTAAAAATAACAGTTGTCATTCACCTTGAGACCACGATGCATTAATCAACTAAATGAAAACATTTTCAATAAAGTAAGATAACTTCCGTAATATTCTATTACGTGGATTTATCGGACTACTGTTTCAGCTTTTTACAAGGTCTCGGTCGATCTAACCTTCGATCTTCTTTCAGGTGTGTATTGTCGAACTCGGGAATGTTTCTGTCGAACTCAAGAATTCGGGCAGAATTTCGAATTTAACCCTTTATTTACTTCACGAGCCTAGCATGCTCACGTCTCGTCAGGCAAGACTTAATAGAGGCCCAAAGTAATTAGCAATTGTATTTCTTGATCTCCCACGCTGTAAATTGAACCTTAAACCCTAAGGTGAATATCATATTTAAAATTGTTTTCCAAGCACTGTAACACCTCTTGCGGACAGTTTAAGTACAACATTTGCGAGCTTTAAGCCAATAAATAAATAAACAATACTTATCTTTAAAATGCAGAAACTTAATGAGTTTACTTTGTTCTACCATGAGAAAAAAATAAACAACATTGACAAGTACCGTTTATATGCATGACAATGTACGTAAATTTACTGTATTTTTCTATTTTGATATAAAAATATTTTGCCTCATCGCAACATCCAGTTGATTTCTCGTTATTAATGACCGTTATCGTTCTCTGGAATTTTAATGAAAATAACCCATATATGATGTTACTGTTCTTCTAATAAATATATTTCTTATTTCTGCTTTCTCATACTGTGTTGTACAAATACACATATTACTAAGTACTATCAAATTATTGCATAAAATATAGAGTTTTTTACACTAATCTGTGCTGTTTCTAAAATAAGTGAAGGTTTGTTGACAATTAGTTTGTTAAGCATGTTTATATAAGTGAGTAAGTCACTATGGGATAAGGGTTACGATGCGCACAGTAGTAACTGAGACGACAGCGTAGCAATCGTTATTGGTAAGAATTGGATGGAATTTGATTATTTATAAGGTTGACTCATCTACAAATTGTTTATATTGGATTTGAAACGATCTTGTAGTCAGTGTGAGAGCAGAATAGCGTAACATTTTCTAGATTCGGTAGTTCTAGGAAATATGCTTTGTAATAGAATTTGAGTTTATACATACATATATATATATATATATATATATATATATACATACATATATATATATATATATATATATATATATATATATATATATATATATACAAATACATCCCAAATACAGCAATTTAGGATTGTACGATTCTACAGCAACGTGGTAACCATAATACCATCAAGTATAAGTTTAACTCTGTCGAACGCGAGGTTAAAAATAGCAAAATGAAAGTTGAGAAACCCCGACGAAAGAAATCGAAACTATCACACACATATTGCAACTTTAAACTACGGCTGAACAGTTTCACCAAATTTCAGAAAAGCTTTTACAAATTAGCACAAAACATTGCATCGGACATCATCCAACTTTTCTAAAGAAACCAAATAGATCCTATAAAAGAAAATTATTCTCCCTGATTCCTCAGAACTGTGCAACAATTTAGAACAAATACAATTAGCTTTCCATTAAAAATATTCCCAAATGTAGGTCCCAACTATCATTTTTAAAAATAATATTAAGAAAATACAACCATGAGCTCAAATAAAACTTCTATGTAGAAACGTTTCACTAACAACTCAGATGAAAGCCTTCCTCCACAACCCAATTACTTAGTAATTTTTTTTTTTTTTACATTTTCACGCCAAACAAGGCACATTGCCACTGAGGTGTAGGGGGCTACTATCAGGGTCAGCAACTACGGGGACACTATGCAGGGATTTTGGGCAACAAGATGTCGGTTCACGTTGCACTTGAACTTCTGCATGTCAGTACAGTTAGGGAAGCAGTATCTTGGAATGGAATTCCAGAGTCTAGCGGTTCTGGGGAAGAAACTACCGGAGGAGAAGGATCTTTTGCATCTAGGGATCTCTACTGTATGGGGGTGGGATTTAGCTGCCTGTCGGGTTTGTCGAGGGTGTCTGCGTCGTGGGGGCACAAGTGTCTGCAGTTCGTCAGAGCACTCACCATTAAAATACTTGTAGAACAAGCAGAGGGATGCAACGTTTCGTCGATTGGACAGAGGCTGAAACTTAGATGCCAGTTAAGGGCCTATCAGATTGGCGACTCTTTTTTGAACCTTGTCTAGGAACGAGAGACTAGTTGTAGACGCAGCAGCCCAGATGTGACAATAATACTCCATACATGGGCGAATGGTGGCCTTATAGAGACACAGGATACTTTCAGGTGTCAGTAGTTTTCTAGCACGGTAGAGAGAGCCTACCTTTTTTGCAGCGGCCCTGACAATGTTTTCAATATAATTGTTCCAGCTCATGTTTCCTGTGAACGTTAGGCCAAGCAGTTTGAAAGATGTACTCTCAGACAGGGAGTCACTGGCCATTGCTTTTGGTGGCAGAGAAGGTTTCTTGTAATTATTGAAGGAAACCAGTTTGGTTTTGGCAGCATTGAATGTGGCCATCCATTTATGTCCCCATTCCACTACAGATTGGAGGTCATCCTCTAGTGTTTTTGCCATTTCTTTAGATATGTGTTCATTTGTTATCCTGTCATGCCTTTTATAGAGTGTAGTGTCATCAGCATATATACCCATCTCAGAGGCAGTTTTGTCGGGGAGGTCATTAATAAATATCAGGAACAATAGAGGTCCAAGAATAGATCCCTGGGGCACTCTCGCATTTATATCACACTGTTTAGATGTACGACCGTCGAGGGCAACCTGGATTTTTCTCTTGTCTAAGAAGGATTCAATTATGCTAAGTATTCTACCAGTGATGCCGTATGATTTAATTTTCCTGAGGAGACCCTTGTGCCATACCCTGTCAAAAGCCTTAGATATATCTAGAGCTACAGCTCTGCCCTCCCCCGCTTTCTCCAGTGAATAGTATATACGTTCAGAGATTACAGTGAGTATGTCAGCTGTGGAACGGGCTTGTCTTAATCCATACTGTTTGTCAGTCAGAAGTTTAGCGTCTCTAATTTGCCGGACTAGAGCATGGTTAATTATGGTCTCAAATATTTTGGCGAAAAAATGGGAGGAGGCATATGGGGCGATAATTTGATGGGTCAGTTCTTTCGCCAGAATTCTTGAATATTGGTACCACAGAAGCGGTTTTCCAACAGCCCGGAAAGCATGATTCATTAAGGCATTTGTTAAAGAGTTTGGAGAGAACTGGAGCTACGTCGGCTGAGCACTTTTTAATAGCACAGCTGGGATGAGATCAGGTCCGCATGCTTTGGAAGTGTCAAGATTTATTATGATAGCATGTACCTGAGCAGGAATGATTGTTAGATCGTCTAGCGTGCCGTCTGTCCCCAAAGGAAAGTCAGACAGGGGGTGGTTTGTAGGGTCCAGTGTGGAGTTTGAGGCAAACTGGCTGGCAAGCATATTAGCTTTGTCGGTTGCTGAGCAAACAACCTCGTGATTGTTGGTTATTGGAGGAATTGTTGATTGCCCATTGTTTACTACACTGTTGTAGATTTTCCAGAAGTCACGATTTCCTAATTTTTGTACTTCGATGCGTTTTTTAGTGGTTTCAGTAATAAATTTAGTGGTTTTAGTAATAAATTACAAACGAAGGATATCGAACTAAAATAATCCAGACATAATCCATAATATTATATGATTGTACACCTACACACAAGTATTGATTATATATAATGAAACTGCATGGGCGGTTCCATCATTATATCTTAAGGTCTTTCGTTGTGAGTCGATCAGTTACATTTCTGGATTGTTCTGCTTTCTATGAGCCTACGTGTCGTTTGTGTAATATTAATATATTAATCACAGATACTGAGTAATATATCAACTCTCTTAAACTAGACCATATTATAGGCAAATATAGACGAACAATTCAAAATACATAAAACCAAACTATCCTGTGATACATTTATCAACTAACAAATCTGAATAGTTTATTTTTTATTCCTTCTTCGCAAATTAATTATTGGTCAATACGTAAGTGCTAGTTATTGCGGTTTATAAGCAGTTTTACATAAATCAAATTAACAGACGGTAGTTGTTCTATCGTTCCCACGAATTACTTGTTTCTTTATTTTAAGTTGAATATTTTCAAGCCTAAACAAAACGAATGGTTCAAGTAAATGAATGCCATAACCCATCTTCGTATCTGCCGTTTTATCATAAGCATTCTTTACAATGATGTATTTAGTTATGTAGTAAATGGTGTGTTTCATCATTTAATATTCTTTCTGTTCTAATATAAAAAAAATAGTCGACATTATTGAAGTGTTTTATCAGTAGCGTTTCTTGTGTTTATATTATGGCGTCGCAAATGATTGCCGAGGAATTTAATAGTATTTTATAACTACTGTTTAAAGCATGCCATTTTAACGTGTAAATATATTCCCGTTATTAGAATTATTACTAAGCCTACGTTGAATAGGACTAATTATCGTTTAAATACGCTTTATAAAGAGTTCTATCTAAAATGCTTTATAAAGAGGTCTATCTAAAATGCTTTATGCACATATAAAATGATTATATATACATTCATGCAGTAATTTCGTAACGGATATATATATAATATATATATATATATATATATATATATATATATATATATATATATATATATAAACGGATATATAAGAAACTCCGCACATGTAATTTTTTCGAAAACTGTAAATTTAAGCGAATCTTAATGTAACTGTTAAAAAAAAACTATATCTCATTTGATTGGCCGTTTAGACCTCTATAATTTTGCCTGTTCATATTTGACTTTTAATTGTAAATATTCTAATGTTCACGTCAATTAAAAAAAAAATTCAAATTGAGGAGGCAATACGAGAGTCTGCACAATGGAAAATTGTTTTTTAAATGTAACTTTAGGACATTAATGCAACACAAATACAACAGGAACACAATGAATTGACAACCTGCAATCTGTTGGGAATGCCTTGAATAAAACTTCAGCAATAGTCAGGGGAAAGGGCATCCCACTTTTCTTTAACTTTTGTCTAAAGTTCATTCTAAATTTGAAATGATGTCATTGAGTAGATGGTTGGTTGATTTAATGATATACGTTTTCGATAGGTTGAGGTCCAGAGGTTGTGCAAGCCAATCTAAACACGGATTATCATGCACTTCCGGGAACCTCTTGACATTGCCTGTGTGAATGGGAGCATTATCCTGCGTGAAGATGGGATTATCATCCAAATTACGACCAGAGTAGGGTACAAAATGCTCAGTTAACTTATTAATGTACTTGGTCGAATTAATTCGATCTTGCAAGCGAACTATAGGCCCTGGACCATTGGTACTAAAACTGCTCCACACAAAAACTGAATCTCCACAACCTTGCAGCGTTGAAACTGAGCACGTAGGATTAAATTCTTCGTCTTTCAACCGACGGGCGTACTGGCTACCATCACTGCTTAACCTATGTAACTTGCTTTCGTCGATAAAAAAACACTTTAGACCAAAAGAAGAGTAATGATCTTCATTGCATCTGAAGAAGTCCAGACGGCGTTTTCTGTTGTTTACAGAAATCATTGGCTTGCGTCTTGCAACATATCATCACAATCAAATTCCTTTTATCTGCTCTAATTCTTAACAAGATTGCACTGTTGTTGGATCTGGGGAGCCGTTTCAAATCTGTTTCTTAGGCTGCGAACCTTGATAGCATTGTATTCCTTGTTAGAAGGAAATGTAGTACTACCAGATTTAGAGGCATCACAGACTCTCTCTGTGTTTTGGTGCTTTTGCAGTCTTTCGTACCGTTTTCTCATCACATTTCAATCTGCGGCCGATTTCTCGATTGGATAACCAGAAAGGTGAAGATTAATGAGCTCCCGATGATCACTAAAAGAAAGTCGTGGCATTTGGAATAAATGTCACATTGTATAATCTGAAAAAAAAAAAACAATATGTACGATTAGAGGTGCTTTGTTGCTTCTTGGTTGGTATTTTAAACTGATTTAGGGGCGATAATTTAAGCTGATTTCAAGCGAAGTTGTTGCTGCCGACTTTGTTTTTGCCTCCTAATCTCCTCCGCGAATTTTGTGTCTAAACACTTGAAATTTTAGATGTACCTGGATATGAGTCAAGCTTTTTAATATATATATATATATATATATATATATATATATATATATATATATATATATGCAACAAGAATTATGAACAGTACATAGAGCCCGAGCACAGCCGGGCTGAACTGATAGTATATATATATATATATATATATATATATATATATATATATATATATATATATATATATATAATAAATATATATATATATGTATCCATGTATATATATGTATATATGTATAAAATTTGCAACATTTTTCGTTTGGAAATAGAAAAAAAGTGATTATTTTCACACGGATAATTTCAAGTATTTAACTGTTATATTAATTCCTACAATATATTCATCCGGAAGAAGAGGACAATTTTACTGACACATAACACTTTTGTTCTGTTTTTCATCTTTTTCTCTCTCTCTCTCTTTCTGCTTGTTTCTCCCTATATATATATATATATATATATATATATATATATATATACACACATATATATATAGACTTATATGCAACATACTGAGTTCGTGTAATTCAGTAAATTCTCATATACCAATAGATTTTAAGCCAAAAATGGTTGACTTAAGGATTAAGCCACAAGTTTATCACATTTCATAATCGAGCATTAATATACTGTTTGTGCAAAATCAAGCCTTCAAGATAAGGTTGTATGGCAACAAAAAGTTTATTTCATTTTTCGTTATAATTGTTTCAATGTCTAGTTCGTCAATTTCAAGCATTATATCGTTTGAAAATTGAAAAAACCCAGCATTTCTTCAGACTTTATTAATAAACACACTTTAGGCAATGTAGCATTTTTTTAATAGAAAGAAAAAAAAAGCGGGGGGCTCCCTAACGGGAAAAGCACGCGAGAAACATTTACCTCGATTGTGGTTACGGAAAATTTTCAAACGATATAAATCTTGAAATTTCTGAACTAGACATTGAAACCATTGTAACGTAAAATGAAATACAATAGAGTTTGTCTTGTAGTCTTGATTTTGCACACACAGTATATATATATATATATATATATATATATATATATATATATATATATATATGACTATATAAATAGAGAGTACGAAGGATGTAATGATTAAAAATATATAAGTAAATAAATAATCAGAATAATGCAAATTTTAAGCAGGCTAACGCTTGCCCAATATCCGATGCGTGACTATTTTGCAACAATCGCTGCCGTATGCGATATGTACATGGTTATTCTAATTATTACAAGGAAGTATTAAGGCCCTGGAAACTGCCATTAGGATTCACTTGTCTGTGTGTAATAATGTATCATCGAACTTAGCGAATCGTAAAATAATTCACTTCTCTATTAATTTGCAATTTGTTATTGATTTGATTGATGATGAGCTATTTTTACATAAGAGCCTGATATACTTCAGATTAAAATTATTATATCTCGTTTCAATTTTAAAGATATGGACCCAGAAATTGATTTTTAACATTTTATTCGAATCAGATTGTTTTAAATAGCATTTTTTTATTTGCAACGGGCAATATATAACTAACAGCAGTGTGCCCTGACTTTACTTTGTGCCAATCTAATAAAAAGCAATTTCTTTCCATATCTGTATGTTATAAAACTCCCCGAGCTGATTGACCTAATCAATATATTGACGCTCTCAAAGTGATATCTTGTATTACGCAATCGAGTTTTTAGACCATCTACGACGATCGTTCAAAATATAAAGCCTACTTGTTTAATTAAAAAAGTTGAAGAAATACGATAAAAGAAGTGGCACTGTTAAAAAGAGAGGATATCTGCATTCCAACATTTATTTTGTATGATCCTCATCATTGATCCACGAAAATGATGAGGATATATTTCCTAGAGGCCCACACACATATCACATATCGAAAATAGAGTAAAAAAAAACTTTAGGTAATGAATGCATGATTTTAGTCATTGTAACAAGATACTTGTCAATTTTTCTTGATAAGTTCGGGCGAAATATGGATATGACCCATTGATTTTGTAACGCCCTTGCACCTTATAATAACAAATCTTAATTTAAATTTGCTTAATGAGAGGTTTAAAGTATATAGTGCATCTCCAGAAAAATAGCCTTAACATGTGTATATGCCGTTAAACACCTGTAAAAATAGTTTCTATTGTAAACTCGAAATAAAAATATATAACAAATAAGTTTCATTTTTTTTCAAGAAGAGTGGTTGTTATATGTTTCATGCATTTCATTTGTGGTATCAAAATTGAAGAAAACCAATATGAAAACAATATGCTGTATTCAAAGTTTTTGCTAAACATCATCTGTTAAACATTGACACTCACGGAAACACACACCTATCTCTATTTATCTGACAACGACCACCAATAACACTGAGTGTGTTCTATTTCACTTTCAAAAAAGGATAATACCACATTCGAAATAAAGAGAAAAGTATACATAAAATTAACAGTTTCATGAAAAAGATCTCAGGAAAATTACAATAAAATGATCTAAATCCTTGAATAAAATATTCCTAATTTATATATATATATATATATATATATATATATATATATATATATATATATATATATATATATATATATAAGCATAAGCCTGACAGATCCTAGCGTGGATTGAACGCGAACTATTCTGTGTAGCTTAATTTCCATATATATTTTATAACTAGCTACCTAGCTTTACCTATGTATTGAGCTCTGTTGAAGTGAATACTTAAAGTTTACGCATAAAATTTTACTTTAGTATATTAATTTAGGTGATTAAATGAATAAGCCATATATATATATATATATATATATATATATATTACGAAAAGATTTAACCAAACGTCTTTGATATATCCTTATTTTAACACTTTTTTTTACTTAACGACTACACTTCATAGGCGAAAGGAAAAATTAGTGCACGATTTATTTCGCTGCAAAACTCATTTGAAAATAATGAATAGAAACGCAATTAAAACGTTTGTGTAATGAAAAAGTTCTAATTTTTTTTCTTATTTTCACAAATTCTTTTCGATCATTTATTAATATCGCAATCGGTCAATAATGTTTGATCCGGACATAGCAATGTACTCTTGGACTTGCGGTCGTGTAGTTTTTTTTCCGTTTAGATTTGATTCCTGAAATGTAATCGACACACAAAGAAACACAATTTATATAAAGCTCTATAATGTACATTCAGACAAAGTCGAATATACATATATGTATTGTACATAAACGAATAATAATCCCGTGGCTGTGACACGTGCATGCAAAAGCATTAATTTTACAAACATGAGTGCATAACAAAAGCGAATTTTCTCCCTCTCTCATAAGCATACATGCTCACACTTTTTGTTTATTATTCTTCATTCCATTCTTAGACATTATTTTATGCCTTTCTTATTACTCACACAAATATTTCCGCATGCAACGATATTAATGCCCACCATCTGGCAGCAAAGTCATAAATGTCTTTTATTGATGGAGAGCAACGTGTGGTATCTGTATTTATGTTACACATATGATCAATAAAAATAAAATGATTCTACACTGAGTGTCGGTGCCTTGCCTTGTAGGGCGGTGAAAATAAAATAAATACCACAATGACATAAGTAACAAACAGTGTATTAACAAAAGTAATCATACGAAGAAAACATCATGCTTCGCAGTTTAAAATTACCACCAATTTCGATATTTGAATCGATCGCATCGAAGAAAGCGTGCTATATCATGTTAGAACTTCTACGGGGAGAGATATTTGACCTTTTAAAATTACCTAGGTTGAATCGTTTGTCTCGTAAGTAATAAACTTACAGCGCTCGAACGATGATATTCAATACTAGAGAGCGTGTTTCTTATTAGGCTACTCAGAAGAAATGCCTCAGACCGACATATTCAAAGCAACCGTCATGATCCGGATTCTGCCATACAGAATTTCAGTGTTCGAATCTCAACGGGCATGGATCAACGATCGGATCATGTAAACAAATAGATTTATTACTAAAATAGTTAAATCATCTTACTACATAGCAATAAAAGAATTTGGTATATTTTTTGTTTCAGGGCAGCGTGTCTCTTTTAAGTGAGTTTCTGCAAGATTAAAAACTAACCTCGTCTCTAACTTAGCTGTTTGGAGGAGGTAAGTAAACAAAAATACACGCACATACAATTTTTCTCTCTAACACTAGATTACACTTAAACTCTCAATCTTGGGCATGTCATTATAATCCCGCTTATTCTCTTACACACATTTTTCCTGTCTCTAGTTTATGTCCGCGCATTAACATACAACCCACGCGTGTACGTGACTTGCAGAAAGAAAATACGAATACGTTTTTGCAGGTTTAATTGTTTCATTTATTTTATGCCGTCAGTATTTCTAGTACAAAATTGTCTGTCGAATACAAGCGTAGTCCTCCTGACTCGACATCAAAGGAAGATAATTGATTATTTTCTTCTAAAATTGATAAAACACTCTCAATTAACCAATTGACCTCAACTCTCATACAAATGCATTTTGAACATAAAGAAGAAAAGATAAAACTCGTAAGTTTGATCTCAACCGGACAAGCCACATTATATATTTCTTTATTCATAATAAAACAACACGGTTTGTTTATTTGCATATACGCATAGTTTAATTTGTTATGCGCAGAAGTTACAAATCAGAACATTGGCTCTAAGAGGCTCTCGGACGAAATAGTCTTTAGTGCTAATGGATATGAGAAACAGCAAATAGCAAGCCAAACACACTTCTAATATTTTCACAGTCAACTAAAATACATTCGGAAATGTTTTAATAGTTTTGGGTAGAAAAACTTAGAAAGAACACGTACACATCAAAATTTAATTAGTGGCATACTTCTATCATTTGAAATAAATAAAATAGAAAATTAAATTAAAAGCAGGTTTTCCGTTATTTTGTTGATATTATAGGCCAATAATGATGTGTCTGTCTGACTTTTCTCTACCATAGTTTATAGTGTAAAAAGTTTCAAGTTAGATATAAACTCATAAAATTGTTTTATATGAGCGACCTTAATTAATTGGTTTTACTTGGAATTTTGTATTATATTTCATCTAAGTTAAATTACAATAAACCTACACTCCTAAGGCAATTCCAGACGAAATATGAGAATTTAACAACATAAAATCGTAGGAAAAGCATAGTGCATTAAAATACTTTCAGTTATAAATAGGTCTTGTGCCTAAATTGCTCAGTGGGGGAGCAAATAAATACCCTGTTGTTCTTGGCATTCGGGCCGGGACTAAAGTGTAGTATCCGTTCTGCTGATGCTGCACTTAAGATAATTTGTACCAGTCAATGGAGGAGAAACCCTCTATACTGGGACAATTATTATTTTTGGTAACCAGATAGCCCCCTTTTTGCCTACTTTTAGGGGAGCTGGTTTTACCCCATATTAAAAACGGCCTTGTGCCTAATTTGCTTCTGTGGGGAAACAAATAAATACAATATAAGGGATTTGATAGGTTATGGCATAAAAGTCTACTTCACAAGATCTCTAGCTATGGGCTGGCAGAAAATGTCTTCTCAATAATTAAATAATTTCTCTCTGATAGGTTCATAAGAGCAATGGCTTATGGGTAGAAACCAAAAGCGCATAGTATTAATTTTCGAGTGCTTCAGCGGTTCGTCCTGGGTCCAACTCTCTCCCTTATCTACATCAATGATCTTCCAAATCATATCCTTAGATCATGCGTAGATATTTATGCTGACGACACAACCTTCTATGGCAGCACATCTAAGGGCATAAACGACCAATTTCTCTCTGATTTTCTCTCCTCTGATCTTGAACATGTAGTACAATGGGGGAAAAGGGGCTGGTTACTTTTAATGCATCTTATAACAAGGCTTCTATCTTCGCATCATCAATGTTCCGATCCCCATTTGGCATCAAGTAAAATGAATGGTTCTCATATCGGGGAAGCTCCATGTTTTGACAAGCTTCTGGGCTTGATATTTATTCCTGAGCTAAAATGGAACACGTACATTAAATCAGTTTCTAATATCACTGGAAAATGGTGGGATCTTTCTATCAATCCAGTAGATATCTACCTGCTAATGCAATTCTCTACCTATATAAGAGCAAGGTACGCCCAAGGATGGAGTAGTGTTGTCAAATCTGGGCAGGGCTGCTATGGAGACTTATTCTGCCTTGACAGAGTTAAAAATAGCCTTCGTAGTGTATTGAGGGATGCACCTTTCTCTTCCATTCAACCCCTTTCCCACAGAAGTGTAGTTATTATTATCTCGATGTTTACCATCTATATTCTTATTTTATATTGGTATGTTTCTTTATATATTTGTTTATTAATTAATTATTATAATTCTGATTATCATTTTGTAACTGTTATTATTATTAATTAACGTTTTAACGTTTGTTGTTCTATGGTAATGTTTATTTTGTGTATACATGCGTTTGCTATTTCACTTATGCAAAAAAAATAACTTTGAGGTTATATAAATTATAGTAGCTAATGTCTCATACAAACATACTCTATATGTGCTGTCTAAATGAATTCCCTTCTATAACTGTAACCAAACGAAAAAACAGTTTTTTACACAGGCATCACCACATTATCAAGGCCAAGAGGCCACTTGAGGATAAGGGTTAAAGAGTGTACAGTAGAAATTAGACAATATAGTAATTATTAGTAATGGAAATTCAGTAAATTTGTTAACTTATCAGGAACGGCTCATCAAGAACTTGTTTACGTTAGACTTGAAGACAACCATATTGTAGTCAGCCCGAAAGCAGGAAAACGGAAGACAATTCCACAGGCGTGCAGTTCTAAGAAAGAAGCTTTGTTAATGGAATCTTCGTTTAGGTTTAGGCATAAATAAAGAGTGGGGGGATTTATTGATAGTATTTCCAGTTAGACGAGTGTTTCTTGTGAAAGTTTGGCGAATGGGAACCATAGACTGAAGCTCAGTCGAACACTTTCCATGAAAATAACGATACATTAGAGACAAACTCGTAACATCTCTTCTGTGAGATAGGGGTTGCAGGTAAGAGAAAAGGACATGTCCTACCAGAATAAAAAGTCTATTTTGAACTCTATCAAGGCAGGACAAGTCCTTTCTAGCAGCTCTTGTCCAGATGTGGTAACAGTATTCTATCCTTGGACGTACCTGGCCCATATAGATAGAGAATTGCATCAGCAGTGAGATATCTACTGGATTGATAGAAATATCCCACCATTTTTACAGCGGCCTTGGCAACAGATTTGATGTACGTGTTCCATTTAAGATCAGGTGTAACGGTCAAACCCAGAAGCTTGTCAAAACTTGAGGTCTCCTAAAGACGAGAGCCATTCATTTCAATTGATGCCAAATGTGGATCAGAATGTTGATGATGTAAAGAGAGAAGCTTGGTTTTAGATGCATTAAAAGTAACCAGCCACTCCTTTCCCCATTGTACCACGTGCTCAAGATCAGAGTAGAGAGAATTGGAGAGAACTTGATCGTATACTGTCTTAGATGTGCTACCATAAATGGTGGTGTCATCAGCATAAATGTCTACAAATCATGTAAAGATGTTATTTGGAAGATCATTAATGTAGATCAGGAGAATAGTTGGGCCCAGAATGGACTCCTGAGAGACTCCAGTATTAATACTGTAAGCTTCTGATTTTTGCCCCTCAACTACTAGTCTTATGAACCTATCAGAAAGAAATGATTTATTAATTGTGAAGAAATTTCCAGCTATACCTTAGCTAGAGATCTTATGAAGTAAACCTTTATGCCATACCCTATGAAAGGCCTTATATATGTCAAGAGCAATTGCCCTAGAAAGGTTGCCTTCGTTGAGAGATTTGCTAATCCTATGAGATATAACTGTAACACATCTGCTGTAGATCTAGCAGAACGGAAACCATTAGTTACTGATATAAACTATTTCTAATTCATTTTATGCATTGAATTCTGTAATTGACAGTTTAAAAACCGTAAAATTACTTGCAAAAATTTATTAATACTTTCATGCAAATAATAGACTTTTATCCGGTGCTTCTATATTATAATCAATTAAAACAAACGGTACCTTTAGAATTATTAGGTCTCAAATAGAAACATATCGAAAACTTACGAAAAACATTAAGTAGAAAAATAAGTATTCGTGATAAACCAGTTTCTATCAGGTAAAGAAGCAAATGGATACATTTACATGCTGGATAATTAAGCAAAACAGAAAATAGCTGTTGAAACAATTTGCACCAGAAAATTTATTCAGAAAACAAAAATAAACATTAATATATACATGATTTGTGAATTAAAAAATAACTTTAAAAAAAATATTTTAAAAACTTATCAAAATTAATTTCCCGAAATTGGCATAAAATTTCCGAGAAAGTGAAAACTTAATTACCAGCCATTTTGAAACCAACTCGCATGATTTTATAAATAATGGATGTGTTATTGTGTGACACATGAAAATAACGTAGCTCTCGTTTGTTGTACTTGGAATTCAATTGTTTTGGCAATTATAATATACACGCAGCCTTTAGCCTGTGAATAATGAATAATGATTTATAAGTGCTTTATTCCATACTCATAGAGTAATGTAGTATTGTGGTGCCTAATCCGTATATGCATGCATATATTTATATATTATATATATATATATGTGCGTGTGTGTATGTGTGTGTGTGTGTGTGTGTGTGTGTGTGTGTGTGCGTGTACATACATATATATATATATATGTATAGCGATTGATTCAACATATAAGCTAATAAACAATAACGTTAAATATTTAAATACTTTTTGAAGATTTGAATAGGGATAAAGGCGCTTGTTTAAACACGCGTATCGTAAAGCAAACGGCATTAATGATAAATCCCATGATTTTTATTATTACAAAAATAAACGAAGAAAAATTATAGGGTTGGGATCAGTTATTGAAAATAAATCTATATTTACTAAATATTTTTTTAAAGTCCTCTTTGACTGAACAACATATAAATCTATTAAACTTATTATATTATATTATATATTATTATTATTATTATTATTATTATTATTATTATTATTATTATTATTATAGTATATTATTATTATATTATTCAGCTTCCGCCTGAAGTAAAATATTATTTACGTTCTAAAAGCATGCAAATCCGCAAATGAATAAAATGTACATGAAGGCCTATTTAACCTGACCTTGTCATAGCTTGCTATAAAAGCATGTACAGAATGCCTTGAACAGGTTGCCTATTTTTATGTACAGGAATTTAAAATTACCGTAGACTTTTGAAAATTAAATGTTATGACTGATTATTTTTTAGGATTTTATCTTCAAATAAACAGCTACAAAATAAATTGAAATACACCCTAATAAAACCTCCACGGATTTTCGCCTTTTGGATTATTTTAGACCATCTTCCAATTACGCGTTTTCTTGGATTTTACTTGTGCGAATGGAAATTTAACTAACTTTTTGTGGATTTACATTTTTGGATTTTATCGTCATTGGATACTTTACCTTTCACCAGACAATCCATACACGTGAAATCACCTTTTTCTTCACCATATTTCCTATGCTTAACTTTTTGTTATACAATAAGATCTTTTACTTACTTGCAGTTTCATAAAATACTTTTAAATCAGATCCCGCATTTTGCTAATTCCTACCCTCTGATGAGAAGGAAAGTATTTCTTCAAAACTCCGCGGATTAAAGACTATCCACTTATTAAGTGTTTCCTTTTCAAATTAAATATGTTTTTAATTCTTTTTTTAAAGTATTTTCAACATGTTTTATTAACTATTTGCTCTTACATTTATATATATATATATATATATATATATATATATATATATATATATATATATATATACAGTGCCACGCAAAATTATTTGACACATTATATTTTTTCTTTGTAACTTATATTAGGATCCAAGATTTTACCTAAAATTTAGTCAGTATATTCCTATTACTATTTAAGGAAGTGTATATGGAGAAGGGTTATTGTAACTATTCTGTAGTTCCATGGAAAAAATGAATAACAAATTCTAAGACATCGTAAAACCTTTAAATTAAAGCGCCGCAGTTTTTATTGTTTAAAAGAATGCATAAATAAAAGTAATTATTTACCGATCTTTAATTTAATCGAATTAACGCCGCTAATAAAAAAAATGGTTAGTATTGAAGAGAAATTGTCGTATCAAAATAATAACATTATTTTTTGTCCCCCATTTTTAATTGATAGTGTAGGATATTTCGAAAAAATTGTGCACTTTCACCTTACAATGTAACAAACAATGTCATTTTAAGGACTGAATTTGTTTGTTATTTTTTTAAGTGTAGTTTTCTTATGTTATATATATATATATATATATATATATATATATATATATATACTTAATTAATTACTGATCTATAAGTTAATAGATCCCCCCAAAAGTGTCGTTTGTTATAAGGAGTAGTTAACTATCTGAAATTATAACATTATTATTGTGAAAGCCATTCATTACATTGACGGATAGTTTACAACTATTCTGTACTTTCACCTAACAAGGTAACAAATACAAGAGAATGCACATTTGAAATCTAAAGCACATTGCTGTAAAACTATTACTTATTAATAAATATTAATATATTGAGGAAATTAATCGACGCAACCGTTTCTAACCCCAACAAAAGTGTAAATTACAAAAAGTTTCCAAACCACTTTTGAAGTATCTATAAGAACTATTTATTTATCCATCAATAAATCGAGATAACGTCGAATTGTAAAGAAACTTTCTTATTCATCAGGATGAATTACCCTGCTTACATAATGACATTATTATGACACATATTCTTAATATGCATTATATAGCGTGCCAGGTAACTATTCTGTACTTTTCACTAGCAATGTTATCATAAAAAATATAGAAACATGTTAAGTTTACTCATCGTATAACATTATAGTATTTTTATGGATTTCTTTTATTTTAATGCATATTTGAATGCAGTTGCTAATCTCATCACTAAATGTAATTAATAAGCCTTGTAGATGAGGTATTCTACGTAGACGAAAATCTGGCATTGTTTTAATTTGGTCGCAACATGACATAAATGTTTTTTCTGTTCGAACAAGGTAAAAAAACGTGTAAAATTAAATGTACTGACAATAACCTATGCGTGTATGTTGTGTAAGCGTTAGTGTTCGAAAAAAAAGTGAAAACGTGTAAGTCTTCTTCAGACAGGAAATAAAATGTATTTATCCACGCAAGGAAGACGATAGGTGACGTTATAATTTGTTTTCGTTGGAAGTATATTGTTATCGAATGTTCTTTTATATGATTTATTGGGTAAATGTTCAAAAATAGACGGATTAGGAATTCTAAAAATCTGAAGGAAAGTGGTCATATCTTGTTAAAGGGGCAGTTATTATTTGGATACAAAATCATTTTAAATTGATTGTTAACAAAACAAATTAATTGAAATAATAACAGACGTGTTTAAAAATTGATTAAGTATAAGATATTTGGTAACCCAGTTTACTAGGTACTGAGGCGGGGGAAAAATAGGTAGAAAAATCTTGCTACCGCTATGTGGCCGGTTAAGGAAAGTGAATTTTACCAGAGAAAAAAAGGAAATCACCACAGTTAATAACAATAAATGAATATAAGCTGAAAACATACATAAGTTATAGTCAGATAGTGTGAGCATAACCACACTATATGTACCAGTTTTTACAATGCTATAAAGATTTTTCTAAATACGAAAAAATATTTCTATTTTATTATTTATAGAGATAAGTTTTCAAAAAATTTCCGGTCAGGGAGGACAGCGATGGCTACGACGAGGCAACGACACAGATGGCAGCGGCGACGACTACATTGATATGAAAAAAACATGGCAACTTATTTGGTAGGAATGTACTTTATTACATCTACTTCCTTATTTCGTTAGTGTGCGACGTCTATTACAGTCGAAATTATTGTTTTGTTAATGCCATCTTGTTTAGTTCCTAATAGAATTTTGCAACTTTTCGAAATTCCCGAAACAGAATATTCCCTTAATTATCGGATTTTAAACTTTGTAGACCTCCGAATTAAAATCGCTAGCGTCGATATTTTTTTTAAATATAAGGACAACTACAACAATAGCAACAACAGTAGATGTCGCGTGTATAACCATATTTAAAGATTTACCAGAGATTATTACTTCCAGAACTAAACACATTAAAAGATATCTAAGAACGGCAAGCGACAAGGATTTGTGTTTGAGAAGAATCTGTGGTGGTTACTGAAGTCTAAGTAACGACATGTCTCCTGAGATTTCTAGTAATCTTAACATATTTCTATGACATTTGAAAATTTCTGTGGGTAATCGCAACATCCGGTTTTGACTGATTTCTTATTATAAGTGCCCATTGGACTTCACTGGAATTTCGGTCGCATTGTATGCATTATTATTATTATTATTATTATTATTATTATTATTATTATTATTACGCTTTATTAAGTGATACAAAACGATGTAAATGAGTACGTTTACTATCATTAATATTATTGTTAGTTTTAATTTGGTTGTTATTGTTGTAACTAATAGTAGTATTCTTCCTGGTTATCACTATTCTTATTATCTTTTATTATTTGTTTCTATCACATTGTCATTAATATCGTTATCATTGTTATTATTATTATTATTATTATTATTATTATTATTATTATTATTATTATTATATCCTCGTTGTTTAGGATTAAACGATTGGAATACATCAATAACTGTCCCACTACGTCATAAATGCCAACTGAAAGGAAGGTAGGAAGGGTTTTTTTAAACGTTGGTTGATAACCCTCCTAGAAATGTGTCTCGATAAAACTATCGGACGTGTTGTAACCTTAAATACACCAAATCTATTTATGGGAGAATTTCTAATCAAATATTGAAACTAACGAGGTGAATGGAGCTTGGACATCTTGTGAAGGTCTCATGTCCGCAGGGTTCAGCAGGGTGGGTCCGGCCGTCATCATACAACTATGCGAAATTCTGAGGATGTTGATGACTGTAGGGGTAGTGAGGATTAGCAAGGAGAGTTCCAAGATACGAACGGAGTTGGAACAGGGAATACAAAGAAAAACAAAACATGGACAAATGAGGAAAGAAGAATAGTGTGGGAATGCTTTATGGGTAGTGGAGGTACCAAATCTGGTGGATATATCCGAAAAGTGAAGGAAGAGTGGGAATCTAAAGGAGGATGGGACAGGAGTGTTTCGTGTTTGTTATCTAAGTTAAAGCAAATTGAAAATAATAACTTACTGACAGTAATGGCAAGGGATGAGATTACAAGGTTGGTATAGGATTACATGTGTAGGGAAAGTAAAGTTGATGAAATTAAATCTGATGAGTGCATTGAGGGTGTGAAAGTGCATACGGGAAATGTACGTGATGATTTAAGGGGAGGGACTGAGGATGAATGAAATGCTATGGGCTTGGATAGTTACGGTGAGATGTTTAAATGTTTTGAGGCAGATGAGATCAGTGGCTCTTAGATGACAGGGCCAGTAACAGGAGCAAATGTATGGAGAAGTGGGAATGAAGTTCGGGCTTTTACTTTCATGGAGAAACAAGTACTTCAAAAGAAGAAAGGTATTTCTTGGAGGCAAGGTCATAAATATCCCAGGCATTAAGAGAATTGATAGGCGGAAGGTGAAAGGCGATGTAAAAATAATTCAAAGTGTAATTCACAACATCGTGAGAAAGATCATATCTATTAGGAACGTAGTAGGCCTCTATACGTCATACGTTAATACGGAAGGAAAAGAAATAAAGGGAGCACAGACGCGCATACTGGCAAAGGCGGCTTAATGGCAGTATTATAAGGAGGCAGAAAAACATTATTAGAATTTAACAAAGGCAGTTAACTATGTAAGAAACCCAAAACCGAGCTTGAAAAGAAGTATAGTGTTATAAAAAATAGCGATAACAGTTCTCGCAATATTGAAAGAGAAGTTGTGAAATTAATTACTTTGTTGGAAAAAGTGTTGCCTTTGGGCAGAACAACCTTTTTTCAGAACAATCAGTCTCAGCTATATAAAGAATTAAGTTGTAGCAAGAAGGCGGAAAGTAACAGTAATCCCAACGCAGGTGAGGCTAGGAAGTTCGGGGGTGAGACTTGTTCTGTCGAAATGCGACACAATAAGCAGTCTAGTTGGTTGGGAGATGTCAGTGCAAGATTTTCATGAATGCAGCAGATGGAGAACGTTGTGATAACCCTTGATTACATGAAGGCAGGCATTCGAAAAATGACGAACTGGTATTCACCTGATCCAGGTTGAGTGAGGTGCTCTTGGTTTAAGCCGTTCCAATGCCTTCATTCACCAAACGCAGTTGCAAGGAGTCGCAGATTGGCTTGTTATGGAAACGACGGTATAAACTTCAAAGGATCTTGAAAAGGGAATAACTGGCAGCAATTAAAGACCGATTGCATATCTAACACTAATGTGGAAGCTCTTAACCAGAACCTTCGCAGACGATATTTATGGGCATCTTTCGAGTATACATATTCACACTGATAAAGACAAAGAATGCGGCTCCATGGGTACCAAGGATGAACTAATGGTTGAGAGAGTAATAATGCATGATGCAAAGAGGAAGAAGAAGAATTTCGGTGTAGCATCGACTGATTAAAAGAAGGCTTATGGCATGTTTCTTCACACATGGATCAGTGAAACGCAATTGATGATGAAATTTGCTGGAAATGTTATAGGGCTTTGGGGAACAAGTATGGCTCAATGAAAAACAGTTCTGGCATTTAACAGAGATGCTGATTGGGGAGTTTGGAATTAGACGTAGGATATTCCAAGAATATTCGTTATCTCTGCTTTTTTTTGTAACGGTGATGATATCACCGAGCATCCTCTTAATGAGAAAAAGATAGGGTATAGTTATGGGTCTGGTGGAAGACGCCTCAACCATCTATTGTTTATGGGTGATTTAAAGATATTTAGTAGAAAGAAGAAGAAATTTGAGAAACTGGTAGACATCGTCGGGATATACTCGGAAGACATCGGGATGAAATTTGGGATTAGTAAGTGTGCAGTGATGAGAAAAAGGGGAGTAAGGAGTCATTCGAATTGAATAGTATTGCCAAATTGAGAAGATATGAAAGAAATAGAAAACGCAGGTTATAAGCATTTAGGAGTGCTGAGGAGTCTAGGCACCATGAACAAAGAGATAAAATAGAAAATCAGGAAGGAGTATCTTAGATAGATGCAGCTAATTTCGAGGTCGAAATTGTACGTAGGAAATGTGATGAAAGCTATGAATGCATGGGTATTCATTGTTTTGAAGTAGTGTGCGGGAATTGTGGAATAAACTGACAAGTTGCATGCAATCGATATCAAAATAAGAGAAGTTTTTAGTAATATTCGGTATATTCCACATTAGAAGTAGCCCAGCTTGGTTGTAACAGAAGAGGAAAAGCGGTTAAAGAGGATTGATAAGTGTGGGAGATTGTGTTACAGCTGAGGAGACGTCGTAAAAAGAAGCATATGGTTAGAAATGAGGAATGGATGTTCCAGGTTGTGGCCAATGAAGCAGAAGCATGTACACCTAGACCGAGTGAAACGTATGGACAGAAAAAGGGTGGAGAAATTGGCTGGGAATATAATGCATGGAAACTTCTTCCGGAACATAGAAGATGTGACTGATAAAAGATTATGGCAATGACTTATGACTCTGTATCTGGCTTAGTGTACTGAAGCTTTTGTTTGTGCAGCATAAGAGCAAGCATTAGGGATACTATTGTAAAAAAGTGGTTCTAAGAGAGGATCTTGCGGCAGTTTTCTGGGTGTGTGGAAAGTTTTCAGAGTCAGTTTCACAGCTTGCAGCAGGATGTAGTGGATTGGCTCACAGAGACTGCCACAAAAGACATAATCGCATGCGCCTTCGGTTATACTGTGAGATTTGTGAGAAATTTGGGATAAAGTGTACTAGAAAGTGTTTCGATGGAGTGTCTGATGAAGTGAGAACATGTGAGGATGGCAATGTAGAAGTATGGTAGGACAAAAGTGTCATGACGACCAAGCAATTGGAACGTAATCATCCGGATTTGGTCGTCATTGACAATGTCCCAAAAAGGGCAAATTTTATTCTCAGTACCCTGGGGCAGCAATGTAAGAGTAAAGGAGAACGAGAAATAGGGCAATTATGCTACGTTGCCCAAGGTTATAAGGCGCATATACGGGGTTAAAATAGAAATAGTCCCGATCGTTCTTAGTACGCTAGGTGTAACAGCAATGAAATTTGAAAAAAATTACAAATACCCGATATTTGTGCGGCCTTCAGACCTCTACTATTGTAGGCACCGCCAATATCATGAGTAAAACCCTTCATATTTTAAGCCCCTGGTTTGGAATCGGGGTTGCGGGAAAGTCCTCTGAGAATGAATCCCATCTTTTTTTCAGGGAGACGTTGGTAAACGAAATCAGAATTATTATTATTATTATTATTATTTTTATTATTATTATTATTATTATTATTATTATTATTATTATTATTATTATTTTTATTAGCAAATATTTAGTTTGTAAAAGTGATATTATATATAAAACATTAAGACTGATTGCACATGCTGACTAATAAATATAAGAATTCTGAATATATGTATATATCTGAATTCAACATTATTGGCATCAGATAATACTGGAATTATAAAAAAAATCGTATATTTTAATTAAACTCAATAAAGTATTGACGTAATATGTTGTTTGAGTCTTTAATAGCACTGATCAGCAATTTAACACTCTTTTCTGTTTTGTTGTTGTTGTTGTTGTTTCTGTTGTTGTTGTTGTTGTTGTTATTGTTGTTACTAGGAACTATGACGATAGATGGTCAGAGAGTTTTGAAAAAGGTTCGTGGTTTGCCCTCTTGGCCATTTTGATAGCTGGAGTGCCTCTCCAGGAAATTGGTTACCTAGATATAAATGGAATGAGAGAATTATTTTTTCCTAAGTGCCAGTCTGCTGCTTATAAGACTTGTTATACTATGATTTGTAGATGAGTTCTTCGTGTTTAGAAAAACCCTATAATATATATACAACATTTTCCACTTGACTTGAAACCAATCCCGAACAATCAAGTCCGGCAGAAGAAAACATTTTTGTTTCTAAGGTTATGTTTTTATTTGATTTAAGATAAGTACAAAAGTCTCTCGTTTGTTTTCTTCTTCGTTCTTTTCTTTATTCTTTTCTCCTTCATTATCTACCTTTTCGTCTTCATGATCGTCGTTTCGCTTCCTTTTTATCTCCTTTTTCTTTTCCTTATTCTTATTCTTCACCTTTTTCTTGCATCTTCTTTCGTTTCTTCATTGTTATTAACTCAGGAGTACTTGTATGAGGTTTGAACAATCATAACTAACTTATTTGCGATCTGAACGTTAAAAATGCCAATCCCATCATTTTCAATTATTGTTTCTCACGTTTTCAGACAGAAGAAACACCTCGCCGTTTTTATATCAGATGCTAAGCAACAAAATCTATGCGTACACTAAGTATACTTAGTATATAAGTTCTCACGTTTTTCTAGAATAAATACATTTTTATAATTAACGTGTGTATATGTGTACCCAACTTTAGAAATATTAAAAATATTAAGAAATCATTCTGCAACATCGAGAAGTATCAGCAAGTTTTAAATATAAGATTATTGTTATGATTCTGCATTTAAGGGTTTATATTCTTATCACATGAAATTTTACATTTGTGCACTTAATGAGATTATGTCAAAGTTGTTCTTTCCGCGTTTAGTTACACACCGTTGTGATCCCGACAGGCCAATCATATATTGATGTATGCATACTTACGTTGCTTATACTCTGCCAAATAAAGCCCATAACTTCGGAGTTGATGCAAATTAGTGGTAGGCTTAGATAATTGATAAAATCGATCGACAACTAGGGCCAGAAATATTCATCGTTATCAAGTAAAAATATAAATACATATAGATGCATAGTTGCTTATAAACATAACCATATAGCGATTATAAAATATATACGAAAAACCCTACTAAATATTTATATATAAATGGGCGAGAGAGAATAAAATAAATTCTTTGATAGGAGATCTATCGGGATAGTATACTGCTATACAGAATCTTTCTTGGAGCTTATGTAGGAATGAATAAATAGGGAAAATCGAAATATAAACACTATATATAGCAATATATATTTAGATGTCATCATTTCTTTAATAGGTGTATGCATCAATTGGGGTGTTTTGGTAAATAGGAACTCTTTACACCATGGTATTTCGAAGTCTGGTGCGTCTCATCAGAAGAGCAGAGAAGATGCTTGTTAACATACTGGGGATGCAAGGTCTAGCGATAATTTTATTAGGAGTGAAAAATATTATTGAGGTCGTTTGGGGGAACTGTATTGGTCATTCTGATAAACAAAGAGTGTGGCTTGCAATAAAAATGTGCGTTGGTGTATAGCATGTCTAATATAGTGGGTTTAATGTATGCGCCAGTATGTGTGTTTAAACAATTGGGGAGAATATAGGAAAAGTTTAAGGAGGTTTCTTTTTTAATTAACTATGTAGATACGTTGAAACTATGGTGGTGTTTTTCCAAGTTTATGCTAAGTTTGTAATATTTTAGCAGGGGTATCTGAGACTACAAGAACAATTGGAAGAGATATGTTATTGGGCGCGATATTATGATCCTAAGATGAATTTCAGAGAGGTACATTGTACTAAGATTTTAATTAAGTAAGATAGAGGATACAGATAGTATAGTAAAGGGATACATTACCAGGTTTTATGGGGTGGATAGTTGTTAAAAATATAATAATTATCGAATAAAAATATATAGTGGTAGTTCTAAGGGGGGTGTGATACTAAGTATAAGAGAGACAATAATTTAAAAATTGGGGAAAAAGGTGGATAGGAGTGGGTAAAAAAGGAAAAACATATTATAGGATGTAACGAGTCAAGTGATAGAAGGAAAGAAGTAAAAATTGATATCGAGACAGGGATGGACAAATAAAACAACATAGAAAAATACATATAGTTATCAATCAAATGAGAGCATCCTGTATACTATTCTGATGAGAGGCATATGATCTGGTATAAAGAGTTCCTATTAATAAAACTATCCCAATTGATGTATACACCTCTTGAACAAATGAATACATCTATCTATCTATCTATCTATCTATCTATCTATCTATCTATCTATATATATATATATATATGAGCAAAGAGTTAATAAAATATGTTAAAAACACTTTGAAATGAGTTAAAACATATTTAATCTGAAAACGAAACACTAGATAAAGGGATAGTCCTTAATCCGCGGAGTTTCGAAGAAATACTCTCCTTCTCATCAGAGGGTAGGAATTAGCAAAATGCGGGAACGGATTTTGCATGCAGAAGTATTTGATGAAACAACACGTAAGTCAAAGATCTTACTTGAAAACAAAATAAGTTAAGCAGAGGGAATATGGTAAAGAAAAAGGTGATTACACATGAATGGATAGTCTGGTGGAAGATAAAAAATCCAGTGACGGTAAAATCCAAATGTAAAACTTCAAGAAAGTTAAAAGAATTTCCATTTGTTCAAGTAAAATTCAAGGAAATCCCGTAATTGGAAGAAGATGGTCCATAATAATCCAAAAGCAGAAACCCATGGAATAATTCACAAAAATGTGTACAAGGAAAAAATAATATTAATAAAAGAAAAATAAGATGTGCTTTTCACTCTACTTCCGAGACATAACTATATATATATATATATATATATATATATATATATATATATATATATATATATATATATATATATATATATATATATATATATATGAGACAGCTTTAATAGTTGGAGGAAACTTCAATGCTTACTACGAACGATCTCTTTTGAAGTAAACATTAGGAAAATATTTAAAATTATATACTTTTGGTAACAACTATAAAGGTCATCCTTTGTTCCTGACACAAGATTCGAACGCTAATGTTTACAAATGATGCCAGAAAGTTCCACTCCATTTAACGCCTACGTTTTGGTGCAATGGTAACATCCGTTTACTAATTCTAAATCATCCGAGAAGGCGTTTGGAAATTTATTCAGAGGATTGAAAACAGTACAAACAAAACATTCATTTGTATATTCTTCCTTTACGGAAAACCACGAGGTAAGTCGATGTCATAACCTGTTGCAATAATAATAAACGATTATAATTGGTTATTAAATGGTATCAATCGTTTAGTTACTTTTTTCAATTTCCCCGACGTTTTGTTTTAGCTGGGTATATTTCATCTTACCTGACACCAGAGATTCGCCTGCTTTCTCAGACACGGTGCCTGCGATAACTGTTTTAAATATTTTAACAGACATCACAAGTGCAATTGTACACTGTTCACTAGGTATACCTGTCAGGAAGCTTTGTAATTATTTTCCTCGGTTAGTTCCTCCTATAATTACTGGCATATGACCTTAGAATGTCTTTATTTTCTCCTTCAAAGCTATGTTTAATACTCCCCCATCATTCAGAACACTAACTTATTATTATCACAATTATCATAACCATATGCTTTAAATATGAGTGATATTGAAGCATGTAAGCTCTTGGTCACGTGGATAAGAATATTCAGCGTTAAATGCGTAGACTGCATGAACACATCGCTTGATAAACGGTTTAACAAAATTTGTTGATTTACGTTTGACATGTTTCAAAGCGAGTCAGATGACAGAAACCCGTTTTTGCCAGTTTATCTAATTATACTAATTCGGAGCAACAGCATTGCAAATTTTTAAGTAGAATTTCCGAATAAAATTAAAATTATACGGCCTCGGGTAGGTGAGAATACCAATGTTTAAAACTGTCCTAACAATGTTTAAAATCGGTTTATGAATAATCACTTATGGAAATGTAATGTTATGTGTGTGTTATTTACATAGTATGTATAGCACGTCTGTGATAAAAAGCAGCAGCCGAACGATAGCTGACTAGCGAAAATATTAGCAGCAGCTGTTTTAACGCTATATAAATAAAGCAAGTGTGCACGCGCTTACCTCAGAGAAAGAGGGGGAAAACAGGCAGAAAAAGTGCTCAAGCAAAGGAAGCGACCGGGGGTATTTTGATTCGTGTGCAGCATAGAACTAAACGGGTCCAACATTCTAGCAGTTCTGGGTAAGAAGCTATTAGAGTAAAAGGCTTTCTGGCCCGTAGGGATCTCTAATCTATAGGCTTGGGATGTTGCTACTTATTGGGTTTGTCGGTGGTGTTTTCGTCGATAGGATACAAATTATTGTAGTTCGTCGGTGCATCCACCATAAATACTTGTAAAACACGAAGAGGGATGCAACATTTCATCGATGAGACAGAGGCTTGGGCCTATATGACATTTCAGGACCTATCAGGTTGGCAAATTTCTTTTGACCCCTGCCCAGAAGCGAGAGACGTATCGGATGCACCCGCCCAACTGTAACAACAATACTCCATACATGGGCGAATGGTGTAGAGGTACAGGATACTTTGAATTACGTAAGTAACTTTCTATCACAAAAAAAGGGCCCATCATCCTCGTAGCGACCAGGTAAATACTCTGAGTGCGTCTGTTTAAATTTATATTCTTTATGAATGCTAAGCCGATGAGTTTGAAAGAAGTACTTTCATATAATGTATATGTATCTTTAGCCATAGGTATTGGTGGTTGAGAAGATGTCTTGTAATTATTGAAGGAAACAAGCTTTTTTTGGCAGCATTGAATGTGACCATTCATTTTTCCCCCATTTCAACACGGATTGAAGGTCTTCCTTTCTGCCATTTTGTTAGATATGGGTTCATTTGTTTTCAACTCGAAAATTTCGGGCAACTTCTACAATTACCACACCGTGATCAGCATTCCCGAGTGGGCTTGGGCCATTCATTACAAAATTATCGGGAAATGTCGTCAGAAGCAGATCTACAATTGAGGCATGTTGATCTTGCTGATCGTGGAAACATATCGGAAACATAACAGTTAAAGAATGAGATATAGACAAGCAATGCGATATTCTTCAAGCTGCGTCCGTGTAATAGAAAATCCTAGCCAATTACTGCGGTAGACATTGAAGTCACCAAATAAATGTACTTGCGCGCTAGTATTAGGGAGAGTTCTGTATCTGCAGTCAATCAACAGGCAAAAATCACTGCTCACACAAATTCTTCCAATTGACTTTGCCGCTTCTCAAACATCAAATGATTTCTCCTTCTTCTCCCACCAACAACACGTGATCCCGCGAGACTTCGTTCACTACAAAACGTCACGGCTGACATAATGGGCTCTTTCTTTCTTCCTCGACGCGTGCGACTCACAAGACAGACAGACACGAGGACGTCTGTACGGTAAGCCATTTTCCCCACACTCAGCCCGATCTCATGATCACAAGATGGCAAGGGGGTGGTGATCGTCTTAGCCGGGTGCTTCTTCGAGGGAGGCGACACACGCCTCATCTTCAGTTGTCTACGTCTACAGTCTGAGGATCGAGCATCTCTCTCTTCTGGGAGGCGACTAATCTCAGAGTCACTGTCTGATGGTGGTGCTTCAATCCAGAGATGGTTGCGTTACTAACCGTATGTCTTTAACATTACGGGGCACGCCGTCGACCCGCACCGCTTGTGGGCTGATTATTTCAGTGACTCGCCCAACTCCATACCTTGTTGTGCACTTGCTTCGCGGATTTTTGATCCACACAACATCTACTTTCCTCACTCTCTCTCCGGCTACTTCCAGTTCAGGTAGCGGGTTCGTCTCTATGCCCTTCACCCTGACGTGATACCTATGCAATGTATCAGCCGGCGCTGTAGAGGGCGAAACATCATCTTTCGGGGTTACATTGTACAAATAAACTGCCTCAAACACTGTGCAGCCTGATCTAGCCGCGATTGTTTTGATGGTTCGATGATTCCGTTCAATGATCCAATTTCCACTAGGTATATGGCGCATCAAAACCTCAAATGTACTCCCCAGCTGTCAGTAAACTTCCTAAACTGCTCACTGGTAAATGCAGCACCATTGTCAAGCAATATCTCTGTTGTCAAGGAAAATATTGTTTAGTTTACGGACAATAGTGACTGTATATTGTCGACGCAGCATACGTCATATGGCAAACCTTGACGGACCGCAATCAATGAGAGTCAGGCAATCCTCGCCATTGTGGTGAGTAATGTCTATCGCTAGTCGGCTCCAGTGGCTCCTAACTTCCAACTTCCCCTTTTTCCAGCGAAAGGGTGCCGGGTCAATGGACTGGCATTCCACGCCGTTTTTGACCTCTTCCATGACGTCTGCTCTTTGCGCTTCTGGTTCAACCAACTTAGCAAAATATAGGGTCCGCTTGACTCCAGGATTCCCGCTTTTATGGTGGATTTCCTTAATCCGATTAGATTTACCAGGGATATTGATGCGGCACAAACAGGTTGCGTAGGTTCAACAGTTAATTTTCTTATGGCATCAAGCCATTTTGAGACACCCTTGTTAAACAATCTGCCTTATTTATGCTTGATCTGACCAGGGACACCTCCTTTGATAGTGCATATTCGTTTACCAGGCTCATGTTCGTGTTGAGCCGCCGACGGATGAGCATCTCGCTCGTTGCTTTGGTTGGCACTCTAGCCCGTCCCGTAAAAGTGTCTGAAATCTACTTATGGACGCAAGCAGAATCTGTGAATTGTCTTCCGAAGGATTGCCAAGTGTATTTCCTTTATCACTTCATCGAGTTCTGCCAGGTTTATGTGCTGGGAGTTCTTTTCTGGGCGCAACCAGCAAGCGTCTTCCACTTCGGCTCCATCATAGATTAATGACACGCCAATGGCAAGAGAGCTTGCGTCAATCCATACACTAAGGTCCTGGCTGTCAACACACCATCTGCCCTGTGCTGAATCTTCTTTGTGCACTCGGGTGAGGTCCTCTCTGACCATTGTATTGAGAGGGGCGTCATAAATTTTGTCATCCCATCCGGTGGTGAGGTCAGAGGCTCTCCATTTGATGAATGCCACTGCAATACGAAACCAGCCACCCACAGGAAGGTGTCCAACCAACTTTCCGAACAATGAAAATACATTCCGTCGCGTGAAAACGCAGGGCATACCTGGGATTTCATTGCCTCGTTTCCAACACAGGACATTATGTTCTTCCCAGACCTGCAAACCGAGCACTCTTGCACCGCCTCGTAGCCTTTCCGTTCATTGCTGAGAAGGCCAAAGTTGTGAAGATGTTCTTTTACGCGCGTTGCAGGCACAATTTCTACATCCACATACACATCGTCAATATATGCAGATGTTGCCCGCTGAATGAGCTCATCCTTAGTCAATATAGCGTCAACAATCCTTTACATAATTGATGGTGCCACATTAAGTCAAAATCTCATGCAGGTTAAGCAATACCTTTCTCCCTTGATGAGCACCGTTTGATAGGGCCGTAATGACTGAATGGCTATGCACTTGAAGGTGTGCTTTACGAAGATCCAGCACAGATACATTAGATCCTGCTTGCCGCCATTCACTCAACTTCTCGGTACATACATCCGCGCGGGCTGTAAAAGGATTTACGTGCTCGTTTAGTTCCCGATAGTCGAGTACCGGTCTCACCTTCTGTTTATTATGCTGGATAACCGCCATTAATGGGATCAGCCACTTTGGGGGGTCCAATTCCTTCTCTGGATAGGGAACAAGCAATCCATTTTTTTTATTCAAGTGTAGTTCCTTATTGTATTCTCCACGAACTCTCGGGGGAATTTTATATTCCGGAACCCTATTGTATAACTTCCCGGGTAGCTGCTCATCCGACCATTTCCAAGAAACTATCCAGGATCTCGTACGCTGGTCGAAATACGCATGAAAGTCAGACTGTTCCAGTTTCATGGATGCACCCAGACCAAGGCAATCGTTAGAGAAATGTGCCTTACTCTCCCCATCAATACGGACACCACCCAATTCTTGGATAACCTCCATTCCAAACAGCAGGTCATAACCAAGAATGTCCCTGCTCACAACCAGGGCTCGTACGGTTTTATTGTAGGCCTATCACCGACACGTGTACGAATGATACTAACTCCACAAGAGGCTAACGTGCCCCCGACGACTGTTAGTACTGGAATTCTCCTCTTGTCCCCTGCGTCACAGCATGCTTTGCGCACGAGAGTCTGCGTGTGCCGTGTCTACGAGCGCAAAGTGTTCACGCCCGTTCACGCCCGTTCACGCGCACTTTCACTGCTGGTAGCGCTCTATTTGCCAATGATCTGGGGAGAATACTCGTTCTATAGTTTATTCCCCTTATCCGTTTCCAGGACAACTTCTTGCTACGTGACCTAGCTAGCTGCACCGGTAGCAACGCATGCGTCTTGGTGATTCCTTAGCAGACGTGTCCTTTACATTACTTCGGCAGTCCCTAGAAAACTGGTTTGGCCCGCCACATTTATAACAGTTTACGCCATCTTCTAATGGGGTAGATGCTTCTGCGGCTGCTAGCACTGGCTTCGCATCTTTTTTCTTTTAAAATATTGCGGGCTCTAGCCAACAATTCCTGAAGCCCATTCTCGCTAAGCCTTGACGATGCTCGCAGCAGTCGGCTGGTGTCATCCTGGAATCCTGTGGGAAAGGCACAACTTAATATGCGTTCAGTCACTCCACCAAACGGCGCAACTAATCTCTTTAAATCCGTCAAGTAGACGTCCACCCTCTCATCCAACCCAAGCCGCCGTTCGGTGAACTGCCTCCAGTCAATAAAAGGGTCCGTAGCAAAGGCTGCGTATAGTGCCTCCTTTACCTCCTCCAGGGTTGGTTCATCCCCGAGCTGTTGATAAACGGAGTATGCCCCCTTGATCAGCCTCAATCGGATGACAAGCGTGAGATCTTTTATTTTGCAAAGCCGGCAGACCAGCTCAGCCTTTTCCCACCACTCAACTACCGAGGGTCCGGCGGAGGAGCCGTTGAACTCCGGTATCAATCTTAGATCAAACTTGTCCATTGCAAAAAAAAAAAAAAAAAAATGGGCCGAAATCGCTTGCAGTCAATCAACAGGCAAAAATCACTGCTCACATAAATTCTTCCAACTGACTTTGACGCTTCTCAAACGTCAAATGATTTCTCCTTCCTCTCCCACCCACAAGTGACCTGTTTTTATGAGGCACGAACACGTGATCCCGCGAGACTTCGTTCACTACAAAACGTCACGGCCGCCATAATGGACTCTTTCTTTCTTTCTCGACGCGTGCGACTCACAGGACAGATAGACACGAGGACGTTTGTACGGTAAGCCATTTTCCGCACATCTATGCTGTCAGAAACATGGTCGATTATGGGTCGAAGGAGAGCGGTAGAGAAAATACAAGTAGCTAGTGTTATGTTGCATATTTAGTCTAAAGCATAAAAAGGCCTGGTTTTCATATTCTAGCTTTTTTTTCTCTAGTCAAGTGAAGGTTGTTTCGAATATAGACTACAAGTCTGTGCGTATGTCTGTCTGAGTTCTTACGGTAAAGTAGGAGATAATCAGGCATGTTTAAGTGGTTAGAGGTTATGGATGAGTGTAGTTTAGTTTGAATTAACCTTAATGTATCCGGGGTGTATGATAAGAGAACTGATTCAATATAATCTAAATTAGTTCTAAGCCTTGAACTGTAACGGCACGATTAAAATATAATGGCTACGTTACAATAATGCCGCAATATATTTGCTTTACATATAAGTCTGATTGCACAAAAATTGTATTAATATTTCATTAATTTAATACATTGTCCTCTCGCACACAATTTGGAATCAGAAATTCCAGCCTTTATAGTGCTGATTAAATGGAGAAATTTCCAGGAAACAGATCGTTGATTTACATATGATACATTTGTCAGATGAGAGTCATAAAGCTAGTGAAGATTTACTCCGAGATAGGCACGATTCCCGGAAAACAGTAATCGGAAAACATCTAATCCTTCACACACTCGTACTTAAAGTGTATAACTTTACTATCGACTCCAAGTGAGTTCGTACTAATAGAAGAAAAGTGAAAGATTTAATATTTATGCTGACGAAGGAAATGCCTAATGGCGTCGAGGTTCATGAACGTGCCATCCATGTCTGGTTAACAGTTTCGTCTGACATGACAATGTCATGCCTGCCGGAAATGAAGCGATGCCAAGTCCACACAAAGCTCCTTAAGACATAATCACTTGTTAGAAATATCACATTAAATAATTTGAAGAGAAAACAAAACGCTAACTGTTGATGACATGCTATAAACACACTTTATTACTAAAGAGTACACGATAAAGAAAATGAATTTTAAAGTTAAAATGTAAGCGTGTAAAAATAAAATTAAAATTTGATAGAAATAAAAATGGTGAGTGTTTAAGTTTTGATCTTGCTTTTTATTCAATAGTTTGTCTCAGTGATCCATTACAAATAATAACCTTTTTGTTGGAGAACATGCTACAGTCGCATGCGAAATTATAGGGGTATCTATTGTTTCTCGATAGAGAACTAAGGCCTTTAGTATTGATTAGGAAACAATGAGGGCAATGCCGTTTGAGGGTTGACTATGGACACACTGTGTAGTGTTCATGTGGAGGTCAGTGCATTACTGTCACCCACGCACTGTAGAAAGATATGTATCTAGATATAGTACCTGTGGCCTAAATAGCAGGAGTAATCCAGTGTTCATAAAAGATAGATATTTTGAATTAAGGCTTCTTTTAATACACCTATAATGTTTTCTTTAACTTTGGACAGATATTTACTTTTCAAAATTAACACTTTAAGTTACATGTGTTTAAATATCTTAAGTATAATTACAAAATTCATGGAAAACATGCGAAACATACTATTTAATAATTAACGATGTTTTAGCAATTCGACAGGAACAGAAATACATATTATTGCAGAGAAAGATTTCGCAGAACTTAAAATTAAAACCCTTTAGAATAGATATCTTTTGAATCTAGAAGTATTCTGTTACGTTTTTAAAAGTTTATGGAACTTAGTAAACTAGGCAGTAGTGAACTTTTTTTTTATAAAACCCATATGTTAGCATACACTGAATAAACATTTGCTAACGCAAATATAATATGATATATTACGGTTACACTATTGCAAAAACTTGTGCACACGTTAGATACAGACAGTAATAAACTCAAAGATGAAGCATCATTTTTACATATTATCATAACACACAATTATAATCCGAATGAGAAATACAGAAACAAAGGCAATAAAAATATTTTCATCTCTCCAATAAATCAAATAAAAATGGAAAATAAAATCAAATGCTGTGGAAATATATATTAAAATTGAAATAACCGGCGAGCATATATATATTTTAGTATACAAAAAATATATTAATTTAATTTAATTGTAATTTTTATTTTATACACACACACACACACACACACACACACACACACACACACACACACATATATATATATATATATATATATATATATATATATATATATATATATATATATCTTCCAGTAGAAACCAGGTTGAACATTTCCAAATATATTTTATAAGGTTTCTTTTAAATATGGAGCGAAAAAATATAAAAATTGTATACTGGGTGTGTTTGAGTTTAAATGGAATACATGTATCTGATAATCCAAGCCTTGGGGTATTTCTGGAAAGAATAAAAAAGAGATGCGTAGAGAGTAATATGCTACAATGCGATAATTACATTGCAGTAATTGTTAAAAGTATTTAAATCATTCGATAAGAAATGTCAGTTAATATAGTCCGTGCAGAGTAGAATATATTTAGGGATGTGATGCTAACTGACTAAGCAAAAAGCGGCATATATATATATATATATATATATATATATATATATATATATAATATATATATATATATATATAATATATATATATAATATATATATATATATATATATATATATATATATATATATATATATATATATATATATATATATATAAAGGTCCGAGCATATATATGTGTGGCACGATAAATAGCGGTTCTTTTCGAGGAAACGTGCACGTAAACGATTTTAGCAGGATTTTCCTGGCTTCATGTGGAGAGAAGTAGCATCAAGTCGGTGCAGTTTTCATTTCAAAATGTTAGCGCATATCGACTAAGCTCAGATTGACAGACCATGATGGTTCGGATTGACAGAACGTGACGGCTCGGATTGACAGTACGTGACGGCTCGGATTGACAGAACGTGACGCCTATCGAGCAGAATTGTTTATGTAATAGTCTGCACTAGTGCAAAGGTCAAGTTTACTTCATCGACACGGGAACTTGAAACATTGTAAGGAATGTAATATGTTATTTGCCTTGTTTTTCATATATTTATTTCTTTTTCTCTGTTTTTACTTTTCATTCCCCATGCAATTAGGATCTGATTATAATATGCAATTAGGATCTGAATATAATATGCAATTAGGGTCTGATTATAATATGCAATTAGGATCTGGTTATAATATGCAATTAGGATCTGATTTCGTGGAGCGACAGGCATAGGAGTTGAATTCTCATCTTGTGGGGAATAAGTATCGATTCAAAGTGCTCCGAAATACATTTCTAATTTCATAAGGAAGATTTCTTGCTACTAATTTTATACAAGCATTCAAGCAAAGCCCAACGGTCACTGCGATTAACAACGATAAATATGATGTCCCTCATGACGCCGACCAAAGACCTAGAGTAAAGAGATACTTGCAGTCGTATTCCACTTCGTATCAACCCTTTAGTTTAAAGGAGAGGTGCCTATCTTTCCATCGTTTTTAACACCCGCAGAGCAGGTTGCTGGGTCAAGGACCTAATAACCATTCCAGAGACGTCCTCAAAGCACGGCTTAACCAAATAACTATCCACGACACACGAACATGTTACATATAGGCTCATTTGTAATGTAAATATCTAAAGCTGTGCAATACATACCTACTTGTAAATGTAAGTTACACTGACGATGAAGATGATGATGATGACTATGTTTCCCATACACCAACTAATTTTTGATGTTTATTACGACTTCTACGCTAAAATGGATCTTTTATCAAACTCACGAATCTGACCATTATTGTTACTGATATGTGTTGTATTTAATATGTATAATAATGTTGCCATGCTTTCCATCTTCATAAAGTTCTGTAATAGAACTCCTTGCTGTTAAAGCCGCTGGGCGACATGACAAAAGTAACGATACAAATTAATATTCCCCGAAAGAGATCAGGGAAATCCATCGAGATGAACATGGCTTAAATGGCAACCAGACGAATAGATCAGCTTAAATAAGATTATACTAAATCCGAGTTAAACCTTCGATAAAATCTGTCACTTCATGCATTTGTCAGGATAGGGCCACATTTATTTAGCATTTTTATTTTATCTATTTTGACTTTTTATTTTATTATGGATTTTCAATAAAATACTATAGTAGACGTCGCCTAAGTAGTTAATGACACAGACTTGATTTCAAGTTTGCAAGCTCTGCATCTATTTCATGAGGTAGAATCGTTTTCATTAACACCAAACGACATCTAGTTTTTAACCTCTTGGAGAGGCGGAAAATAATATCAAGAGAACATTATTGATATAATATTTGATTTTATTTTCTATTGTCAGGTTTCTGTCTTATTCTCAGTATTGACGAGATATTGTTTATAGGCTGATCATAACAAATAGCCATAAGCAATCAGCATCATCTTTTCACAGGTTTCCAGTTCTGTCTGCAAGATTCTGTCGATCTCCAACAGGGAAATTATCTGAAACACTTCCAAATTTCAACGGTTACAGAAGTTCTCAATCTAGTTATCAAAATCTTGTGATATTACATCAGGTACTTTCTTAACATCTCACAATAGTTCAATCTTCTGTTTCCTTTCTAGGTCCATTTTTATCTTCTTTTTTATTTTATCTACATTTACATCAGCTAATGCTGTTATATCTATTGTTATTGTCATTTTCCTTTTGTCTAATGAGTTTAAATCTAGTCATCTTTATTCAATCACATTATAACATTGGGTATTCGTATTCATCTTGTACTTTATGAGCAAACTTCCTACAACTTCTAACGATGTCTTGTCCATTTCCACAAAGGACTTTCACTCGTTTTATTCATGTGATAATTAGCAGAGTTTGTCCTGAGCTCATGACATTTTTTCTATAGTGTCCCAACGTGAAGTCATACAGTGAAACCATCGCCATATTTGTCCCTTATCAACTGTCTCTAGTAGATCCCTGCAGAATTGATAATGCATTTTCATCTCTTTCCTTACTCTTTTTGTTTATTCCTTGCCTTCAGTTATTTGCTCGCTTCTAGTTCCATCAGTTGAAATTTTTACATTTTTACACGGCTTTTATAAGCTCTTCCATACAGTTTGAGATATAAACGTTCTGAATATTTTATACATTTACACTTACTAGTCCTCGTCTTCCATATTTTCTTTTCAGATATAGTTAAAAATCCCACTGATAATAATTGTTTTTCTTGGTACATATATGTAGCTCGTTGTCATTTCTGTCCATATATGTAGCTCGTTGTCATTTCTGTCCATATATGTAGCTCGTTGTCATTTCTGCCCATATATCTAGCTCGTTGTCTTCTCTGTCCATATATCTAGCTCCTCGTCTTTTTCTGTCCCTTATTCTACCTAGTTTTCTTTTCTGTCCACATATCTAGCTCGTTGTCTTTTCTGATCATATTTGTACCTAGTTGTCTTTTCTGTCCATACATCTAGCTCGTAATATTTTCTATCCAAATATTTGGTTCGTTGTCTTTTTGTGTCTATATATCTAGCTTGTTTTCCTTTTCTGCCCATATATCTAGCTGGTTGTCTGTTTCTGTCCATATAGCAAGCTCGTTGGATTGTATATCTTGATCGTTGTCTTTTTCTGTCTATATACCTAGTTCGTTTTCTTTTCTGTCTATATATCTAGCTCGTTGTATTTTCTGTCAATGTATGTAGCTCCTTGTCCTTTCCTGTCCATGTATCTAGCTCGTTGTCTTTTTCTGTCCATATATTTAACTCGTTATATTTTTATGTCCTTATATCTAGCTCGTTTTCTGTTTCTGTCAATATATCTAGCTTGTTGTCTTTTCCGTCCATATATCTAGCTCGTTGTATTTGTCTGTCCATATATCTAGCTCGTTGTCTTTCTGTCTGTTGTTGAAGCTCATGTCATGCCTGTTCAAATCTGTTGCTCGTTGTCTCTTCTTTCCTTACATGTAGGTCGTTGTCTCTAGAAGTGTAAGCCATGTTTAGTTCCAGAACAGTTTCCGATGGTTCGTTGTTCTAAACAAGTCTTGAGAGGTGTCTGGTTTGCAGTAGACAGAACAGTTTCCGATGGTTAGTTGTTACACACAAGTCCTGTGAGGTGACTGGTTTGCAGTAGACAGTTCCACAGCGCAAAATATTCTTACCGTGTCGAGACGGAAAACATGCGAAATTGCTACAGAAAAGGTTTAATATTTATGGAGCAATTCTGGTTTCTGATTGATTAGTAGCAGAACGTGAATTAATTCGATTCGTCAGTTATTAGCAGCATCGTTTATAAATAGAATCGCCCGACTGTGTGGGATCATACCCCATTATACGTCCAAATTATTACAACACCCCCCTATTTTTTATAATGGGGAAGTCCCTTGCGTTTGTCCTTCTCCAAAAAATATGTATTTTTATATTCAATTGTACATAATAAAAATGAGAAATCATTTGGATCTTAGAATTTTAGCATGTAACAAGACGCCATTTTTAATTGTGTTCAAATGTCAATATATATATATATGTGTACAGAGAAAATAAATAAAAGAAATGGAAGGTATTTTAACCTTAAAAAGGTGCGGGTATGTGAAAAAGAAGCCATTTCTTAAATTTGATTATGCAGTTTCGGTTAAAGAAGAAAAAACGCATACATATAAATAAATATACATAAAAATAAACATACATGCAATATGTACCTGTTTAAAGAGTTTTTCGTTTTGCTTTTTTTTTGTTAATTAAAACAATGGAAAAAAGATACGACATTTCTGAAAAATAAGAAAGACAACTAATGTGCACAACAAAAAATAAATAAAAGTCAATTGTAATTTGTGCACGCCTAAAAAGTATTTTGTCGAAAAGGAAAATTACAAAGAGTTTTTTTTTAAAAGTGACTTTTTTTAAAAATCTTTTTTGTTTTATTTCAGCAAAAGTATTAGTTACGCATTCGTATGTTAACGTGTTAATACAAATAAAATGGATACAATTTAACGTCTTGTCCAGGACAATTTTTTTTTATATATGGAAATTTATATATATACAGGTCCGTGAAAAAAAAAGAAAAAAATTATTCAGTCGAATCTCCCAACAAGTTTTGAGAAAAAACGTTTTAACTTTATTCTTGTTGCCGGTTTCGTGAATACATCAGCGATATTTGGTTCTGATGATATGTAATTCAAAGTAATGAATTCCTTTTTTCACATCGTTTTTTTATGAAATAGTATTTTATATCTATATGCTTAGATCTTTGGTTTATTATCGTGTTCTGTGCTAAGACTATACTGGCTTGATTATCACAATTAATTACTACGGGGCTTTTAGTTAATTCTTGCTCTAAAATAGTCTTTAGGATATTTTTTAAGGTAAAGTGCTTCCTGGGTCGTGTGTGTGATCGCGATAAATTCTGCTTCACACGTAGAGAGACACACAATATGTTGTTTTTTTAGATGTTTATGAAATAATACGCCCATTTTCTATGAGTCTGAAACAATATCAAGATATACTATTTCGATCTTCGTCATTTCCCCAATCTGAAATTCCTTTTAAATAACACAAAACTTGTTTAGCTCTGTTTAAATCCTTCATTGGCGGTCGGGATAATTTTTGTGACAGTTTTGTTACTGTATAGCATATGTCGGGTCTTGTCGCAGTCATTAAATATACAAGACTATCTATAATTTAGCGGTATTGTTTATCATTTATTATTTCAGATTCTGTGTGTATATTTGTAATTATATCATGGAGAGTAGATAATGCAGTGGATGTGTTATCTCCAGTAACTCTCGCTTCTCCTTTTTTGTCCCTCAGTCTTCATTTCTAATGAGTGATTTTTCTGACAAAGGGCGAAGAAAAAGCTGCTTCCAAGGTCGGTAGTACTTCGTGAACAGTAGTCTTAGATGTCGGAAATTTTCTGTCTCTATGTCTATCCTTGCGGCCATGTCACTAGTAAGGGTGCTGGAGGTAAACGTTTTCATCTGGGCTGACGTTAACTGCCTGATAGTCAGAGACCCGAACCTTGGAATAACCACTAAGGAGGCTGTCCTATCAGCAGGTGCAAAGTACTGGGGCTGCTGTATTGCCATTTGGTGAATGGATTCTGGACCATGCAGTAGTATCTGATGGGGCCTCTCAATGCCATACTAGTGGGTAATTGTTACGGCTTTACCTTATCATGTGCTACAAAAAAATTCCCATCTTTCCTCTCTTACTTTCCCCCTCTGCTCTGCTCTGCTCTAACCAAGTATACTGACCTGTTCCAAAAACTCCAAAATCTTCAACATGAAATATATCAAAAAAGAAAACACGAATAAACCTAGAACCCCATCCTCCTACGTAGACCCCTACTACTACGTCTCCTTCTCCAACATAAGGGGTCTACGTTCTAACCTTCCAGAGATTGAAACCCAATTACAGGATACGAACCCTGAGATATTCTTCCTAAGCGAAACTGGAATAGGGCCGACCACCTCCCGAGATGAGTTCATAATTAAAGGATACTCTAACCTAACATCTAAAGCTGACCCCCAAGATCCCCACGGGCATGGAATATGTGCCTACATTAAAGATAGCTTCCCATGTGGCAGGTATATCTCCAGACAAGATCCTAATCTACCTTATATGTGCTTCCGGGTTGCACTTGCTTACATCACCGCATTTATATTTGCTCTCTATCGCCCCCACAACAGTGGCGTTACTGTCTTTAAGAGTATATAAGAAAAAACTGACCACATTCTGTCTGCTCATCCCTCAGCTAACATTCACATTTGCGGTGACTTCAGTATCCATAATGTGGAATGGCTCACCCACTCAAATAAGACTGATGATGAGGGGAGGTTCTGTCATGATTTTGCCATTGCCTATGACCTCACTCAGATTGTCCTCGAGCCCACCCGTGTGCCCGATAGTACCGGTCAGTTCGCAAGCCTCCTAGACCTTTTTCTATCCACTTCCCCTAAGCTATAGTCGTGTTCCGTTCTATCTCCTCTCGCATCCTCCGACCACTGCGTTGTATCAGTTAAGATAAAAATGAAATATAATAAATCTACAGACGTACCTATCCACCGTACTGTATACCAATACTCTATGGCGGACTGGGATAGCTTCCGTACATTCATATCTGATCTCCCTCTCCATTACATGTTTAAAATGGATGTGTCCTCTATAGTATAAGACCTGACAGAAGGGTTAATTGTAGGCATAGACCAATTCATACCATCCAAAAAATACCAACAAAAACGTAACAGCCAGCCATGGTTCTCCCCAGAATGTGCTGCTGCCATCGTACACAGAAATCACTTTTTCCATAGCTACCAACGTAATAGGTGCACCGAAACTAAAGCTGCTTTCAGAACCGCCAGCAACCACTGTAAAGGAGTAATAAAAAATGCAATGCGGAATCTGTTAAGTCCAAAGTAGCTGAACAGCGGCTTGGTTCCCACTAGTTCTGGCAAATAGCAAATAGGATCCTGAACAGAAACGTGCGTTCTATCTCAAGCATTATCAATGGACCAGAGGTCATCTCGACAGCATCCGACAAGGCAAAACTATTTGCCAAAAACTTTGCGGCAAATTCTACCCTGTGGGACGAAGGCCATCAACTCCCCATATTCCCTCCTATAACAGACAACACGCTACGCAACATACAAATATCTGTGCGTGAGGTCGCCAAGCTAATCAAGAACCTTGACTCCAGTAAAGCAACTTGTCTAAAGCTGCTTTCAGAACCGCCAGCACCCACTGTTAAGGAGTAATTAAAAATGCAATGCGCAATCCGTTAAGTCCAAAGTAGCTGAGCAGCGGCTTGGTTCCCACTAGTTCTGGCAAATAGCAAATAGGATCCTGAACAGAAACGTGCGTTCTATCCCAACCATTATCAATTGACCAGAGGTCATCTCGACAGCATCCGACAAGGCCAAACTATTTGCCAAAAACTTTGCGGCAAATTCTACCCTGTGGAACGAAGGCCATCAACTCCCCATATTCCCTCCTATAACAGACAACAAGCTACGCAACATACAAATATCTGTGCGTGAGGTCGCGAAGCTAATAAAGAACCTTGACTCCAGTAAAGCAACTGGTCCCGACGGTATTCCAATTATAGTGTAAAAAAATACAACAGAACTTGCCCCCTTACTTTCCAAGTCACCCCCTGTCAGTACAGACCAATAAGTCTCCTGTGTGTTATGAGCAAGATGCTGGAATCCACAATAAATAGAGAAATAGTCAACCACCTCAGCAGAAATAACCTTCTTACCGACACGCAATATGATTTCCGCTCTGCTAGATCTACAGCAGATGTGCTAACGGTTATATCCCATAGGATAAGCGAATTTCTCGACAAAGGCTTCATTTCTAGGGCAATTGCTCTCGACATATCAAAGGCCTTCGATAAGTTTTTGCATAAATGCCTACTACACAAGATTTCCAGCTACGGTATAACTGGAAATGTTTTCCCTATCATTAAGTCATTTCTCTCAGATAGGCTCATAAGTGTAGTGGTTGATGGGCATAAATCAGCGGCTTACAGTATTAATGCTGGAGTCCCTCAGAGATCCATAGTGGGCTCAACTCTCTTCCTTATTTACATCAATGACATACTAAAACACATACTAAAACACATACTAAAACACATACTAAAATCTTTCGTTGACATCTATGCTGATGACACGACCATCTACGGCAACAAATCAAAGGCCGTAAATGATGATGTTCTCTCTGATTCACTCCTCTGATCCTGAGCGCATGGTACAGTGGGGAAAGAGGTGGCTGGTTACTTTTAATGCATCTAAGAACAAGCTCCTATCTCTACATCATAAACGCTCTGATCCCCATCTGAAATGGATGGCTCTCGTCTAAGGGAGGCCCCAGGCTTTGATAAGCTTCTGGGTTTGACCATTACACCTGATCTTAAATGGCACACATACATCAAGTCTGTGGCCAAGGTCGCTGGGAAAATGGTGAGATCCTTCTACCGCTCCAGAATATATCTCACTAATGATGCAATCTTCTATCTATATAAGAGCCAAGTACGTCGAAAGATGGAGTACTGCTGCCACATCTGGGCGTAGGCTGCTAAAAAAGCCTATCCTGCCTTGACAGAGTACAAAATAGACTCCGTGGCTTGGTGAGGATGCCCTTTTCTCTACCCTGCAACCTCTCTCCCACAGAAGAGACGTAGCGAGCCTGTCATTGTTCTATCGTTATTTCCATGGCAGGTGATCTTCTGAGCTCCATTCTCTGCCCCCCCTCGTCAATCTTTTTCAAAAAACATCCGGCTAGCTGAAACCACCGTCAATAATTTTCCCCATTCCCTATCTGTGCCTAAATCAAAACGTAGATACAATGAACAAAAATTCTTTCTTAGACCTCACGCCTGATGAACTCTGTTCAACTTCAACATGGATGTCTTCAAGTCCAACACAAATAATTCCTGATGAACCGCCCCCTAAATAATTACACTTTACAAATTCTCCAATACTATTGCTACACTATCCCTTTGATTACTGTACACACAATAATCCTTATCCCTGAGTGGCCATTGGGCCTTGATAAGTGGTGAACTCCATGTAAAAAAAAAAATTCGACCGGTGTAGAGCGTTTCTTGCACTCTCCCATTCCAAATGTTAATAGTATTTTGTCGATGTATCCCGATTGATTCATCGTAACAAGTCCTTTGCTTTGAGTAAATTCTATTACCAAAAACCAGAATATTTTGCCAAGATCGGTCATTTTCAATCTTTTACTTCATTTGTTCTTATCATCGGTTAACATTATGTCACAATTTGATGCGATTAAAATATCATCGACCCACAAAACCAAAATCAATGGTTTATCGCCTTTGTGTTGGGTATATAAACAGGGGTCTACAGCGCATTGTCTGAATTGTTGTTTAATAATATAATCATGAAATATTGTATTTCAACACTGAGCACTCTGCTTTAGACCATATAATGACTAGTTAAATCGCCACACGCTATTTTTTATTTTTTATTATAAATCCCTCTGGAGGGGTAATATAAATTTCACAGTCTATTTGGGCATTCAAATAAGCATTTTTACGTCCATTTGATGGATGTTTAGGTCATATTACGATGCGATTTGCAGTAAAATTCTGATTGTCGTTAGGTGTGTGGTCGGTGAAAACGAAGAAAAATATTCTATACCGTAAATCTGAGAGTACCCTTTAGCAACAAATCTAGCTTTGTGCTGTTCTACGCCGCATGCTGTAGAAATACGCCATCTTGTAGAAATAACCTATTTATCTTTTTGGAGAGCCACTACCGTATAGGTATCAATTTCGGTTAAGGCCTCTATTTCTTTTTTCATGGCAATTTCCCATTCATCACAATGTTCTGAATTAATTGCTTCGTTAAAGCTTTTTGGCGCATTTTCCATTGAATAGCAATAGTCGATTTGATAATCTTTTATATTGTTGACCACAAAAAATTGGGTCGCCTTCTATTTCTTTTGGGATATCTTTCGACCATCATGATCATCATCATCATCATCATCGATACTCTTGTCGCCGTCATTTTTATTGTCTTCGTTTGTTGAGGAAATATAATTTCATCTTCTTCATATGACGGGTTTTCGTCTGTAAGATTAAACGTGTCTGTGAATTTTACACATCGGATTCTTTTTATTTTATTTTTCTCTAGAGAAAATACTAAATTGGCTGGACTGTTTTTATCGTATCCAAGAAATATACATCTGTCGGCTTTAATATTCAAGTTACTCTTTTTCTCTATATATGCGAAGCAAGTCGTACCAAATATATGCATTCTGCTTAAATTTAGTTTTTTTACCACAGAAAGATTCATATGGAGATGTCGATAGTGTTTTGTTAAAACACCTGTTGCGTATATAGGCTGCCGCCATAAGTGCGTACGTACAAAGGTTTTTTGGGAGTTTTGATTCAATGAGTAGGCATCTTGCCATTTCAAAAATTGTCCGCCACGCTCTTTCAGCAGTCCCGTTTTGGTATGGCGATCTAGGAGCTGATGTTTCATGCTTGATATTATGGTTAATTAGTAAATTTCAAAGTCTTTATTTGTGAATTCCGTACCGTTGTAAGAGCAAATACACTTTACTTCACCGTAGGGAGCCATGTCGGCTAAATATTTTAGTTGCTAGCAGGGTATAAGATTTGTTCTTTAAAAGGTAAACCATTATTAAACCTGAATGGTCATCTACAAAATTCAACACATATCTATAATGCCCTTTGCTCATCTGTTCTACGGGACCGTTTAAGTCACAATGCACCATTGATAGGATTTTTTGGCCTTCTTGTCTGGTATCTTGCTTTGATAGTTTGTCATTTTCCCTTGCGTGCAGACGTCGCAGTTGAAGTTTTTTTATATTTGTATTTTCATTCCATCAACTACAGTCGGCAACTTTTTGTTATCAGAAATATTGCAGTGTCCAAGAATTTTATGCCATGTCTGTAGATCATGGTAGGCGGTGTCGATGTGACTACGCTATTTAAATAATATAGCCTTCCATTTTCTTTAATGTCGAATACAGTTCCATTGGGGTATACCAGTTTTGATTTAGTGGAGCTAAAGTTTATATTTGCACCTTGTTTTGTGGCAGCTTATACAGAAAATATATTTTGTTTAAATGTTGGGATTAGAAGAGTGTTTTCTAGAACATAGTTCACCTTTATTGTTCTTTAGCGAGATTTTAGCATCGCCTCTTTTCAAAACGATAACATTTACTCGACTCCTGTAAGCTAGTTCTACAAAATGATTTTGAGGCTTAAAGTTGGGATCAAAATTGATAAAATCAGATTCTTTTGTAATCATAGGTGCCGTGGCCCCACAATCGACAAGAACATTATTATTGTTTGTTGAAGCATAAAACGTGCACGAAAATAAAAAAAATGTATGTTCGCTGACAGAGCTCTCCACATTTTTAATGGAGTCGCCATTTTGAGTCCTGTATCTACATTGGAAACTCTTGTGATTAGGTCGTCCACAATTAGAGCAAATAATTTTTGTACTTTTCTTGGGAGAAAATTGTTTGTGGCAAATTTGCGGTTTTTATTCCTGGCATGGGTGTAATTAAATTTTGATGTTTTTATGTGTGTATTTTTAAATTTCATGATATTTGTGGATTCGTTTTTTTCTGTGATTATTTTTTCAATTTCTTCGTAACTTCTTAGTGCTACCTTGAATTGGCTTAAAGTCATGCGGTTTTCTTTCTGGGTTATCACGGTGGTAAATGGCTTGAAATCACTCGGTAATCCCTTAAGGACCATGGAAATTAACAGACTGTCACTTATAACTTCACATACATTTTTAAAGAATTTGCAGTCGTTTCGGTTCTTATAATATAATAAGTAATAGTTTCGGCTTCCATTCGTTTTAGAGAGGTCAGTTCAGCGTATAAAGAAATAATTTTGGGTTTTCTTTTCGATAAATACTGCTCTCTCAATATGTTTAATGTTTGCAGCCGTCGTCCAGGGCTTCTCTCATTACCAGTGATAGACTTCGGTCATCTAAACACTATATTAATTCCGCAAAGACAGTTGCATTCTTTTCAATGAAGTCGGGGTCGTTTCTATTTTCAGGTTGTGTTTGAAGTACTTTGTGTAGCTTTTGGATTCGTAGATATCCTAGAAATTTAACTTGCCACTATTTGAATTTTTATTCGGATCCAAAGAAATAAAGACGCACACTGGACCCAAAACCTCTAGAAGTGTAAGCCATGTTTAGTTTATGAACAGTTTCCGATGGTTCGTTGTTACGCACAAGTCCTGAGAGGTGACTGGTTTCCAATAGAAAGTTCACAGAGCAAAATATTCTTACCATATCGAGACGGAAAACATGCGAAATTGCTACATAAAAGGTTTAATATTTATGGAGCAATTCTGGTTTCTGATTGATTGGTAGCAGAACGTGAATTAATTCCCAATGTCCCAGTTCTCTCTTGGGCCAGTTTTCTGCATTCACTTACTATATAGTTTTTCCTGCTGTCTTTTTACCCACAGAATCTGCATTTGCCGTTTTCTTGTGTTTTGTCGATCTAGGCTTCGCTGTAGTTCGTTCTGATCAAATTATCTTGTGTTTTCATTATTTTAATCTTATGTCATCTTTATGAATATTCTATGTAGATTTTTCTTTTCCCATTTCTCTTTTCTCATCTAATCCTTTATCTCTTTATTTTCCGTTTTGTCAATTTTTTCAGTGTAGCTGCCATGATTATCCTTTCCATGTATCGCATTATGTATTTCTCTAATTCTTTTAGTGTCATGCACACCGTCTTCCGTACAAACCTGTCCTCTTCCTCCTTCTTTCCTTTTAACGTAGAGTCGATCCACCGTGTTCATGATAATGGGTTTCCTGGTCTTTTGACCGAACTGTCTCAGCTCTTATTTGGTCTACCTTAAGAACGATATTTTATTATTATTATTATTATTATTATTATTATTATTATTCAGTTATTAGGAGTTCGGACATAAGTCATCATGAATGATTGCTCACTGACAACACCCGTTGATGTTTATTTGATGCTGCGTAGCAACAAGACTTCCAACATTTCTTAAAATCTCCACCTCTTTTGATAATCTTTGCAAATGGATTTGCGTCATCGCAAAAGTCGACGGCCATTGATTTATCTAGGGTAATGACCATTGGTTTATACTAGTATTTGTGTGACATAAAGCCTTCGCAAGGTCCCTCTCTTTTGCGCAACTATCCAGTAAATATCTGCTTGTGCTTTCTCACCTCTTTGACTGTTCGACTATTTGGTGTGGTCCCAGTCAATGCTGGCTCGACATATATTAAGTGGGTAGGTTAGTCAATTAAAACATTTCGAGTTCCATTTTCTTTCTTGCATTTATTTATTTTTTTTATTTCTGTTGCAGTTTCATTTAACTTTTATCGTTCCTGTATTTTATTTTCTGCATCCGAGCGTTTTCCTGAAGAGTTTATATGTGCGCAGCATTTCCCTCCGTTTCATAATCCCAGTCTTTCCCTCGATTCGGATTTCTTCTAGTCATTTTTACTAATTTTTTAGGACTGTTTCTAATTTTCCCAAAACTATTAGAATAATATTGATTTTCCTCAGGTTTCATGTTTCCTTCACTCCTTAGGTAAGATGTTCTGCATATTTTTTTCATATTACTGTCTCGTGAATCTTTATCCTGCGGTTATTATGGCAGCAAAAATATCATGATTATTATTTCTGTAATAATCATATAGCCTGATGTTAATAACCAATAATAACAAAAAGTCCTCGCAAATTTTCACAATTCCCATCTTTTTCAGATAATTGTCGCAAACACGTTTTGCTCTCGAAACATCAATCGCTGCTTTTTTAAGACAGTAGTGTTTATTTTTAATTTACTTCGAGTCCAATTCATTTCGCTGCTGTGAAAACTTGAGTTGCAATCTTCCTCTTTCGTATTAGATTCGCTTTTCACCTTTCCTGATATTTTTCTGATACCGACAGATGATGTTATACAGTGCTGCTGCTTTAACAGGGTTGGCGTGCACGGCTCTCCAAATTTTAAAGCCATGATAATCTCGGGAATACAAGTAAACACTCTAGTGTTCCGTTGTTTTCTGTCTTGATTCGAGGGTGTATCAGCCCTATGGGTTCAAAGCCTCCCTAGATACTAATCTGACTCTTTTTACAATTGAGAATGGTACATACAGCGACTAAATATCCCAAATGATCAACCATATGGTACTGGTCAGGCTTATCTTTGCTTTATTTCAGTGATCTTTTGAGTACCGGTGTGCTAACGTGATTATGATATATATATATATATATATATATATATATATATATATATATATATATATTCAGAAAGTGTGAGAGAATATATATATATATATATATATAATTATTTTCTACAGTCGAACCAACGTTGCAGCTCACAAGAGATCTGTTCCGCGGGTTACTAGACCTGTGTAAGTTAATAGACATTCTTGTGTGTGTGGCGGGGTAGCTCAGTCGGTAGAGTGCCCGCCTAGCATGCAAAAGTTTCGGGTTTCAATTCCTGAGCGCGGATGTTTCTAAGTGATGAGCCCAAATGCGGGTGAAACTCGAGTCTTAACCTTCCAGTCTGTTGGATTTCTATGCTCTTGTGGGCTGCGACGTCGGCTCGACTTTAGAAAATTATAATATTTATATATATATATATATATATATATATATTATCGGTACGTAAAATTTTAAGATACTCATGAAGATTAGCAATAGATTAATTACGAAGGTAACATTATATTAAGCACAAAGAACATGAAGGAAAGTAATGATGAATGAAAACTTGTCAGAGAGAATGAGTTCTGAAGTAAATTTGTAAAATTCTAAACACATGTAAAACGAATAAGAACTCGTAGAAAACTCGGTGAAAAATAAATTTTAAAAGTTCTTGGGTCAATATATGTAGAACTGTTCACATAACAATGGTATTTTTCATATGCAAACACTGCAGGACATCGTAAGAATTGATAATAATTTAATTGAGAAAATAAAGTGTGAAATAATACCTGTAGATGGTTGTAAGTGAATATGTAAATTGTTGTTGTTGTTGTTGTTGATGGTGGTCGTGGTGATTATGATAATGATGATGATGCGGAAGATGATGCTCATCATGTTGATGATGATGAGGATGCAGAAGATGATAATAATTCTGCTACTGCTGCTGCTACTGCTGCTGCTGCTGCTGATGATGATGATAATGACGACGATGACGATGATGATGATGACGGTGGCAGTGACGATGACGATGACGACGATGATGATGATGATGATGGCGGATAAGAGCAGTAGTCTTTAATTGCGTATCCTATTAAAATTATTTCTGCGTTGTCTCTGGCATCAAAAACCTATTTTTTATTCGGCACTTTTCCAAATAAAAATGTATAACGTATCCAAATGCATCCAATTATTCTGATCTATTTTAATGGAAGGAGTGAAAGATATATGTAAGAAAGACGTAAATCTCTCATAGTGTTGAGTTCTCGATGAAAAATATAACACAAATTAACTATGGCCTACAGTTAGACGTCTTTTTAAAAAAAAAAAAAAAAAAAAAGAAACCATTTCTGTTTTCTTCCGATTCTGCCCCCTTGTTAAATCAGTGAATGAGTTATGCAACCCAACCTCCCCAGACGTGAACTCTGTCAAAAACTGGACGGAAACTATTTTAGAATATCTACTACCATTTAATTGGCCTTTTCAAGTTATTTCTATCCCAAATGTTCCCCGGGTATTTTTGCAGACCTGTGTTGTATATATCGAGGTTTAATGAGAAAAAAGATATAAAAAAGTTACAATTGTAATTTGATTATCTGATTGCATTGTCCATATCTTGTTCAATGAAACTTCCAGTTTTTCTTCATTCGTTCATTCAGGATATGTGTGCCGGAGTAAGTGTGACTATTTTCGGTTTAACCTCTAGAAAACGATGTGTTTTTTACGATTGTTTTCTATTTAAACTGACGCCTAAATAAGTTGGTTTCTTTAGAAAGAAAGATTCGAACAACATATTTTCTAAATTTAATTGAGGTTACTCACAATTTAGTCCTTAATAGGGTTAGCCACAATAAACAAGCAAGAAGAAATGTAATACTGAACTCATTTTGCGGAAATTATGAGATGAGGATTGATAATTTGGATCATTTTGATTATTCGCACTACAATTTTCATCTGGAATTCCATTTTAGACGGACATATTTTTAACCTTTGCCAACTTGTAAAACTCGGAAATCGAGCCACCAAATTAGTAACTCTTTATCTTATCTCACATATAATAACCGCCTGACAAGGTCAGAGTGGAGACATGAAGCGGCAAGAATGAAGCTGACCTGCAAGACAATATTTATATATATATATATATATATATATATATATATATATATGTATATATATAAATGTTGGAAACTTTAAGCATATTTTATAGGTTTGAAGGTTTTAGGTTTTTGTTTACCAAATGTCATAAAATTTTAAACATAAAATATTATCATAATCCTCAAACAGCCTGCAGATTTTCATGCAGGTTGAGCATTTCAATATTCAATATGGCTACCAGTGTATATATATATATATATATATATATATATATATATATATATATACGTGTGTGTGTGTGTATCTGTGTGTCTCATGCATACAAACTTTTTAGTTGTAAGCCGTTTTAGTTTCAGAGGCGAAGAGAAGCGGAATGTTGTGTGAGACAAAATGGATATATCTTACCAGGGAAGCTTTAAATTATAAAAGCTGACACGTAAACGAAGACGAAGAATAAAGTTTTCGTTAGGTAGTGAATTCGACCGAGTGTTTAAGAGCAAAGTTTTTTCTTGTGTAAACATTGAAAAAGTACATCATTGTGCATCATTGTAAAATATCTAGTATGTTTCATGCCAGTTTCTGATTGACCCGTAGTAATGCGTTTTTCTTTTGGGTTTTCAGTTTCGATCGCCAATTTTATAATAGATCCTTACCATGTTTTTAGTCATATACTCGTAGCCATACCAAAAATATTGAACCCCGCATTTGTTGTATAAAGGAAATGTGTAATCAGATTCAATTTTGCTCGAAAATATATGCACAAATTAGTAAACAAATAAACACAAATAAAAAAAACACCAAGAAGTAAAAAAAATGCAGTTTCAACTTTGTTCAAGTGTAATTTATGAGGAATTATTAAAGGCTTCTGCGTGAATATAGCAAGATAAAAACGAGGGCATGTTGATCTTCGCTCTAAATTCCGTGACACCTTTGAGTTTGTTGAAAAGACTCTCAAGTTCGACAATATAGACGTGAGAAAATGTGAGGTTCCATAATCAAAATCAAACAGTTTCGAAAAATACTCCGAATTATTCAAATAATACAAATTCATATTATTCATTTTGCAACAGTAATTTTAAAGTAAATTTTTCTTTATGCTTACCGTCAGATAGATTTTAAAGGAATAGGTTTATTTTCTAATGCGTTTGTATATATAACACATTACTGATTCTTGGCTAATTAAGACATATTCATTTTCAAATGGTGCACGCAATTACAAAAGATAGTATACTTTAAAAAACAGAACAATTGAGCAACGTATGATGAATGTAAATCTGACTTATGAGGTCACATATTTATGTTAGTATATTATGGTAGTAAGATTCTTGGATGGGCACACGCAGTTATGTAAGTAACAACAGAAAATAACGAACTCAGTATGTCAAATTCTAATGTAGTTCGTTTTATATGTATGTGCCCAGTATTATTTCTAGCACAGAAAAATATACAAGGAAAACATTGCACACGACAAAATAATCAGATTAATATATAAGGAATATGTAGAAAATAAAAGAAGAAAACAGTAAGAAATCACCAACACTAGATATTCTTTTAACGTCTTTTGTCTTAAGAATTTGTATATCAAAACTAAGCTTGTGAAGCTCGCGTTAGTGATGATTTATTTTTGTATTTAATTTTTTATCTATCTGTCTTATATATATATATATATATATGTATATATATTCATACATACATATATATATATATATGTATATATATATATATATATATATATATATATATATATATATACATATTTTCCGTTGCTATAGTTTCGCCTGCATTAAATAAAAAAAAAACAACTCTAATAAGTGAACCCGGTCTTAGACCACCAAACAGTCAGCCTGAAATACATTTGGTACAACTTTGGCTTCGGAAAATATTGTGAAGATTTGTCGGCGTCTAACCACTGAGCTGAGCGTATCAGTTTCTCGTAAAAAAAACACTTTTCTATCGCAGATAATAACCTGGTTGAGAAACGTGTTGTTCTTGTTGCGTAAAGGAAAGGAAGGCGACATTTCATAAGGCGTTTCTTTTAGTTGTCGCTCAATTGTAAGACACATATTTATCAAGACTTTAGGTGTTCCAATCTCCCTTAAGTAGTTAGAAATCGTCGTATACGTTACGTCTAATTAAGAAGAAAGTTATCGATGAGTTGTGCGTGGATTAGCTTCGACTAAAGCTTTTAATTGATTATTGTCAACGTCCGATTGCCGACCACTACGTTCATCATCTACAAGACCTTAGCAGCGGCCACGAATTTCTTAAACCACAATTGTGCTGTGCATTAGGTAGTGGTTTCTTGGCCAAAGGTTTCGTTGACATCGCGAGCTGTTTCAACAGTTTTACGACTTGCTTGAATTGAAAAAAGAAAATTGTGCGAATTTGCATTTATCCCCATCTTATATTGAATGTATTGAAAAGAAGACTTACTTATTTTATAACGATTGTACTTTAAACGATTTGGTACAGCGAAAAAACACTTTTTAAAAAGATATATAAAAGGATTACCACGAAAACTCATTTGAGAATACGTTTTATCAAATCAAAATTAATCAATCTGCAAGAAATGTCTCGTCAAAGTAATATTGCATTTTTTTTTTTGGGGGGGGTCGAATATTTTGATGAGGACATGTTTCATTTTTTCTTAGATATTACTTACATATCAAGTCTTTATAATAATATTATATAACTTTATTAGAACAGCAGTAGTAACTATTCGCTGTAATATGAAACATACCAGAAAATATTTTATTCATTGTAAATCAGTTGCGAAGTTTATTTGGTCTCGTTTGTTAGTAAACATGGAAATATATTAAGTATAAGAACTTAACGGACACGGATGTAGCAACAGCGACATCTCAGATATGCAAATGGCAGAGCCGTGGCACGAGCTTACGTTACTTCAATAATGCTTAATACTCCAGTACTGGTAAGTTGAAAATTATGAAAATGTATATGGCAAGCAAACGTTTCTATGTTTAATTCCTGAAAACGGCTGATTATGCTAAAATCACCGTAATTCATGTTCCTGTCGTTTATATAGAAATAATAAACAGCTTGCTTCATATCTCTTCAAAAAAGAAAAAAAAATTAGAAGAATGCAATTTTTTCCGAACGTGTGTTTCTGACAGAGACGCTGCCATTGGATAATGTAAGCAACCTCCCGTTGCAGGGAAGCACTGAATCAAACGCAAATGATTCTGTGTAGCGAAATTGCCCCATCTAGTTTCAGGTTTAATATATATATATATATATACATATATATATATATTTATATATATATGTGTGTGTGTGTGTGTGTTGTGTGTGTGTGGTATTGTGCATGAGAACACTTCTCAACCTATGTACTCAACGAAGTTTTTATCTAAAGACGTGGCATTTAATACATAGGGTATTTTTCAGATATGTGGAAATATTTTAATGTCTTTATCCAAAAAAAGGCCACTAATAGTAAAAAGTGAAAAAAAAATCGTACTTGGAAGGTCATCGAATTGTTTTTCTTTTTCTCAACTTTTTTACAAATGCTGATGCATGAATATGACAGACTACTTATGTTTATAATAGGCTGGCGTGAAAACACTTTTTAAAGATGATCTCGAGCTCCCCTAATAATGATCGTACTTAACTATCTTTAGGTTTTGGTTTCGAACTCAGCTCGAGTATTTCGTTTACTTACAAGAACTAATCTGTTCAGAAAAAAAAAGACTAATACTTGCATGAACATATATCAGATGTTTTCTGTATCTTACTTTATTTCCTTAAGGAATGAAATGTCACTTTTTTTCCTTACGGTATTTCTGTTTATAATAAATTAGGATTCTACATTAATTTAAATATAATATTTAAGCGTATTTTTCGACCGGGAAACGCCGGGAGGCCTGCTAGTATATTACTAAATCCGAGTAAATGAGCATTACTTGGTCCTACATTTTTCGTTCTTCCTTTAATATCACAAAGCCACGCTTAAAAAGATTATCTAAATTCTTAAAATTGGTAATATTTAAATTATTTTATTTTTCTAATGAGCCGTAACTTTTAACATAATTTGGGGATACAGAAGCTTATTCTACGGCGTTGTTATCTGTTTTATATGCACAAACGCATTTTAATTGGAAACACACAAAGTTCATTGTATTTTATATTATCTAGGAAGATAATTTTGGCGTAAAGAGAAATAAGATTTAGTTTGTGGAGGAGCATGTGGTTATAAGAATGCTAGAGATAATAAATTTTCGAATGTAATCAAAGAAGAATAGTGATAGGTGTTGTGAACCAAAAGGTCGCGAGCTGTCTAGGTACATACTCGAAACGGATATTATGAATTTTCTTGGCCGTAATCACGGTTATGAATCACGTGAAGGACGACAACTTCGTATTTAATGATATTTGACTATCGACTTGCAATTGCCTCGACATATCGTGTGCACCGAACATACTTCCTCAACTCTAAATATTTACAATCATAAAATCACCTGGTCAGTTCTACGCTCTATCAAATAGGGAAAAAGAATCTACAAGAGGCCAGAACGTTGTTTCACATAATTATTTAAATTGAAATAAACTAGCGCTAGTCAGATACTTATTCTAGATTTATAGCATTATAACGTTAGAATTATTATATCAACTAGATACTATACAAGGCAAAAAAAGGGAATTATACGTTCTTCACTTATATTATTGGTCGTTTATAAAGAACGCGTTTACATTATCACACATATATTTGGTTACAATTACATGGAGAGAACTACGTTAGATATAACCATAGTACTAAACAGATGTAGTGATGAAAACACAAGGCACATAAAAATCTACAATATAGCTAAAATGGAATGATAACGCAGCAGCAGACACGTTGTTTGAATTGTTGTAGCGGTCATCGTTAGTATTTTCAATTCAATGTACATTTTTCTTTCTGTCTGTAAAAAAAGGGCGGTTGGGCATGCTACATAAAAAAGTTTGAGTGAAATAAATAATATTGCAGAGATTCAAATGTTAGTTTGATATTTTTATAAACATATACACTGGCAGCCCCCCATATATATATATATATATATATATATATATATATATATATATATATATATATATATGTATGTATATCGGCAGCAAGTCATTATTCAAGCACGTCTGATTGAACACGCAGAGTTATATTTTTTCCGATTTTTCTGGATATCATTTAATTGGCCGAGCGGTGTTTTCTTTTATTTCGGCTGGCATGTTGCATAAAATGGCGCCCTAAAGTTGTTGTTCAATCATATTCTTCTAAAGCGTATTTTATCGGCGCATCCGATAATTATCAGGATTGATTGTGATTGTCGTTTTCTATTTTTTTCTTTGAGGCTTGGTGTATCATTAGTTTTTTTTTTATTGGTTATAAAGGTGGGTGCAGGGAGGTCAGAGGGCGAATTATTTTTATTTTTAATTTCGATGTTCCTGTTTTATAGATTATTTATGTGTCATGCACACACACACACATATATTTATAAATATATATATATTTATTAATGTATATATATTATAATTATATATATATTATATATATATATTATAATTACATGTATATATACTTATATATTATATATAAATATAATATATATATATATAAATATAATATATATATATATATATATACTGTAGGTGGATGAGTATATATATAAACTGTGTGATGTGTGATTTAAACTATATGATGCAATTATGTACAACTAATTTGATAAAATTAACAGGGATTCTCTACAATGTCATGTCATGAATTAAGTCACTGCGGAGAGACATGTGAACCTTTTTGCCGGTACACAGCATGAATGTATCAAACATGAGCTATCTATCGATTTGGTTATGAAGTGGGCGGTTTCCATGATGATAAATGTAAGGTTATCATGCAATCCGGATAAAGCCCGGTCTCCCTGATAGTATATATATATATATATATATATATATATATATATATATATATATATATATATATATATATATATATATATATATTATATATCTTAGTTTTTAGAATGATAAATACAGCCGCGTAATCGTGAAACAAATTAAAAGGTCAGAAAGGTGACATTTTTATACCGAATAACTGTTTGATAATTATCTTACTGACACACTCAATTATTGGGACGAAACTTGATTTTCCCTTATGAGATTATCTTTTCAATTTCATGTCATCTATTCTGTCATCATTCTACAATCGATTGGTATCTAGTTTATGGCTTCCATTGGAGCTACGAATATTATCTTTTATGACATTTGCATTCAATCTTTAAATAGCCTAATAAAATCTTGCTCGTTTTACAAAGTCAATTAGGTTTTCTTTAATTACATGAATATTCTTTTTCAATCGTTATTTGTATGACAACTATTATATGTTCTACTTTTCTCATATGAGATGTACATTTATTAACACATTAGCGTATGCTACATTAGGTGTGTCTCATTATATTCGTGAATTTTTTTGTTCAAAATAGAAACTCATACAAAATGCCGAATCGAACTATTTGGCAAATCGTTCGTTAATTACGAGCGAAACTTGCTCAAACACTGGGCGAGTAGACGTCTTACAAATTTCGTATCTGTATTTTAATTATAACACCTACTGAAGATTGAGGCTTCATCCCATGGAAGACTGTCACTGATTATGGCTAAACAGTTCTACTTCTTTCACCCTCGTCCTTGCTGAAGAAATGTAACAATTAAGACAGAATTTAACCTGGCTGACCCATGACAAAATACTCCATATCGGCGTTGTATCTTTACCTAGCACAGATTGTCAAACAATGAAAATAGAAAAATAAGTGAACCGAGACATAAAACGGATAACAATTCTATTATAAATTTGTTAACTGAAAAATATATATATACTACTAATTGACGGATTGTATACACAAGTAAAGCATTATCTTTTCTGTCCGCCGTCAGTGATGGAAAAATTTTCTTACATTAGGACAATATAAATTGTTCTGTTAAACATGTCACCATTTCCTTCCATTTTCTTTCCTTACATTATAAATCGCGCATTTACATCCTCTTCTTACATTATGAAAGTACGCGTAACACAGTAACCGAAAATAATCTGAAAATGTTATTTTAATTTCAAAAGATTTTGCATGTTATTCATAAATTGTCTACAGTCAAAATAATCAAACGGATATTAGTATCTAAAATCCATGCAACAACATACAGTTTACTTACTTTAATACAACAACAACAACAAATATCAATTTTTTAACAATATTTTTTTTTACATATAAAATAAAAGTGTAATCCTACTTTTTAACTGGAAATTTTTACGATTTCTAAAAAAGTTCAAAATAGACTTCGCGCCAAGTGAGGGACTGCTCTTTTTTCTTCCCGGCAACTTCGTCCCACAAAAAAAGACGTTCGGAGTTTATCTCTGCTTCATCGTTATTTTATTAGTAAGTGCTTCTCTGAGCTCCATTCTAACCCCTCTCCCTTCGCCAGCCTTTCAAGAAAAACAGTCGCTTTGCTGAAACCACTATTACTATTTTCTCTTATCGTTTATCTATACCTAAAAATAAACATGGATTCCATGAACAAAGCTTCTTTGTTAGAATTGCACGCCTGTGACTCTCTCTTCCGTTACCCTGTTTTCTAACTGACTACAATATGATCGTCTTCAAGTACAACGTGAACAAGTTCTTGATGAGCGGCCCCTTTGAATATGTTTTAAATTGCAAGAGATGATTGGAGAGCGTTATACGGGCACCTGAGTTGCTATAGATATGTTTTATTATTATTTCTTTTTACAATAATTTAGCCATTAAAAATAATAAATGCAAGTAGTAAAAAACAGTAATAAATGAATATAGACATGGAATCGATCACTATCGAAACAATGTCAACAGCATCCCCTAAGTATGAGTAATTGAATGCTTAAATGTATAAAATACAGAATTATCAAACATATAGCGAATGAAAAGCGTGAAAAACTGAAACATAGCTGAAGGTTTATAACTTTCAAGAATGCCCCTGGAAATTGTTTAGAGAAAATCCGTATCACAATCACTGCTTATCATCGTCAAAACTTTATTAAACAACATAATCAGAAATCGATAAACTTTAGGAACAACAAAGTAAAAAAGACACCACCTCATTTGTATGTACGACCAGAAGCTATTTGCATAAAACAAATCAGTTAAAATAGTTCACGCTTAATCTTACCTCACAAAGTTCTTTTTTACTCCTATTTTTACATAGCTATCTCTACTCGTGTTCCAAAATAAAAAGTACAATAGTATACTCATCGTTATTTATTGAAATAAGATTGGAAAATACTAAGCTGACAAATGAAGTAAGCATACACCAAGAAGTTAAGACGAAACAAGAACAATTACAGTTAATCGATGAAATGTCTTCTTTCAAAATCGATCCGTCACGAAATGCCATCGGATATTCTGCTGACTTGGTATGTGCAAATCAGGTTTAAGGCGTTTAATTGAATAGTGGTTATTGTCAAATTCTTGTAAAAAAAAAACGTTTGTTTACGATGTCACTCGATGTGGTGCGCTATTGATATAAATGGTCCCTCTAAAGGGTTTTGGTATTCTGATATATTGGTTCACACATACACACAGGGAGCTGTTGTGACCATAGTCTGTCGCGATTACTGGTTATTTTGTGTGCTTACGGATCTATTCTGACGGTGCTCCATCCCCAGTTTTCGTCATCGTGTCCTTCATTTGACGGAAGCTTAAAGGTCAACACAAATTGTATTTCATGTAAGCGACTTCTTTTTTTTTGAGATTGGAAATACTGTGAAACCGACGCAACATTTTCCAACTTTTTTCCTCGGAGGTTCGAAGGAAAACCCGCATTGTGAGATCTATCAGACTATACCAGTTGAGAGGGTTGTTTTTAATAAGATATTGAACTTTTATAGAGGAAGAGTTGAATGTTTGTTAATGTAGAATACAATTCGGCTGAGTGTTAATATAACGCTACGATTTGTACAACGGGATCACATGTAAAAATAGGCCAACCAAACAACATTTGAGAAGTCGTTTAGTTCTTACCAGTAGCACTAAAATGTTCTTCTGGCTAACACGTGGTTGGAAAGTGGAATTGGGAATTCCTTTGATCACAAACATCCGCTGATGTAAATTTTCTTTGGAAGATAAAATTATTTATATTCTTTACTCCAACGGTCATTTCTAGCGATGGCTACTTCTATTCAAGATGCCATTCGCTATCCAAATAAAGTCTCGAATCGCTCAGTAAAGTAGGAAGATAACAATACGTAATAAATCTGTGCCAATGATTGGAATTTTTTTGACGTAAAGCAACAAGCATTGCGAACTTAAGTGAGGAATGAAGAGCATTCTTGTTTAATCTATCTTTATTATTATTATTATTGTTATTGTTATTATTATTGTTATTATTATTGTTATTATCATTATTGTTATTATTGTTGTTATTATTATTATCATTATTATTATCATTATTATTATTATTATTATTATTATTATTATTATTATTGCACTAATATTTCTATTTATTTTTTCTACCAAACCTTTTTAAACCAATCATTTTAGATACTAAAAAATACTTTCCCAGATTTCGTGACTTTATTGAATAATTCACGCTTCCTTTTCTATAATATAAGTACGGCGTTGCCCTTCATAAAATACGCATATCTAGAATATTTTAATTTATGTAAATTTCTTATTTATTAGTATAGAGCAAATTCTCTATTAATTATTATTTTGTACTCAATATATAATAATGGCTACACAACGTGCCTCCTTTAGAAAATACACTTAAACATGATATTTGAATTCATACATACTTATTGTTATAGAGCTAATACAGGGTGACCCCCCAAAAACGTGATACTCCATTATTTTTCACTGATTGCCCTTATTTTACAGGACATGGTAGAATCAACACCGTGAGTACACCAAGACCCCAGTGGGAGCTGGGACAAAGATTACACTGTGTTAAATTTCGTTCGGACAAAATAGTAAGAAAGGGGACTAATTAGAGTTGGGGCCCGTTTTTTGGGTCACCCTGTATTCGATTGATTATTATATTGGATCAAATATACAGCAGTGATTTCAAAAGTCACAAATGTATTGTATAGTTCCATCAACTACAGTTGAATACAAAACTTGTAGCATTACAGCATTTTTTCTTATCATCTGAACCGCGCAATGATTGATTACAAAACTCAAAAAATATATTGACAATGACACATAAAATGAATTTGCGTATGCGTAGAATACTGCCAACCTAAGTTCTATCAATTTTAAACCCTTAACAGTTAACAGATCGACATAAAACTAAATCGAATTTATTGAAAGAGGTTCGAAATCCAAACATTTTATATATATATATATATATATATATATATATATATATATATATATATATATGTTTTATTTTTTTATTACCGTTAAAACACATATTTGCTCTGCAATAGTATTGGGTTCTCTCTTCAGGTTTTTAGCAATTAACAGCTTTGCCATATATATATATATATATATATATATATATATATATATATATATATATATATATATATTCAGAAAGTGGTAGAGAATATATATAATTATGTTCTACGGCCGAACCAAGGTTGCAGCCCACAAGAACCAAGAAAGGCAACAACCGATATTCTAAGACTCGATTTCGCCCTCATTTATGCTCATCAGTTAGACACATCCGCGCTCAGGATTTGAAACTCGAACCTATTGCATGCTAGACGAGCACTCTACCAACCGAGAAAACACGCCACACACACACACACACACGCACACACACACAAGAATGTCTATTAACTTACACAGATAAAGCAACCCGCGGCACAAATCCGACAGTGGATAGAGCCTACCTCATACTGAATAAGGGACCAGGTGTCAAACCAACTTTAACCCAAGCCGACGTCTTACCAATAGGAATTTTATATACTCAAAAGGACAATGTCACCCCAACAAGCTTACCTAACGGGTAATCAATAGAATTTTCAGAAAGTGTGAGAGAATATATATAATTATTTTCCACAGCCGAACCAACGTCGCAGCCCACAAACACCAAGAAAGCCAACAGACCGGGAGTCTTAGACTCGAGCCAAAATGAGGGCGAAACTCGAGTGCTCGCCTAGCATGCAAGAAGTTCGCTTTTCAAATCCTGAGCGCGGATGTGTCTAACTGATCAGCCGAAATAAGGGCGAAACTCGAGTCTCAAAGTATGAAGTTTCCTTGATGTAGTCCTATCAAACCTCGCGGCTATTGAGCTGAGATAGATAGAAAACATGAATGCCACTACGAAAGAATTAGAAAAAAATGGGTTAAATGAATGAAATGTTATGTCACAGAAAGAACTCTTATATGGAATTCGCCATGTTGAGGACAAACAATATTAGATATGCCTTGGATATATTACGTAACAATAGAATTCTTATATTATCAACAGTAAAATAATTACTTTATACGCGAAAAGTTATACAGCGTGACCCCCCAAAACGGTCCCCACTTTAATTAAACCCCGTTTTTTAGTGTTTTGTACGAATGAAATGAATTTAAAAAAGAAATTTTTTATTATATTTTTTTTTTACACAGTGATCACCACTTATCAAGGCCCGGAAGCCACTCAGGGATAAGGGTTATTGCAAGTACATTAAGTTAGTGAAGAGATTTGCTGAAGTGTTTACTTAAGGGGGCGGTTCATTAGGAATTTGTTTACATTGGACTTGGTCATAACTAGTTTATTATATTCCAAACATAACATAAAAACACTAGGGCCTTTGGCTTTTTTCTCCGTTGACTGTAAAATGCTCAGAAAAACAATTGAATGTCCTCTGATTATTTTTTTAGGGGGGGGACCCTGTACATGTGTCTTTTATTGTAGCTTCTTTTTTATGCGAAAAGTAAAACAATAATACTCAAGCTTAGACTCACGCACATATATTTTTATACACACACTCCCATATATACACATACATCTTTATACACATACTCCCATATATGCACCTTTTGATTTTTTGTTCTTTTTCTTTTTATCAAACTTCATGACATGGGAATTTACAAAAATAAAACGCCATCTTTATATATACATCCGCACAACACCAAAGATACTCTGAAAGCATTCATAGCAAAAGTAGTGGACAACATATACAAGAACGAGACCTTACACACGCCTGCCAAAGGTGTAAGTCTCGAATAGAAACTATTAGTGGAGCTAAGGGAGTGTTCCCGGAATGAAACGATTAAATAATGGTGTCGCTCATGTACCAATGTTGTTTAATTTAGTTATTTTCCTTGAAAATGTACAAACTGTTTTCAAACACCGCCCCCCCTGCAGCTATCAATATATATATGTATCGATATATATCGATATATATATATATATATATATATATATAGATAGATAGATAGATGGATACATATAGATAAAGATATATGAAATAGATAATAACATAACTATAATATAATAATATATACCAATGCATATAGAATTAATGGTTTATTCAGAGTAATACGATGAGTAAACTTTTTATATCTAGGTATTTCAAGGTCAATTTTTCACATCGGAAGAAAAGTGAATATGCTAAGAACTATAATAGAAATTCTATGTCTAGCGATACAGAAATAGGAACGAAAAAATGGGGTACGAGAATAACAAGGAACGTATATTAAAACTGTGGAAGGAAGGTGGGATATAGAAGAACTACAGTTATTAATGCGATAGAGAAAGAATATTGCTGATATTAGAAAGTCGGGATAGAATATATGTAAGATGGTTACTAATTTTGCATGGTAGGATATGGGTGAATGTGTTTAATATATGTGTGCATAAGTGGAGATACATCGATACTATCGAGAAAAAATGTATGAGAAAGGGAGTGAAGGTAAATGCTGTTATAATTATATGAAGTTAAGGAATATAATTAGAGAAAATGGTTTTCCTTAAATATGGAACTGATGCTAGGTCCGTATATATTAAAAAGTGTATCCGAATTAAATTGTAGAATTAAACGAAGTATAAGTTATGAAATAATTAGAATAATATAATTGAAAATATAAAAAAATGAGTAAAATTTTAAAATAAATAAAATAAAGAATAACAAATGCTACAATAAAAATATAAACAAGGAAGTAATTTAAATGCATAAAATTTTAAAGATAAAACATATATAAAGATACAAACGATATGAAAAATAAAAAAAGAATGGGGTCGGATTGTGTTTTATAATTAGTGTGTAGTTGTGTTTATGGTATACGTTCATCATGCCGTTTTTGATAGAAAGCTTTTTTTTTATAGAAAGCGTAGTATACTTTGATTGTGTCGTTTTTTGACAGAAAGCGCTTGAGAAGAATATGACTGAATGAGTTTTGGGCGCCATTTTTATACAACATACCAGCTGAAATAAAAAAAAGCCGCTCGGCGAATGGAAAAGATACCCAGAAGATTCGGAAAAAGAATAACTGTCGCGTTTATATCAGAAGTGCTTAAATAATGACTTTCTATCAAAATATAAAATATAAAACTGCACAATCCAGCACTACTAACCGAAGGATTTAATAACGATTTCAAGAAAAAAAAACTGATCCGAAGGCAAATATCTTCCCTCAACGAGGTTATCCAACTCCTTAAGTAAGAACTTCGAACAATAAAACTACAACTAAAAGGGACACCAACCGCAACTTTATTAAAAACCATCATCAACACAATCTCTGAATACTCCAACGATGACCAAATCTAACCCAAAATAAAACTACAACAAAAACTAAACCGACTATACATAGGACACATCTACCTTCCCAACACTAATGAAAAATACTTACACCTTTTGAACACCAGACTTAGCGAACAGCTAAAACAATTTCTAAACCTTGACACTCTACTGCAACTTCTTTAAAAATAACGCCCAAAACGTTGAACTATGTGTAATCGAAATACTCTACCAAAACTACAAGATCTCAAAAAGCAAAAATAAAATCCCCAAACACCCCAATCCCAAAGGTCTCTTAAAACGTGAAAGATAGAAAATCGATAGAAATGCAGACAACTTAGTCCCTTCTTTACCCCAAAGCAAAGCTAAAATAAGCAACCAAAGAACTCTACAATAATACTGACATATTCACTGACATCATCACAAAGGTGTACTAATCCACTATGTACATAATCTTAAATAAAACCGACTACAACATGAAAATAAAACAAAATGTCAATCACTTACCAAAAATCACACAGAATGACTAAAAAACAATTTAACCATATTATTATAGCAAACAACGCCGAAGTCAGAATATAAGAATTAATAAAGTAATAGGAGAATATAAACTCAACTACACGTACAGGAAAATTAAAAGTCACAATACAGGATACCCTCTAAGATTCATAATCTCTCAAATCCCTACCCAAGTATATAGTATCGCTAAAACAATCAATAACATGATTCAACCTTATGCACCTAGCAAATACCGTATAAAATCTACCACCGACATCATCGACCTTCTAAAATAAAATCCCCCTTACATAACCCGCATACGCGCATCCCGTGACGCCGAAAATTTCTTTACTGTCGTCCCTCTAAATGACAATTAAAAAAATCCTTAATCAAGTATACAACCACAGTACATTAACATCTCCAATTCTGGACCCCAAAACATTGAAAAGTTACTATCAAAACCCATCACACATAATCACTTCACTGACCCTAATGGGAAAACATGCATCCAAATAAATGGCGTCTCAATGAGATCACTTCTAGGCCCAATATTCGCAGATATAAAATGAACCCCCTATCTATGCTCGATATGTCGACGACATTTCATCCGAATCCGTACTCATTAAAAAACTCAAACTAAACCTCGAAACACATTTTACCCAAGAACCAAACAGAGATAACAAAATATCATTACTCAACGCATTAGTAGATTCAAACAAACTGCTCTTATAAAAAGTGGATTCACCGCTTATGCAATATGGCATAAACCCGACAAATATTTTACAAATAACTTACAAACATTAAATGAACCATAATAAACAATAAAATCGTCGATAAGGGCATAAAACTATATTTAAACTCACTCTACAATAAAAACATAAACCCATACCCTAACAAAAACGACACCATAAAATTATACTATAAAAACTTACTACACGCTAACTACAAAACAGATGATAAAATAATAACAGACTTGAATAAAAGATACGCCAGACCCTGCAACCAGAAGAAAAGATTGAATAAATAATATATTATACTAACTTTAAAATCTCTTATGTTATAATTAATAACGATATTAATACTAACACCACACGAAACACAACTAATGTATTGTAAGAATTTATTTGCCCCTTTGTAGAATGTCTACGAACCCATTCTAAAAACTCATACAACGCATACATAGGCAACACCACAACAACACTCTCCCGACGACTAACCTCTCGTTTAGCTGACAATAGCCCATAAAACAACACTTACCATCACATGATAAAAATCTACAATCCTCCGACATGAGAAATATCTTTACTAACAAAAATTCGATAACTTAACAATTACACTCGACGAATAAAATTACTAGAAGCCATACTTATAAAAAAACCACAGACACCTTTGTAAGCGGATCTCAAATATACTGACAGTACTTAATAACTAAAATGAAACTAAATAAATAATCTATAAAATAAGAAAATTTAAATTAATAATAATAATAATAATAATAATAATGTGTCGCTAACCAATCTGCACCCACCATTATGACAATAAAAAACTAAATACACCAAGCTTCAAAAGAAAATAAAAGTAAAATGATAACAACAACAATCGCTCCTGATGATAATCGAATGCACCAATGGAAAGCCCTTTAGAGGAACATGGCTGAACAACAACTTTTTGGTGCCCTTTTAGACAACATGCTAGCTGAAATAAAAAAAAGAAGACTACTCAACTAATGGAAAAGATACCAGAAAAATCGTCAAAAATAGTTCTCTCTTGTTCAATCGGACGTGCTTGCTAATCAATATATATATATATATATATATATATATATATATATATAGTAATTTATAGAATATATATGGCGATTAAGCTACACTGAATATTCTGCGTTTCATCAACTATAGGATTCGTCAGGCTTATACACCAAGCCTGACGAGTCCTATAGTGGATGAAACGCAGAATATTCAGTGTAGCTTAATCGCCATATGTATTCTATAAATTACTAACTAGCTCAATCTACGTATTGAGCACTTTTGAAGTAAACACTTAAAGTTTACGCATAAATCTATACTTTCGTATATTAGGTTTATGTGAGTAAATGAAGTAGTTATATATATATATATATATATATATATATATATGACTTGCTAATCAATATATATATATATATATATATATATATATGTATATATATATATATAAGAAACTATGAAGAGGTAAATTTTAAAGTTTAATCAGAACATTATTACATTACCATGTCCATAATGTTAAGGACAATCACAATAAGTGAAGGGTAGTAAAGGGGGAAACCTGTTTAGGTCATGATATTTCAATGCTTCTCCTCACAAGAGAAAAAAAGCCTTATAAAATACTGATGTTATTTACATTTAAGGTTAGAAATAGAAAACTTGGGAGATAAATTCAATGATAGGAGAGGAAAATGAGAGCATTTGAAAAAAGGGGAAAGAATAAGATTACTGAATATGATGAAGATAGTAGCGAGGGATAATATGGCATAAAAATTGGGAAGAAAATGCAGGGAATAAAGTAAGGAATAGAAATTTAGAATAGAAATCAATACGGAAAAAGGGTGGGTAATAGAACATACAATAATGATAAAATAAAATAAAAACTAATAAAATAATAAAATAAAACAGAAAATTAAAATGAAATTTAAAAAAGAGAATGACTTCCTAAAAAATAGGCACCAAAACTCCGATTCTACCCGTAACGATTATTCGAGGTTTACTTCAAATAAAAAGAAAGAAAAACGTATTAAATGTAGCAGATAGCATTTAGTAATAATCAATTAAATACAATATTACTCTAGAAAGTGTTTTTCTTTTTTTTTCTTACATTACCTGTAGAAGAGTTGAAGGTGTAAATGTATTCTGGAATTTATTCTAAAAGTTTGTGGCTGGTTATAAAATATTCCGTAGATATGTAGAACAGTGTTGAATTGTATTCCATGAACAAAGCTTCTTTCTTAGAACTGCACGCCTGTGGAACTCTGTTCCTCTGCCTGCTTCCCACCGGACTACAACTTGGATATCTTCAAGTCCAACGTTAACAAATTCCTAATGAACCGCATCCTTAAGTAAATACTTCATCAAATCTCCACACTATCGCACTGTACTTGCAATAACCCTTATCCCTGAGTGGCTTCCGGGCCTTGATAAGATGTGACCACCGCGTAAAAAAATATTGTTGAGAGAGTTCTTTAGGGGAAAACCATTTTCCGGTGTTATGTTAACATAAAATATAAGCTGAAACAGGTGAGCAAACTCCTATAATATAAAACAATGCATTAGTGCGATTCAAAAAGGAACATATTTGAAGTCAATTTAAGGTCAATATTGATTAATGGATTGCGAAAGAAATTATTTTCATTTTGACGAATATAGTGTTGTTTGTGTTCATTTTGTATTATCTCTATAATACGTTGATACAAATTGAAATGCGTACCTACTTTACCACCCTCCAACCATGTTTATGTTTCGGATAGGCCGATTAGCAAAAACTATATTAAAAAAGAGTATGTCTTCTAGTGCCACTGTTTTGAATAACATTAACTTTAACTGCACTTATATTTCTTTATATTTAAACTAGAATAAGTTTGTTCTGTCATTTCTGTCCAACAATTGTCTATGTAACAATAATATCGTGCAATTTACAGAAAAGGACATATACATATCTATTCTAAACGTACCTTAATAAAGTAAGCACATTTCAATTTGAATAAAAGTGGTATAATAATGCAATCGATTGTCCATAGAATGTAAATATTTTAAAGAACGTCAAGCATATAAAAGACATAGATGTCACAATTGCGAAATTTCTACCAATCTAATAGTTCTTAAAAATAGTTGCGATTGATTGAGATGGATGACTCTAATCGCAAAACGATAGGGTTCTTCTTTAAAAAAATATTTTCTACCGCCTATATAAAAACGTGGATATAAAATCTGCAGCCGAATCTTATAAATTTGGTTGTGTCAGTGAAACAGGTTTACGTGCTCATACTAGCGGGAGACACCCGGCTTGCTGATTCGTAAAATATGCTTAAATATGATATTTTAATTCATACATAGTATTTATTATTACAGATTCAATTCGCCATTTAAAATTACATTGTAACTTATATCTAAAAGTGATTTGAAAAGTTTAAAATAAAACAAAATAAAATGATTGAGTGCAAGCAGCTAGAATTAAGAGCGAAACATTTAGCGCACCAATCACATCCGCTGGCGATTCAGCTATCGAGAGATAGGCAAAATACATATTATCAGATTGAATTTTGACATGAACAAAAAGAAATAAACTCATCCGTATTATTTGGAATCTTTGGACTACTGCTCTCACATTGAGTGTAATTCTCACATCGTTTCTTTTTTTTACACAGGAATCATCACTTATCAAGACCCTGTGGTCATTCGAGGATAAGGTTTAATGGCTATACATTAATCAATGTGATTATAGCGTAGTAAACATAAGTAGTGCGAATTTAGTAAATTAGATTACTAAAGAGGACGTGAAGATAATCAGATTGTAGTCAGCTGGAAAGCAGGCATACGGAGGAGAGTTGACAGGCGTGCTCTTCTAAAAATGAAGCTTTGTTCATGGAATTTACATTTAGGTTTAGTCACAGATAAAGAGTGTGGAAAAATTTTGACTGGTTTTGGCTAGACGGTCGTTTTTCGTGAGTTTGTCCAGGGGGGAATAGATTGGAACTCAGAGGAGCCATGGAAATAACGATAAAGCAGAGACATGCTCGCAGCGTCTCTTCTGTGGGAAAGAGGTTACAGGGAAGAGAAAAGTGCATCACATACTAAGTTACGAAGTCTATTTTGAGCTCTTTCAAGGCAGGATAAGCTGCTTCTAGCAGCTCCTGCACAGATGTAGCAACGATACTCCATCATTGGGTGTACCTGACTTTTATGTACGTAGGGAATTGTATCACGCGTGAGATATCTACTGGAGAGGTAGAAGGATCCCACCATTTTTCCAGCGACCTTGGCAATGGATTTGATATACGTGTTCCATTTCAGATCGGGAGTAAAGGTCAAGCCTAGAAGTTATCCAAACATAAAGCCTCCCCAAGACGAGAACCATTTATTTCAATTGATGTCAGACGGGCATCAGAGTGCTGATGATGTAAAGATCGAAGATTTTTATTATATGCATTAAAAGTAACCAGCCGTCCCTTTCCCCGTTGTACCATGTGCCTAAGATCAGAGGAGAGAGAATCAGAGAGAACTTTGTCAATATAAGCCCCGATTTTCTTCAGGTGTATCAGGTAGAATTCGGGAATGTTTCTCTCGAACTCCGGAAATTGTATACAACTAAAGAAGGTCGAATGGTTTTACATCGACTGGAACGTTGTAAATATAACACTCAAAGTGATTGCATATTCCGGCAATTCCAAATAATACGAATAACAAATTCTTATCATAAACGTTCAGAAACGTAAGTAAAATATATCGGCAAGTTGAAATCAACAGTTTGCATTTCAATTTGCCGTATTTATCTATTTACACAAGGATTTTTCTCATGATAAAATATGTTTATGAATAATTACTATTTCTTAATTTTAGTGTTATCAGCACAGTTGTTTAAGGGTTTAAGAGTATACAGACTTAATGTTTACATGAAGACAGACACACACACATGTACCGTTTTATTAATATAGATTTAATAGCGATCCTAGTAAGATATTTCACGATTAATGAAATATAATAACTGTATTAATGTATACCATTATTAGATGTTTTATATTCAGCGAAACCATTGTCAAATTTAATCCTGTTACATCGTTATCGCATGTAACCTAATGATGTGCAATAGGGTTTAGCTTGAGGGAAGATGAGTTTAGAGAAAATGACATTTACAATCTGGGCCAAATCTTATGTGTAATTTGCTAAAATTTTACCATCGGCCCTGTGCACTTTTTATTTTTTTGCAATATGTGGTTTTTCCAAACCAACAACCACTGTTATTTTCAAATGGATATCCATTTCGTAGGATTCAGGCAAAATGTGTTTTAATCCCTGGAATCAAACGAATGGCAATCTGCATCAATACGTGGGACTATTCACTGTTTAGACATTGCATATTTCTCTTGTGTTTGCCTTTTTCGTTCCCTCTCATCGGTATGGATATAGATTCCGACGTGCCCGCAGATGGTATATGCTTTTACAGTGGAGCGATAGAAATATTCGTACACATGAAAAATATTATTTTAATATATGTAAAACCCTCACCTGAAATATAATTCGATACATTTTATGTATAGAGCAACATACTACTAAAAAAATAATAATAAACTTAATTAATTCTTATTCTAGCAGAAATTAATGCATTATTTAAATTTTTAGAAGTGAAAAAAGTATTCGTACAAAACAACAAAAACAGATTATTTTCATTTAATTCGTTGTGGAATATCCTTTATTGACTTCAACAACTACCAGTTTATTTCTGCATTTCGGAAGTAATAATTTGCACACATTCACTAGTATTTTCTCCATCTCGTCGTGGCATATTTTCTTACAATTCCTGATATTTTAGAGTCTCTTTTCCCAATTTGAATTTCCAAATATCGCCATGAACTCTCGATTAGAATTCAATTACGAAGACTGACTTGGCCATTGCAAGACATTAACGTTATTTTCAGCAAAACATTTCTCTGTTTATTTTGCGGTATGCTTAGGATGATTATCCTATTGAAAAATCCAATCAAAAGGTAGCCGAAGCTTGCCAACAAAACTTATTAAATTGTTTTGCTTTATTTTATTGTAGCTTTCAGCGTTCATCTTACCAGTTATTATTAATATTACACCAACACTTTTGCAGAAAAAGAATCTCATATCAGCGATGCGTCAACAACCAAAGTTACAGTTGTCTCGTGGCTTTTGGTAAGTAGGTTTCACCTCCACATATGATTTCGATAATTATGAACAAAAACTCTATTTTAGTTTCATCTTTCCATAGAACTTTTTTCCCCAAAACGTATATTCTTTAGTCTTATGCTCTGTAGCGAATTTTATCCTAGCATCTCTGTGCCCATACAAGGGGCGTGGATTCTTCTTTGTGGTGCGTGATTAAAAACTCTTCCTGTGTTGTTCATTAATTCTTGTACGCTTGGTTATTTTTATCCCAGAATTGAACTCAGATTTTCTTGCAGCTCTTCTCGGGTAGCCTGTGGATTTTATTGGATATGGTGCCGCAATATCTTTGCTGATCTTGGAGAGATCTTCCTCACAACACTTGTTCGTCCTTGGTTTTAAACACGGTATCCAGCCTTAAACCGTGCAATGAACGAAGCAAGTGTAGTAAATAGACAAGCCAGGTTGCTTGTGCTTTCATTATTCCAAAGAGAAAAAGTCAGTTATTTTTGTGAAAGTGTCAATTCTTTACATTAAGAAATTATTAGACCGTTTTCCAGCAATTTCAGAATACTCTGATAGTGGCAAATAGTGTAAACTATAGTTACTGATAGCATTACTGAAAGATTCGAAGGTAACCTAAAATATTCGTGCAAAATGATTTGCACAAATACTTATTTCACCCCGGAAAATAAAGATATGGATTAATTTCTGCAAGAAACAGAATTACTTTTATTATTATCTTGTATTAATATGTATCTTTAGACATACAATGTAACGGATTTTGTTTCAGTATAGGGTTTTTAATACATCAAAATAACATTTTTAATGTGTCCATATATTCCTTTAACCCTACTATATGAAATATATTTGTATTATAATATAAATAGTTGCGGTTACGCGTATTATTATGTAGATCTGCCGATACAATAAGGGGCCAACGGCGTTGATATGAATTTAATCTCCGGTAAAAACGCAGATATCGATTGCTGACTTTTTTCATTTTCTAAGAAAGGCCAACCAAAAAAAAAAAAAAAAAAAAAAAACAGAAAACGCGCAAATAAAACGCTCATAATATAATTTGAATATCATTTAGCATAAGCAGCAGATGCATCGAGCGGAAGATCGGGTTAGAATATCTGCTGAGATTTATCCGTTGGCTACAAGACAGAAAAATGATATTAAAAGGAATACAAAAAAGTTTTTATCTGGGATCGTAAAATGTAAAGGATAAAAAATATGTCGAATGGCAGATGGTTGTCCGTCGAAAAAATAGATCTAATTTATATCGAGCACGAATTGAAATTTAAGAGAAGCGTTACTCATATTATCTAGCAGTTATGTAATGCTTATTTATATGTTTCAATGCATATATTATATCGAAGATAACTTTTTTTTTACATAGGCATCAGCACATTATCAAGGCCCAGAGGCCACTCAAGGATAAGGGTTAAAGAGTGTACAGTTGAAATTGGAAAATATAGTAATCATTAGTAATGAAAATTTGGTAAATTTGATAACTTATATGGAACGGCTCATCAAGAACTTATTTACTTTAGACTTGAACACAACCATATTGTAGTCAGCCGGAAAGCAGGAAATCGGAAGACAATTCCACAGGCGTGCAGTTCTAAGAAAGAAGCTTTGTTCATGGGATCTACGTTTAGGTTTAGGAACAGATAAAGAGTGGGGGAGTTATTGATAGTGTTTACAGCTAGACGAGTGTTTCTTGTGAAAGTTTGGCGAGGGGGGACCATAGATTGAAGTTCAGTCGAACACTTTCCATGAAAATAAGGATACATCAGAGACAAACTCGCAACATCTCTTCTGTGAGATAGAGGTTGCAAGGAGGAGAAAAGGACATCTCCTACGAGGCTACGAAGTCTATTTTGAACTCTATCAAGGCAGGCCAAGTCCTTTCTAGCAGCTCCTGCCCAGATGTGGAAACAGTATTCCATCCTTGGACGTACCTGGCTATTATATAGATAGAGAATAGCATCAGCAGTGAGATATCTACCGGATCGATAGAAAGATCCCACCATTTTTCCAGCGGCCTTGGCAACAGATTTGATGTATGTGTTCCACTTAAGATCAGGAGTAATGGTCAAGCCCAGAAGCTTGTCAAAACTTGAGGCCTCCTGAAGACGAGAGCCATTCATTTCAATTGATGCCAAATGTGGATTAGAATGTTGATGATGTAAAGAGAGAAGCTTGGTGCTAGATGCATTAAAAGTAACCAGCCACTCCTTTCCCCATTGTACTACGTGATCAAGATCAGAGGAGAGAGAATTGGAGAGAACTTGGTCGTTTACTGTCTTAGATGTGCTACCATAAATGGTAGTGTCGTCAGCATAAATGTCTACAAATGATGTAAGGATGTGATTTGGAAGACCATTAATGTAGATCAGGAAAAGAGTTGGGCCCAGGATGGACCCCTGAGGGACACCGGCATTAATACTGTGAGCTTCTGATTTTTGCCCCTCAACTACTACTCTTATGAACCTATCAGAAAGAAATGATTTAATAATTGAGAAGACTTTTCCAGCTATACCATAGCTAGCGATCATATGAAGTAAACCTTTATGCCATACCCTATCAAAGGCTTTAGATATGTCAAGAGCAATTGCCGTAGAAAGATTGCCACCGTCGAGAGATTTGCTAATCCTATGCGATATAACTGTAAGGACATCTGCTGTAGATCTAGCAGAACGGAAACCATATTGAGTGTCACTAAGAAGGTTATTTTTGTTGAGATGGTTGATTACTTCTGTATTTAACACAGATTCCAGCAACTTACTCATGACGCACAGGAGACTTATTGGCCTGTACTGAGAGGGGGATAAGCGATCACCTGAATTCTTAAATACAGGGCATACTGACGAGATTTTCCAGGGTGATGGGAAGCAATTCTCCTTAAGACAACGTTTAAACAGTTTTGTAAGTATGAGCGCTTGTTCAGGTTGAAGTTTTTTGAGTACTATAATTGGAATACCGTCAGGGCCAGTTGCTTCACTGGAATCGAGGTTTTTGATTAGCTTGGCAACATCACGTACAGATATACGTATATCACATTGCGTGTTTTCTGATACAGGAGGAAATATTGGGGGTTGGCGGCCTTGGTCGCAAAGGGTAGAATTAGCTGCAAAGTTCTTGACAAAGAACTTACAACATTATCCATTAATATCGGAGTAAATATATATTTTGCTAATTAAAGTATGTAAAACAGTAAGAATTTTAAGTGAGATACCAGTTGTGAACACTATTTCTAATTACGAAGGGGGTGCTTTCTAAGGAAGAATTGTCTTTGTAAATATGCTTACGTTTTATTTTGTATGAGATAGTAACGACAAATGAGATAAATTGTACAAAATCGTACATATGTATGTATGTATATATATATATATATATATATATATATATATATATAACACTCTATTTTCGATATGTTTTATTACATGCGAGAATTCGTTAGTCCATATGATGTAATACTTAAGGGTGTACCAATATAAGTACTACTTCTGACGTCGGTTGATTAGGTCCTCCGTTGCTTATAGAATTAATTGTAAGATATAAATCCATTATTTAGACTGATGAATTTATTTGGAAATGAAACACACGCTTGTTTTTACTTATCTAATTCTTATACTAGTATATATATAAATATATATATATATATATATATATATATATATAATTAGTACGCAGAAGCATAGAGCTTTACTTAACGCAATCATACACACGCAAGATTTAGAAACTTATAAGAAACTGATGTATGAATGTGGACTTACTGTAAGTGTATATACCGGTATATCCTATAAAGGGGATATTGATATCAATATAGGAAGAAGATTTCCCAAGAGGTCAACCACGATAAAGTATTCCATCAGAACTAAATTAAAAAAAAAATGGAATTATGGCAGCATCCCATCTTAAATTACAGCTCCTGCGTGGTGTCGAAACGTCGTACATTATGCGTGATAAAGAACAGCGCAAATGCTCGCAGTATCATGCTGCAATATACCTGTAAATATTCTAGATCAGACCAGATTTTTTGGGATCATAGACCCCTATGAGAATACAAGAAATACCTAAGAACAATGCAATTAGATCAATATACGAGGAAAATACTAAAGGATTAACTACCTACAAAATAAAAGAAATAATGGATGACGATTAAACTAAATATGTTTATCCATTAGAATTTAATAATATATATATATATATATATATATATACATATATATCGTTCTCTATGTATATATATATTATATAATATATACATAATTGCATTATATATAATATACATAATAGATAATATATTTCGTTCTATATATATATATATATGAATATATATTATATGAATATATATTATATAATATATACATGATATATACTATATATATAATACACATGATATAATATATATATATATATAATATACATAATATATATAAAATAACTATATATAATATATATATACATTATTCATAATATATACATAATATATATATATATTCATAATATATGTATATGTATGTATGTGGATATATATATATATATATATATATATACACATAGAAGTTGTCTAGCAATATATATATATATATCTATAAAAGTTAACGTGTCTGTCTGTCTGTCTTTCTGTGTGTCTGTCTGTCTGTGTACATTTCCCTACGCAATAACTCTGTCAATTTTTAGTCTATAGACTCGAAATTTTAAATACAGGGTACTGAGATTTGGGAAAATCGATGTGACGGGTGTCAGCCAGAAATTTGGCTGTTAAGGGGTCAAATTTCAACGATTTGACCTTTAAGAACTCTACTAACCCCCTCCGACAATTTTGGGTCTAGACACTTGAAATTTTAGATATAGGTTCCTTGAACCTGGATCTAACTTAATAAAGTGATTTGAGCCCGAAACTATAAATTTTAAGGGGTCATAATAGGGCTCAAAGTTTTAAAAAATTAACCATTTTTTTGTTTTTTTGCTTTTTTTGCACAGCATACACCTCCAAACACCCGAGCAACGCCGGGCACCCCTGCTAGTATATATATATATATATATATATATATATAAAAGTGAACGTATGTGCGTGTGTGTCTGTGAGTGTGTCTGTGTGTGTGTGTGTACATTTCCCTACGCAATAACTTTGTCAATTTTTAGTTTACAGACTCGAAATTTGATATACAGGGTACTGAGATTTGGGGAAAATCTGTGGAATTCGTTTTCGGCCAGAAATTTGGCTGTTAAGGGTCAAAGTTCAATGCTTTGACATTTGAGAACTCTACCAAACTCTTCAGACAATTTTGGGTTTAAACACTTGAAATTTTAGATATAAGTTCCTTGGACATGTATCTAACTTACTAACGTAATTTGAACAAAAAAATAAATATTAAATGGTCATAATAGGGGTCAAAGTTAAAAAAAATTGACCTCTGCGGTCTCTACCAAATTACTTAGACACTTTCTGGTCTAAACATTTGAAATTGTACATAAAGGGTATTCAGAGATAGGGCAAGCATTTTAATCGGTTTCGGTCGAAAATTTTTAGTTACCAATATATAATTGTATGTATGTATGTATGTTTGTATGTCTGCCTAAAACTTTTGACACAGGCGACGGATTTTACAAGATCAGTATCGTTTTGAAGTTCGACCTTTCAGACGACAAATGTTGAAAAATGGCTAAAAACATTAATATCTTCACCTTAAACTGGGCACTTTTCTACAAGGGGGGTCGATTTTTCGCCGATATTTTTTAAAGTCATCCTCTCTTTTCTATTGTCTAGCTTTAATTAAAACCTACGTCATTTTGGCGGCGGTTGTAACGACAAAGACGTCAGGTTTTTTTCCCCCCGTTCCTTTCGTCCTTCGCGGTACGGGTTCGAACACTTTTTTTGTTTTGCTCAACACACACATCAAAACATTCGGGCCACGCCGGGCTGAAATGCTAGTATATCTATAAAAGTGAACGTATCTGTTTGTGTGTGTGTCTGTGTGTGTGTGTTTGTGTATGTGTGACTGTGTGTATGTACATTTCCCTACGCAATAACTCTCTCAATGTTAAGTTTACAGACTCGAAATTTGGGTCTAAACACTTGAAATTTTAGATATAGATTCCTTGGACATAGATCTAACTTACTAACTTGATTTGAGCCCAAAATAATAAATGTTAAGGGGTTATAATAGGGGTCACATTAAAAAAAAATTGACCTCTGCGGTCTCTACCAAATTACTCAGACACTTTCTGGTTTAAACTTTTGAAATTTTACATAAACGGTATTCAGACATGCAGCAAGCTTTTTAATCAGGTTTTGGGCGAAAATTTGTGTGGCAAGAGGTCAAAGTTTACAGAGTTTACTTTTGCAGACTCTACCAAACTTCTCCGCCAATTTTGGGTCTAAACACCTGAAATTTTGGATGTATGTTACTTGAACATGCGTCAAATATTTGAAGGTAATTTGAGTCCAAAACAATAAATGTTAAGGGGTAAAAATTGAGGTCAAAAGTAAAAAAACACAATTTGACGTCTGCGGTTTCTGCCAATGTTTCTGTATGATAGTTAAGGAAACCTATTATATAGAAAGGCATTACGATATATATTCACACTTTTTATACATATACATATGCTCATGAAGTTATAAACAGTACATAGGGCCCGAGCAAAGCCGGGCGGAACTGCTAGTATATATATATATATATATATATAGTTTATTTATATATATATATATATATTACTATATTGTCCAATTTCTACTGTACACTCTTTAACCCTCATCATCGAGTGACGTCTTGGCCTTGATAAGTGGTGATGTCTATGTAAAAAAAATTAACAGTTTTATCCGCGACCTTAGGAAATTTTTACGTCTGTTATTTTGATTCATTTAATATACAATTTACAGTCTGAAATTGTTACATTCTATAGTTTATATATATATATATATATATATATATATATATATATATATATATATATAAAGTTGTGGTAGCAGTAGTTAAAATGTTGTAAAACATGTTTTTTGAATAAAATTAGATTGCTTTAAAGTTATCAAACTCATAGGGAAATCAAATATTATGTCCATGGAGGTTCTCTTCGATTTTTTCGCATAAATGGAAATGCAACTTAACGTCATTGATTCAAATAAAATTAAAGAAACATATCAGAGGGATATATAATATAGTTTATCAAACATATCCTTTTTACAACATAATACTGCAATCCTTATATAACGATCCAACAAAATAATTAGACACACGTGAGTTGGAAAATATACTTAGTCTAAGATAGAGCACATCTTTTACTGTAGTTTCCACCTGATTTCGTCATCATGGTATCGTTTTATTACTTATTTTGTTTACGTGATCACTCGCTGAAATACCTTTAACTATTTTATTTTGACATCCCGTATATTTATTACAATTTTTTAAAAAATTAATTTCACACTTACAATAATTTGTCAAAACTCAACGCGGTGCCGTGCAAACAAAATCTACAATCTCCTTTGCAATTTAGTCTACCATATGCATAACACTCTGACTTATGTATCTGTCTTTTTAGTAATACTACTAGTGGGACGATTTCAAAATTTTTCCCGATTCCGATCCAATTACCGATTCCGTTCTAAATTTCCGATTCCGATTCGACTCACGATTCAGATTCAGATTCTATTTTATATTTATAAACATTTAATTAGAAACTTGTTTTTTTTTGTTTCTTTTTTTTTTTTTCGTGAATTTTACAAATTATTACATAAATTCCAGGGTAGTTTCCGGGTATATATTTTCACTAATGTTTGCCTTGTAATATATTGCAAATTGAAATACAACAAAATGTGTATTATTATTTAAAACAAAGCCAAATTGTAACAGTTCGTGGTTACTATACTACATGTTACTTGAATGTTTTCATAAACACTTGAAAATAGTACACAATTGGTAGGTAAAATTAGAAAACGCTGTAAGAACAAAACATTAACAACGCCCTTCATTGTTACAAACGAATTTCTAAATAATTATGTTACTATATAGAAAACCATTTTTAACATTGAGAGGGTGTTGGTCTTCGTTAACTATTATGTGCCTTCCTTCTATGAATGTTTAAATTTTATTTTAATTATATAAATTTGGTGGGTTATTAAATTTATTTGCTTTGCTGTAAAAAAACAAAAACTAGATGAAAACAATAACAACTCGCGGGATCTATGGGAATTCCACAGGGGACTCATATGTAATATATTGATGTTGGAATTCATGGCGCAATTAGACATGCTTTGATATTATAGGAACTCTTGTAAAAACTGCAACTTATTTATCTAAGCTAGCGTAAAGTACGTTTAAATATGATATTTTAATTCTTGCATGTTTTGTATATATTATTATAGAGTTAATTTCTATCGATTTTTATATATCATAAAGTTGATATCTAAAAAATAAAAAAAATATCCATATGACTTTAGTGCACCGGCTTGAGTTTCGTTCAGCTATACTCAAACCGAAGGCAAAATTTGTGAAAATTGTTGATAAAATTATTTATTAAAAAATAGATCTTTGGAGTTGCATCAGCCATAATCGAACTCGGAACCAACACTTATGAAAAATTCTTGGTAAAATTATTTATAAGAAAATAACTGACGTGAGTGTCATCAGTATAATCAAAACCAAAATGAAAACCAAAACTTATGAAGAATTCTTGGTAAAATTATTTATTATAAGAAATTGGAATCTGTAATAAAACAATAGTCATGCAGATGTAATCGTGACACACAAAATAGATGATACACGCGCTACAGTTTACATTATATTTATATGCACAATTGACTTTTTGCCATCTGTTATGTTGAATAGACAAGTGACTTCTAGAATATTTACTTTGCTTACAATAAAAACCAATAAATACAAATTAAGTTAAGATTGGAGAGTCTGAGAATTTCCTTGTGTCTAAAAAGGTGCCATAAAACATTACTTGTTTCAAAAGAAGCCTATTACAAACATATCAATGTACAACTGGCGCCAACGAAATTTAAACTTCCCCCGCCGCCCAGAGCATTTAAAATTTGTTAATAATCATATGAACTCCCTCGGATGAGGACACATGGAAATTTTATCGAGTTGATGCTTAACGATTACAAAAGCAATAGAGAAGTTATAAATGACCAATAAATAAAACAAATTAAACTCTGGTAATCAATGTTAAATTTGTAAATGAGATTTATAACTCATTCTATGTCCCTTCTTAGTCTTATCTTGTAAATGAACAAATTCTAATAAAAAAAAAACACTTTGTGCCTGTTGAAATTTTTATTCAAATATTTTAAAGAATCGGTTTGGAATCGGAAATTAGACAATAATTTTTCCGATTACGATAGCGAATCTGGCACATCAGAAAGTTCGATTCCGATTCCGATTTATCGTCCATTCACTAAATAATGCTTTTGGTGAGCTTTCAAGCAAATTTTTTAACCACAAGTTTGTACCAAGTAACACGAACTTTCAAAACACCTAGCGGTCCCAAGAGTGACAATAATCATCGTTAGAATGAAAATAAGTTTAGTTACTTTTGATCACCTTTTAAATATTATTACCGGAAATAATTATGATATATATATATATATATATATATATATATATATATATATATATATATATATATATATATATATATATATACTGTAAATTTTAAAGCAATCTGCATTATCTATGTCTCCATAACCCCCTGCCAATCGTCGTGATGCATAGGTGATTATCCAAATACTATTATTATTATTATTATTATTATTATTATTATTATTATTATTATTATTATTATTATTATTATTAAATAGAAGATACAGGGTATAAGTATTTGGGAGTGTTTAAGGGTGTAGGCATCATGAACAGAGAAATTAAGGAGAAAGTCAGGAAGGAGTACCTAAGAAGAGTGAAACTAATTGCGAAGTCGAAATTGCATGGAGGAAACCTAATTAAAGCGGTGAATGCATGGGCAGTCAGTGGTTTGAGATACAGTGCGGGATTTTTGAATGCTCTGAGAAGGAGTTGCGTGCCATTGATATCAAATCAAGAAAAGTTTTAAGCAATGTTTGGTATATTTCACATTCAAAGTAGCGTAGTGAGGCTGTATCAAAAGAGGAAAGACGGTGCGAGAGGATAGAAAAGTGTAAAAGATTGTGTTAGAACTGACGAGATGTCATTGAAGGAGCATGTGGTTAGAAGTGAGGAGTGGATGCTAAGGGTTGTGGCCAATTAAGTGGAGGTATGTGAGATTAAGGTATGGATAGAGGAAGGACAGGGGAATTAGGGAGAAATTGCACGGAAGGTTCTTCCAGGATATTGCAGAAGTGGGTGATGAAAGATCATGGCAATGGCTTAGAGCTGGGTTTCTGGTTAAGAATATTGAAGCTTTTGTTTGTGCAGCACTAGAGCAGGCATTAGGAACACGATTGTTAAAAAAGTGGTTCTAAGAGAGGAAGTTGCTGCAGAATGCCGGATTTGTGGTAAGACCTCATAGTCAATTGCGCACCTTGCAGCAGCGTGTAGTGGATTGGCGCAGAGTGAGTACCGATCGCATGGGTCTCCGGATATATTGGTAGGTATCTAAGAAGTTTGAGGTGAAGTGTGCTGGAAATGGTTTGAGGAAGTCCCTGATGAGGGTGAGAACAAGTGAGTATCGAAATGTGGAGGTATGGTGGGACAAGACTGTCATAACGACCAAGCAATTGGAACATAATTGTTCGGATTTGGTCATCCTCGACAAGCGCTCAAAATACTAGGAGATTGTACACTTCTCAGAACCCTGGAACAGGAATGCGAGAGAGAAGGAGAACGAGAAATGGAGCAATTATTCTCGATTGGCCTGGGAGATAAGGCGTATACGTGGTTAAAATACAAATAATCCCGATCGTAGTAGGTACGCTAAGAGTAGTATCAAGTCGTCTGGAAGGACGATTGAAAAACTACGAATCCCTGATGTTTTAGGCGGCCTTCAGGTTTCTGTAATTATAGGTACCACCAACATCCTTAGGGACACCCTTGATCTTTGAAGCTCCTGGTTTGAGACCGGGATTGAGGGAAATCCTCTGTAAATGAATCCCACCCCTTTTTCCAGGGAGACGTTGATAAACGAAATCAGAATTATTATTATTATTATTATTATTATTATTATTATTATTATTATTATTATTATTATTATTCAGTACGAATTTTAATACGAGTCGCTATCAGCGAGTTCTCAATAGTATGTGGTGTCTCCAGGAGTTTGGATGAGTGAAATTTTACCCAGATTCCAGAACGTTTTGCTTTCGTTATATTACTGATGAAAATTGTCACGATCCTAAACCCGGAAAACAGCGGGGGAAATAAGATCATAGCAGTGGACACAAGTCCATGGTAGACAGAATCTAAACGACCGCGACGCTGCTAGGGTCAAGTTATTTTTAGAATCAATGCAACGCTATGCCGAGATTGTATGGGACAGGAACAGGAGCCGAGAAGCGGGGAAAACGAGAAAGAAAAAGGGGAAGTCAGGGTTCGCTATTCGGAGGGATGGCGATTTTTTCTTGTTTCACGGAATCCAAGGCGATGAACCGAATAATACATTAAAAAGGGGAGGGGAGAAAACGGTATATGGTTGAATCTGAGTTAGCCATGAAGAGCGACAACGTGTCTCCTTTTTATTCACTGGGCAAAAAAACGCAGAAAATAATGAAACTTTCAAAAAGAAACCAAGAAATTTATTATGCGGTAAAATATGACTCTGAAATGAAAATAAAAAGGATCCTCAATTTGGACTAGTATGAGAAGAAGGGTTGTTAAATTTTCCTACTCTATCACCCACCAAAAAGACTTTTATGTTGTGTGCAATCCAGCAGATAATTTACCGGAATTTATCAGTGCGGATATACCATTAAACGAACTGTTGACACAATCTCGGAACTAATCCTCCCCTTTTCCTCTTGGATTAATGGCGTCCGCCCTTTCTCTTTCATCATCAATAACATCTTTTTTCTACTTTCAATCCTGGTTGTTTTTTGTTTCTTCATTTTTATACATAAATCAAATAAAACCCATATTCAAAAAACATACATTAACCATATTTCTGCCTCCGACCTCCTCATTATTTAATGTTGAATTTTTGCCTCGTTATTTTCTTTGAATCCTTCGCTTTTTACTGTTTGGATTAGAGACTCGGGAAAATGCGATAGACAATTAAATTTGCTAAAACTCGACTGGATTCAGACAGCCAGCCTGATTAGGGACCAGCTGTGTAGCCATACTTGGTGGTGACGTGCCGTACCCTTCTCTAAGCCTTGTGAACGCATTAACCCGAAGTCTGTGATGGAGTTTAAATTGCTGCTATGTATTAAACCCGGACAAAGGATTTAATAATATAAATCTAATTCATATGACATAAATACAGTTGCGTATGTGTTACTCTGTGTGTCATGCTTACATTTTTTTCTTCGTAGCGACTGTCGTTTGTTTTAAACTGACCATTTCTTGTAATAAATAATTTGAATCAGAATTATTCATGAAAGGAACTCAATATATATATATATACATATATATATATATATATATATATATATATATATATATATATATATATATATATATATATATACATCCTAAATCAGGATTCGCAACCCGGGCCTATTGAGTTCAGATGTGTTTAACTGATGAGCCCAAATGAGGGCGAAACTCGAGGCTTTGGACTATTGGTTCGTTGCCTGTCATAGCTCTTGTAGGCTGCGACGTTGTTTGTCTGTGGAATTTTATCTATAAAATCTAACATTTTAATATATATATATATATATATATATATATATATATATATATATATTGTTTCTTCATAAGGTTTGTTTTTTGTTTCGATTCCAGAAGATGCAATTAAGTCATATGGATATATATCTTTTATTATGTACCCTCTTATATGATACACTAGATTACTCGTGACCTGTTGCGTCAGTATATATCATAGCTAGCAATTTAATATATGGGTATACAGAATTAATGTACGACAGTGGAAGTGAGTATACAGAATTATGTATAAACGCGACAAGTGAAAACAATACGGAATGCATTTGATAATAATGTTTTAACATCAATACCCTTAGATTCAATAAAACTGTCTTAATATAAAAGAGGTTTATTCCGTTGAATAACTTTTAAAAAAAACGAAAAAAAATACAAAGAAAGAGTATGCATTGTACAAGTTCGTCCTGTTTTTTATGTGTGTTATCAACCTTTAAATTATAAGGAAATAATAATTAACTGATTGCATAATATTTATCGGTGAGACCTTTCCAAAGGAAATCTTTTAAAAACATTTCGTGTTTCTATGTATTTTTAAAATGTTTGGAACTTATGATCCCGACTCCACCCTTTTCTCCTTTCTGCACCTACTCCTGCTATAAAACTTGAAACATTTACTAATTATGATATGTCTCGCTACGTAGCTAAGAAGTGGTGTCTCATTGTACGTTGTTCTAAAAAAAACAACTTCTATATTATGATAAAAGCTCGTTGAAACACATTAACGCCCAAACATTAGATTTGGATTCATTTTTAGCATGTAAATTATACTTTTAAAATATGTTAATTGATCAAGAATGGTCCACCCCTCCTGTCTTTACTTCTTATTTATTGCTTTTTAAGTGGTATTTTTGCATGTTACGACCCGCGTTAGTTTTTACTAGTCTACCCGCTAGCCCTTGAATGGTACGATAAAATCGCTTAAAATAAAAAAAAAAATGATTTTAACGTTATATTTTCTTTTATTGTCTTGAAAAAATAAAACTCAAAACGCTTCCGAGCATTACTGCAAACACTAATTAAAATTAAGGACACCCTATTAAGGCACTAGAAAATCCAAGATTCTACCCACCCCTTTTTTAAGAGAAAACATTTTTAAGTAATGCCTGAAAAAAATCGTCAGAACTCACTGGAGCGCTACTAAAAGCAGTAAATATGGGTGTTTGTATGATTATAGTTGTACATTGTATATTTATATTTAAACACGTTTTTTTTTTAACTAAACGGGATAAAATTATATTAATGTTAAGGAAAACACGTTATAATAAGTTAAAACAAAAAAAATATTGTTTACCTTGCATATGCTTTAAACAGCAGCAGTGGCTTTTATTACTGGGCTCAAGATAGGGCGGCAATGAAATAGGTAAGCACACAAATATTTTTAAAACAAGAGTCAGAAATCGGATGGACAGTTTAAACGCCTAAGCAGCTGGTTTGAATTTTATAATTATATAGATAATAATTGATAGAAATTGACTCTATAATAATGTATGCTAAATCTGTATAAATGAAAATATATGTAAGCTCTTTTTACAACTGGGCTACGCTGGGCGTCCCTGCTAGCCTAGATAAATACTTTTGCAGTTTTAGCAAAAGAGCTAAATAATATCAGGGCATCATCATTTACACCGAACATCTACAGAATGCTAACATCAATATATTACATATGAAAGAGTCTGATGTGGAATTTCCACAGATTCGACAACTTGGATTAATGTAACAGTGATTTACTAATGATTTTAAGGTACCAGATACGGTGATTATTTTGTGTTAATTGTATAATAGTAAGATTTCTATGCAGAATGTTATTTTTCTTTTTTTTTATTCGCTTTCCTTATCTTCTTTTTTCTTCGTATTATTATTATTATTATTATTATTATTATTATTATTATTATTATCATTTGTAGTCGTATTAACACTTTTAAGATAAGTTTATATATATGAAGAATAGAATCGCTACAATTTCTCTGAGATTATATCTACACTTTTATTAAAATTAATGTTAAAGAAGATTTGGAGATTAATGTTTATCATAGCGATTATTTGCTTAATCGACAACATGATGATGACGATGACGATGTCGATGATGATGATGATGATGATGAGGATGATGACAGAATTATTCTAATCAGATTAGTGTCTTTCAAAATACCGGAAGACAATACTGAGGAAAGAGGTCATTATGAGGTAATTGAAAGTGAAAATACGGATAACCAGAGAAAGAAAGAGTAAAACGTGTCAGGAAAAGAAAAAGAGAGATAGAAAATGTGCAGGAGATAGAGAGAGGGAGAGAGAAGGAGAGAGAGGGAGAGAGATTGCGCAAAAGATAGATTCAGGCGATGCTCCATAAAAAATTAATAAAAAAGTATGTTCGAACAAAGATGACAATGAATGCATGTCTTTATCCATGGCGACCTTGTCGTTCTCGAGTGAACTCCGTTGGCATTATTATTAAGCGTGATGCAAATGGTATTATTAACCGTGATGCAAATGTTCAAAGATAAAATAATCCGTCGCAGAATGAAAACCATTTTACCCCGGTTTCTTGTCGACTGTTCCAAGAAATGGTTAGGAGAAACCGTATTAATTAGCTCTTATTCAGTAAGATTATTAATTGGCTCATAATGATGAGTATTTACAAATTGTCAGACGAAAAATAAGTGCAGTAAATAATCTCAATTTCAAGTAGTTATCTTAGAAGGTTTAATAGTGAATTACATAAGGATATTAGGTTAGGGAAACAGTCAGCGGGAAGGGAAATTCATAAGCAATCGCTAAGAGAAATGAAGTGTTTTTATTAGAAAGTTATTTAGAATTAAATAACAAAACAACTTATCCTGCCTTGACAGAGTACAAAATAGACTTTGTGGTTAAGTGGGGATGCCCTTTTCTCTTCCCTGCAGCCTATTTCACACAGAAGAGACGTTGCGAGCCTGTCTTTGTTTTATCGTTATTTTCATGGCAGGTGCTCGTCTGTTCCCCCCTCGCCAATCTTTCACGAAAAACAACGGTCTAGCTGAAACCACTGCCATCAATTCTCCCTACTCTTTATCTGTGCCTAAACCCAAGCGTAGATTCCATGATCAGAGCTTCTTTCTTAGAAGTGCACGACTGTGGAACTCTCTTCCGATGGTATGTTTCCCACCTGACTACAACTTGGATGTCTTCAAGTCCAACATAAACAAATTCTTGATAAACCGCCCCCTTATGTAAGAAACTTTGTCGAATCTCCAATGCTGACGATTACTACGATACTATCCCACTGATTACTGTACAAGCAATAACCCTTATCCCTGAGTGGCTTCCGGGCCTTGATAAGTGGTGACCTCCATGTAAAAAAAGAAAGAAACGTGAGAATAAGCTGCACAACGAGCGGTTCGAAAATACGAGAAATGTTCCCAAAGTAATGCCCTTATTTTTTATCCGTTCGAATGGAGAAATGGAGAATAAAATCTGCATTGTCATAATAACTGACCAGAAGGAGATATGTGCCATTGCTTTCTATAGAAAAATTCATAAGAAATGGTTGTTTCTATGTGATAAAGAAATGCTGGAGTACGCAAAGCATATTGGTAAAACGACCCAACTCTCCTCTTTGTAGCTATTACTTTTGAGGGAAAATTAAAAGACTTTACCTTAAGAACGACTCCCATATGACAAATCACGCTCCAAACACCAATACACAACCATTGTTTATCACTAGAAAATGTACAATAAGAAGAGGACTTATCGTGTAATAAATAGAAATGTTGAGGCAGACAAAGCGGCTCGTTTTATAGGTACAAGTGCCGTCTTCTTATTCCTTTATTTGATGTCAAAAAAAAGTAGGCTTTACTTTTGAAAGGATACTTGTAAACCAAACGTAGAAATGAAAAAATAAAATAAAATAAAATAAAATTAATGGTGTACCTCTTACTATACATTTTTTAAATATTTGCTTGTTATGTAAACAATTTAGCATTCTGTAAGATCATCATAGCTCATTTAATTAAAGAATCATGTAGGCAAGAATTAAATGTAAGACTACTTGACAAACTGAGGCCTATTAAATTTGACACATTTTTAAGAGGGAACAACTAGAGGTAGATGTGCCAGCTCAGATCTGGCAAAAATGCTCCATGTATGGGCTAATGGTAGCCTTGTAGATAAACAGAATACTCTCCGGTGTGAACAATTTTCTAGCACGACAGAGGGAACGCACATACCTTGCAGTAGCTTGAATACCTTATACACAAAATTTCAAGTCTGTAGATCAGAAATTCTTTGAGTATACAAGTTGAGAAGTATCTTCATATATACATCCTTACTTTTATAGATATATAAATAGATAATTTTAGCTATTATCTACAATATATATGTTCCCGTTCATATTTTCTGTGAATATTCAGCCGCGGAGTTTGACGGAAAATTCTAAGGTGGAGGGTTATACGTCATGTATATTTGTTTAAATAAAGGTGTTCTTTTTTCCTAAAATATGCCTAAACGCACACATGTGGTTGGAACTATTTAATCCACCGGTAAAAAAGGCCAAATAGTAATGCCGAGTGAGTGCAATATCATAGGTCTCCACTTTTCCTTTAATATTTTGTGCTTAATTTCCTTAAAGTTAATCCTCTGTAAAATTCATGAAAAAAACAACTTAGTTTGAATTAAAACTAAATATTTAATATTAAAATCTTTTTAGAATTGATTATGAGAAGCATAATATTTTAAGTTTTATATAAGTTAATATAAGTTAATATACTTTATAAATATTTTGTACTCGTGATCAGTATTAATAAAATATAATACTAAAATTTACAAATTTCATCATTTAGTGTATCGAAGTTAAAAAAGTTGTTACTATACATTTTATTAGAGTTAATTTTTATATAATAAAGAGATAGTTAATAAGAAGTAATACTGGCGTTTATTTATTTTATTTAATCTTTATATATATATATATATATATCTTTATATCTTTATATATATATACATATATATATATATATATATATATATATATATATATATATATTGTATGTGCAGTATATATGTGTGATTGTGTAGGTGCTAGAATTTATTTGATGTCAACTAGGAAAGCACAGGAAACGACAGATTACAGATCCCCATGGAAAAATTAGACATCAGAACTGTGTTTTCTCTTGCAGCTTTTATATATTCCAAGCCGTCTAAACGAGCGATTGTATCCATTAGTCGATCTGTAAATACCTGTTAGCAATAGAATTACCGACGAAGATTTCACAGACACATCCCTAAGTTATCTGTTTTGAACGGCTTCTGTATGTTTTACCACGTTCTTTATTTCCAATTTCACACCTCACAGGCCCATGCTTGTTCGCTAAACAAACGAACCGTTTACATCTTTGCCAAAACAAGTCTGACTTTTTCGCTTGGACTTACAACGGCTTCCTTTTTTTAACCTTGTCGATGGAAGTATTAATGACTGTTAGTATTACATTAGTTTCCTCATGATATAGTGAATAACGTTCTAGATACCACGAAACGTGGTCTAAGGGAATAGAATTTTGTGTAATATTAACACATTTTTATTTACCAAATACTGAGTAAAAATATTTATCAAATATGTTTTTTTTTCATTGTAAAATGTTTCGCACGTTTTTAAAAACTCAACTCATTGCCTAATCCGACTCTTCTTATTACTAGAAATAAAAACCCAGAAAACATTTACACATTTTAAAAGTTATTAAAGAGAATTCCAACTAAAAATTGTTTTATTTAATTTCTTTATCAATAAGACATGATGCATGTCTAGTTTTTTTAAAATTAATATTATGTCAGACTTGAATTATATTTAGCTGAGAATTTTGCTCTGAACAGGGGACCAGTCAGGAACAATCAAAATATGGAAAATAAAAAAAAGATAACATGCCTACTTCCAACGAAAACATGTAAACATATACACACACAAATATATACATAATATATTGGCATTTTCCAAATTCTATAATAAATAATTAACCTTCAATAACTGTGTCACTAAATTTCCAATTCCGTTCTTTAATATTCGTATATGTATATGTATATATATATATATATATATATATATATATATATATGTATATATATATGCGTGTGTAATTTGTGTCTCTATGTATGTTTGTATGCGTGTCTGTGTTTTATTTTGTATATATATGTGTGTATATATATGTATATATATATATATATATATATATATATATATATATAGAGAGAGAGAGAGAGAGATGATGATGATGCATCATAAGATGTAAATATTTTTTTATTCAAACACATTTGGACACTAATTTATATAAATGTTTGCACACATGCACACACATATATATTTATTTATTAGTACGTGTGTATGTGCATGTATGTATGTATGTATGTATGTATGTATGTGCTTGGGGTAGTATGATAAAATAAAAATATATATAAAAATATATCAATCAGGATGATTAACTACTGGGTCGGATTTCATTTCCAAAAGACAAGCATTTGGGCGAACATTTTTGATACACGTATTCTAAGAATTGCTATATATTTATAATAATCTATACAAAAAAGCTACTGAAAAGGTGTGTTGAAGGACATGTACCAACCTGTATACTCAACGAATTCTTGATCTACTGACTTGAAATTTTATATATCGGGTATCCAGACATGTATGACACTTTCTAATCGGTTTTCATCCGAAAAAAAATGAGAGCCAAAGGGATCAAAATTGACAAAAATGGTATGTGGATGTCAATTGTTTGATAATGTGCAGGCATAAATCCTGTGACCTAACGTCTGTGAGAAAAGATTTAACAGAATAATTGTTATGGCAGAGCTTAATTAAAGCTTTTATTATGTGACGAATACCGTGCAGTTCCAGATTGTCCTGCTAGCTCCATCTTGCTTGTTGATTACTCCACGCAAGACAAGGGTAAATTAAATTACACTGAACGGATGTGAGTTGATGATGACAATTTAATTCGAATACTGTGGAGCCAATGAATTAATGATAAACTTGTGAATAGTATTGAGATTTGTTTGGGTTACCATTTGTTGAAACCGCTGGCTAGAAAAACTCCACGATAAAAAATTAGGGACGTTCCCGAAAAATTGGTAAATTACCAATAGGAACGAGTATAAGCGTGACAGACCGATTTCTTATTGGCTGGAGTGTACGACCGGCGACGTCCGACCGTACTCATAGCCCATCTATAAAATGGCATGCACGAGCGAAGATTGTCATTATCATATCGAGTAAGAGCAGAAGTCGGGAGTATAGAAGCGTATAGAATAAATTAAAGTATGATAGTTTGGAACAAGCTCCTTCATAGTAAGCCAATAAAAAAAAACTCGCCAGATCAAGTGTGTAAACTACGATCCTATGCAAGGAAGAGCGCCGATCTCGCTAAGCCCATAAGCTACCCGCCTTCTAAACTGTAGCTGTCTACAGTTTTTTTACACAGGAATCACTACTTATCAAGGCCCGGAGGCCACGCGAGCGTTAATGTGTATACATTAGTCAATGTGATTATAGCGTAGTAAACATAAGTAGTGGAAACTTTGTGAATTGAATTACTTATGGGGCGATTCATCAAGAACTTGTTTACGTTGGACTTGAAGCAATCATATTGTAGTCAGCTGGAAAACAGGAAGCTGAGCACTTGCTATAAAACAACGATAAAGCAGAGAAGGGCTCGCAACGCCTCTTCTGTGGAAAACAGTTTGCAGGGAAGAGAAAAGGGCATCCCCCATTAGCTACGAAATTTATTTTGAATGCTGTCAGGGCAGGATAAGCTGCTTCTAGCAACTCCTGCCCAGATGTGGCAACAGTCCTCCATCGTTGGCCGTACTTGGCTTTTATATAGATAAAGAATTGTATCGGGAGTGGGATATCTACTGGAGCGGTAGAAGGAACCACCATTTTTCCAGCGACTATGACAATAGATTTGATATACGTGTTCCATTTCAGGTCAGTAGTAAAAGTCAAGCCCATAAGTTTGTCAAAACATGAAGCCTCCTTAAGATAGGCACCGCCAAAACTGGCCGAAAAATCAAGTTGTTGTTGTTTTTTAAAACGAAATTACACTTATAAAAATCCATTATTTCTGAGTAACTTTTTTTCCAGAAAGATAAAACCCTGAATTTTATTTTTTAGAAAGTAGAATAATGTACATTTTTTCTACTATTTTTAATTAAATTTGAAATGTTAAATTTTCCCCAAAAGTTAACAATTGGCGGTTTTTGTTTTGCACAAAAAACGTATGTAAATACTTAAAAAAAAAAGGATTTGAAAGAATTAATTTGTTTAGTTCTTGTCTAAGATTTAGGGTGATTTTCTATGAGAATATGCAAAAATATTATAATATAAGTACCTGGATTTCAAATAATTCAACTTATTCATATAGGCAACCAGTTACTTCGAGTCGATTTGATTACTGTTTACATTTGTGCTTGATAAAAAGCAAATTACGGAAGACCAAACATGCCCCCCAAAAAACTTATTTTTCAGTGACGAAAATTTCAATGTATTATTAACGCTGAGGCTGGCCAGTACCAGATGGGTGACCATTTGTATGAGTTTGGCAGTTTAAAGCAGAATAAAAAAATATTTTAGTGCGTTTGGTCCACCGTAGTCGAAAGGCTTTCCAAACTTGATCGAAAGAAATAATGATATTTTTAACACAAAGGGCACAATATTTATCACATTTTTTGTATCGATTCTTCAAAGCATGCCCTGTTTAATAATGGTCATGCATTATTCGCCTCGCTAAAAAGAAATTCTGAATTTATTTATCAAAGAATTTAAAATGGCTTTTTTCGTACAAATATTTAAAAAATGGGGTTTCTTTTGCTTAACTTAAATTAATTATTTTACTTAACATATACACCGTATTTCACACTTCAAAAATCAAAAGCGGGATAATTAAACGCAATCGAAGTTCTGATATTCAGACATCAAAATAAGGTATGCAAACAATTTTTTTTTTAATGTATAATCCCGTCCCTTACAACAACACAATGTTTTGTTCAGTTTCAGATGATTATTTTAAGCATATTTGGAACTCCCTCAAAACAAGGGGGGGTTGTAAGCAAAACAAATATATATACATATTGTTTATGAAAAATAAGTACACTGTTATAAAGTTCATTCTTCTCTTAATAATCGCTGAAAATCTCGTATTGATTGCATAATTACCTGATTTTTGGTAGATTTTTAAAAAGACGGTCCGTCAAAAAGTACTTACCTGCACCCTCCAAGTTTTGGCGGTGCCTACCTTGAGACAAGATTCATTCATTTCAACCTATGCCAGATTATCATCAGAGCGTTCATGAGAGATAGAACCTTGGTTTTAGATGCATTAAAAGTAACCAGCCACCTCTTTCCCCATTGTCAAGATCAGAGAAGAGAGAATCGAAGAGAACTTGGTCGTTTACGGTCTTTGATGTACTACCAGCATACATGTCTCCTTAAGACAACGCTTAAATAACTTTGTAAGTAAGGGCGCGAGTTCTGGTCGAAGTCTTGTAAGCACTATAATTGGAATGCCGTCAGGGCCAGTTGATTTACTGGAATCAACGTTTTGATTTGCTTGGCAACATCATGTACAACTATTTGTATGTCGTATAGCGTGTTTTCTGACACCCTAGGAAAAACTGGGGGTTGACGGCCTTGGTCTTAAAGGGTGGAATTAGCTGCAAAGATTTGGCTTTGTCTGATGCTGACGAGATTACCTCCGTTGATGATAGTTGGGATAGAGCATGACTTCTGTTCAGGATTCCGTTTGCTATTTGCCAGAACTGATGGGAACCTACCCGCTGCTCAGCTACTTTGAATTTGACAAATTATATATACAGGGTGACACAAAAACAAAAAAACAAAAGCTAAATAAAGGCCATCTAGAACATATGTGTAGAACGGAGAAAAAAAGGCCAAATACCCTTGTGT